>NW_024429188.1:56499222-56641722 GCF_017639785.1 Mesocricetus auratus | reverse complement strand
GTATGTATTTTCTGAATTTTTTATTTTATATGTTTTTGAGATTTGTTCATGTTGCATACGCATCATTACTTCATTCACTTTTATTGATGATTATTCATTCTGATAGATTATATGCTATTTTATGGTATCAATTGTCCAAAGTTTTCATTAACATTTTGGTTTTCTACATTTTTTCTGTCTTGTTCTACAATGCTGTAATAAACATTTCTATGCAGTTTAAAAGTGGTCATATGTGTTTATTTGGGAATATATTTTATTATAATTGAAATATATGTAATAAATGCTTGTTGAATACTTTGAGGAACTGTATATCTTCCAAAGTAGTTCTGCTATTTTTACCTTAATTACAGCAATTTGTTAGGGCTTTAATTCCTCCATATCATAATAGGCAGGAGCAGCATTAAGTATGTAAATTCATTGGGGAAGGGTTACCATTTTAACTACCTCTATAGATTTATTTCCTTTAGTTTCAAAAATATTTTCAGTAATTGATTGAAACCTATTTTTTTGGAATCAATATTCCTCAGATTGCTGCAATCTTCTGGTTAATTTTCAGAATCTTGAAAACATTGATTCTGGCAAATTTTGACTGTTTATTTTTCAGTATTTTACAAGAAAGAGTTTTTCAAGGTCTCTAGTCCACTAATTTTACTGACACAAACACCTTAATGTTAACTACTGTAATGTTACTTTCACATCACTTTCGCCAAGACACCTGACAGAAACAGTTGAGGATTTCAGAGCATCATGAGTGGGAGGAGACAATGAAACAGCTTAGATCTTGACAACCAGAGTGGATTGTGGAGGCTCCCTCACATCACACAGGACCAGGAAATGGAAATGAGGGAGGCTCCAAGAGCCCATCTCTAGTCATTTTCTTCTCATAGCTGATTGCCACCTCTGAAAGGTTCCACCCTCCTCAATTTGCTAGTACCACTTGCTATGTACCAGGAACTTCTCTATTCTGCCTCCTGTCTATTGATAGCACTACCATCTGGGAAACCTTCAAAATTCTAGCATTGTGAGGGCCATTTAATTTTCAAACCATAGCAACTAGTTTCTTACTATGGTCATTTAGATTGCCTTTACTCTTGAAAATTATAAACAAATGATATAAGGAATTAGGATGTGCTGATTTGTACTTTTACCAGATTGCATGTTAAGCATTGCTTCTCATTTCTCATTGAGGACTAATACATAAATGTTTCCCCACATCACACACACACACACACACACACACACACACACACACACACACACACACACACACATATATATATATATATAGTTTGGTTTGATTCTTGGCCTGGATTCCTAGGTTTTTATAGGTATAATTTAAGACAAGCGTGATGTAGAGTTTGTATATCTATTTCCCAGCACAGTGCTATAATTAATATGTTCACATGAATTAGTGAGTGGATTATAGCATTAAGGAAATTAATACTTACGCTCTTTTCTATGAAACAATTTAACAATGTATATAACTGCTCATTAGGTAATGAGTTATAATGGAGAGAGGAATGCATATTAGCAATGCCTGGAACAAAGTCACCCCACATGTTGGAGCTTACCTTAGTAAATTTTTTGCTGCTTATAACAGAATTCCAATTGCAGAGTAATTTGTAAAAAAAATAATAGAACTCCATTTTGTTTGTGGTTTGGGGAATGGCTATGTATGAACAATTTCTTTCTTCTGCCTCCTGTGTGTGAATGAAATATGACCTCCTGCTGCCATGTCTTCCCTATCACTATGGACTCAACCCCTCCAGAATCATGAGCAAAAATAAACCCTTTATTCATTAAATTGCTTCTGATCATCCTAATTTTTAATGTCTGAATACATATTTTTCAGTGAATGCATTTTTTATGTCTTGAAGTTGAAAACAATCTTAGTTGGGCGGTGGTGGTGCATGCCTATAAACCCAGCACTCGGGAGGCACAGGCAGGTAGATCTCTGAGTTCGAGACCAGCCTGGTCTGCAAGAGATAGTTCCAGGACAGGCTTCAAACCCTGCCTCGAAAAACAAAAAACAAACAAAAAAACCCCATCAATCTTATTTTACATACTAATCTCAGTTCCCCCTCCCTCTCATCCTCCCATCCCCCACCATTCCCCCATCCCACCTCCCTATCTACTCCTCAGGGAGAGTGAGGCCTCCCATGGGAGATTAAAAGTCTGTCACATCATTTGGGGCAGAGCCTAGGTGCTCCCACATTTATCATGGCTGAGAAAGTATCTCTCCATAGGGAATGGGTTCCCAAAGTCCATTGGTGCACTAAGAATAAATACTGATTCCACTGTCAGAGGCCCCATAGACTGCCAAGGCCTCCCAAATGACACCAACATTCAGGGGGTCTGGTTCGGACTTATGCTGTCAGGCTGGGGTCCATGAGTTCCCACTTGCTCAGGTCAGCTGTTTCTGTGGGTTTTCCCAGTGTGGTCTTGACCCCTTTGTTCGTCACTCCTTCCTCTCTATAACAGGATTCCAGGAGTTTAGCTCAGTGCTTAGCTGTGAATCTCTGCTTCTGCTTCTATCAGCTACTGGATGAAGGCTCTATACTGGCATTTAAGGTAGTCATCAATCTCATTATAGGGGAATTTAAGGCACTACACAGAAGAAAAAAAGTAAGACATCTTGAAATTCACAGGCAAATGGATGGAACTAGAAGAAACAATCCTGAGTGAGGTAACCCAGTCACAGAAAGAAAAATATGGTATGTACTTACTCATAAATGGATATTAGAACAGAGCAAGGGATTACCAGCCTGATCATACACACACACACACACACACACACACACACACACACACATATATATCAGCTTACTCTTTGGGATTTTTTTCTAGAGTACTGGCTGTTAAAGTTTCTACATTAGAAAGTACCAAATGGCTGTCTTCTCTGTCCAGAGGCAACAATTTGATGACTAATCTAGGTGAAGGACACTGTAACTGCAAATAGACCCCCAGACATACTTAGAGGGTCAGAAACCAGACGTTATTTTGTTCATATCTTTTGCTTATCAACACACACAGCAAATGTTTTGTTACCAATAAAAGTGTTTACAATTATGCCACTTTACTGTTCAGTTATATCAGTTTCAGCCCACCCTGGTTCTTTATCCTAGGCTTGGAATTCCATTTTAATCCCATGGCTGCCATTTGGACTTTAGAACTGCTTATTTATGTACTTGTCTTGACCACATTCACGAGGAATGCATGGATTCATGTCTACCTAGAATATCACTTGGCCAAAATCCAGAGGCCAACAGACGTTTAGAAACTAAATATAGACAAACATGTCCTGTACTTCTCTAATAGTGGCTTGGCAGGCCACTACAATATTTAAAATGTTTCATGTGGATCTGGGACTTCAGGAGGATTACGATATGACACGAGACATTCTAGACTACCATAATTCATGCAATGTGCATACTACCAAAGACATTGTCTTTACTCCCAATGTATATTATACCTACTTAAAAGTCTTTTATGCTTCTTGAAAAACCTTGCCATTGATTTCAAAAAGGACCTAGCTTCTAACACAGGTAGGACTGTGATGGCACGGTGTCACATTATATCCTTTGTAATTGCCCTACTACTCTAGTCTCATATTCCAGGCACACTTAATTAACTGCCCCAATACAAGCAAGCATTATTAAATATTGTTGTGTAGCATGTAGAAAACTGACATATATAGAAATCTCAAGAGGACAACTTCATGGTCACCAAAAAACACCAGATCAGACGTATACTACAGAGGTATAAAATATTTAGTGAAGAAAGCAAATAATTGAGCTAAAAATTCAGAGACTGCTCCCTAGGTTCATTTGCCTGCACTCACTACTGTTTCTTTTTACTTGTTTTTGTTTACAGCATATGTCTCTACATTCCATTCTGTATCCTTATTTCTTCTCTATCCATCAATCTGTTGCTGAACACACAAATGAAGAAGTGCCAAACACATTGGCATCATAGCCTACCCTGATACCTGTTGTGGTGAGATATGTAGTGGGAAGGTCAAACACAGAATTTGTTGTTTACCCTGAACATGTTTGAGAATTATATTTATGGTCATTGAAATGACTGTATTTTATTGAATTTCTATTATGATATATATATATATATATATCATGTCATTGAACCTTCATAGCATACCCTTTTACAAAATGTAGGATAGTTATCACCAGATAAAGAATTATTATCAGCCAGCTAGTGAATTGAGCATTTGATTAATTCTCAACAGTGCTGTTACTGAAATAAGAATCATTGAAGGAAGATTACCTATTTTGTTTTAGGTGATTGGAAACTAAGAGCCCCATTTAAAAAGCATGTTAAATTTGAAATGCTTATCACACAGCCAAGAATTACTTAGTAGCTATTTGGACACACTTAGGAAGTATTGCAATTTTTTGTTGCCATGGCATGCATTTTGAATTTGACTGACTTTCTAGTTCTCCTCCTCTCCGTTCCAAAATGTGTAGAAACCAGACACCTGCCATATGTCAACTGCCTCCAGGTAGTCTGCCAGCAGACTACCTCCCTATAGAACAGTCAGATTCAGCTTACTCCCTAGACGGAGTGTGGAGATAGAACAGGGATAACTCCTTCCAGTCATAGCATCACCTGTTGTAATTTCACCAGTTAGAACACCCAGAGGAAACCCTGCTTAGGCAACACCCTCCTCCCAAATAAAGGCTCTTACCCACAAACCTCTCTCCTACTTACTCCTTCCCAGCTGATCTAACAGGTATATCCAGGATAGTTTCTCACTTTCTCTTGGCTCTGTAAGACATGCTTCCCTCCCTGGAGCCCCTGAGAAGTACACTGCTTCTTCTTGTTCATGTGTTTCATGCTGTTGCTTCCACTTTGCCTCAGTTGACTGACACACTCAAACATAATGATACTCCTGGTCAGAACTCACCTAGGGAGTAAATTCTTTTATGGAGAATAAACTAGGCATAGGTTAGACAAGAATCAGAGGACATCTGCCAGGATAAATAAATTTCCTGTGAGAGGAACACCTGGCCAGATGCCAGACACTGATGAATTAAGCTACGCACGGAGACAAATAAGTGTCTTACTGTAAATGTTCACAACCACTCCTCCTGTCCAAAGACACATCAGGGGCGAGTACAATTCACAGCTACTCTCCAGGCATAGACTCTAAGACCAAATTAAATCAACAACAAAGATGACATAACTGATGAACTGGTGTTTCATTGAATACAATTTGGAAATGTAAAACCCTTTAAAACATAACGGTGTAAGCAAGCTTTTTTGTTCTTTGTAAGGTTTATGGCATATCTTCTCCAGAGTCTCACTGATTTTATCTTGGCATTAGTCTGCTATTTTCGACAACATAGGGACAAATAAGAATGTAAATGGTGTTAAACATTTTTCCAGAACCGAGGAGCATTCTGAGAACAGTTTCAGTGTAGAAACCACTTCCATATTCCATACAGCTGGAAGATGTCTGTGTTGAGCAGGGCAGCAGGTCTGTTGAAAAAATAGGCCAATGATTCAGAATCGTATCTTTTAAAATGAACCAGGAATCCCAGCTAGTGTTATAAACAAAGCACATAATCAAATGCAGGCCACAGATGTCCAGTGTTCAAAGAGACTTGTAAATAAGGATTTAGTGATATGGCCCTTTGGGACTTCTGCAGCTGTGCTTGCCTTATCTGGGTGCTTACAATGTCCTATGACCTACTGTTCAGTGGTACTGCTTAATGTACCTGATTGATAACCTAGTACTACTGGCATGCCTGATCATTGAGTCTATTAAAATATATGTCAGACTTTGTATATAAATTTTGTTCATTCTCTTAACACCAAAATCTTCCTTCCTTGCACTGATAATTATTTTATGTTTTCTCCATAAACTGCCCGGTGAATGAAAAGAGGCGAGCGATATAATAGTGTCTTGTTAAGGGGAGGCTTCCTTTTGATCATATCAACAGAAGAAAAGAGAACAGACCTCTTTTGAACAAAGCTACTTAAAAATAAGTGTCAATAATATAATTTGAGCAAACACAGAACATTTCAGCAATGCCATATGAAGTCTATATTATTTTGCTGGCACAGCTTCTCTTTACTGCTATGTTATTCTCTTTTATTACTGAGGAGTTGGTTTTATAGCCAGCATTTAAGCTTAAAGCTTCAAGCATGCTACAGAGAAAGGGTTGTGTATGTACTTTAGAGATGATGTGCTCACCTAGCTCGATCTCTCTCTCTCTCTCTCTCTCTCTCTCTCTCTCTCTCTCTCTCTCTCTCTCTCTCTCTCTCTCTCTCATACACACACACACTACACACACAGAAGCAGAGTGAGACAGAGAGAGAAACAGACACACACAGACATGCACACAGAGAGAAACAGACACACACAGACATGCACACAGAGAGAAACTGACAAAAACAGAAAGACAAAGACAGAGGGATATTAAGAAGTTTAATAAAGCCAGTAGCAGAATTAACCAATGTTAGATTTCTTGGCTATTGTAAATATTTTTACTATTATAGGAACAGTTAATCTTCCAACATATAATACAAGTATGTGAAGCAGATACTAAATTAAGCATGCAAGAGTCTGGCATATAGTGACTATTCTGTGCCTTTTATAGATGTATAGGATAGAAACAAGGTGGTTTTTTTAAAGGCAAATTGTAGTTAAAGGGCTGGGGAGAGTGTGTGAAGCTTTTGAAAGTAAAACAAGCTTCTATGCACATGCTCGAATAACTTTTATTTCTGATTCTCATGAATCTCAGGATAGCTTAAATCTGTACAAAGCTCTCACATTTGGAAATGGAAACTATACAAAAAACCCAGTTCCACCAAAGTTTAGGAATGTAATGCCCCCTAGTGGACAAGGAAAAGAATGCCACTTAGCTCCTCAAACTGAGCAGAGGTGCTTCAGGGCTCAAAAAAGAAAGTGGTGATAGAGGGAAAGTTTAATTATACTGATTTGCTCAGTAAATGCTGTACACAAGAATTGAGATGTGTGAACTGCAGATGTCTCTTTGGTTCAAGAATATGTCCGAGAAACCTTGATGAGCTGAGTCCCATCCTCCAGGTCCACATGATAGAAGAGAAGCTACTCAAGGAAGCTGTCTTTTGACTTTCTTATGCCCTGTGTCCTGTATGTGTACACACACATGCACACACAACTAAATAAAATTAAAATAAGAAATTGAAATATGTAATTGTGGCCCACACGTATGCAGATTGTTATGGTTAAGACAAAAATCTTTAAAATAGAATATTTAAAAAGATGGAAATTTTAACCTCTTTCATTCATTCTTTATACACGGTATACGTGTATTGAATCATACTCTACACTATAGATTTGAATCCTAAAACAAAAATTAACAGATGAGGCAGGTAGAAAGAGTCAGAATACCAGGAAGTCTGCTGTGTGACCATCTCTCTTAGAAATGGCTCATAAACAAGACCGGAACAATGACAACATCAATAGACATGCTAACATGTGAATTCGCATAGAGTCCAACTCCTAGACAAAGAGCTATAGGCAAGGAATGCCACCGAGAGAGGGAGAATTAGCTTTTCCCAGGGATGAGCTCCCTGATTTGTTACCCAATACAAAATGGACTCAGCAGGCTGTATTTATGTATTTGTCCCTGTCTGTCTGTCTATCTATAAAACAATAATAATAAAAGAGGTTATCCACGCAAGAGTTAAAGAGTTGGGAAGTGACTGGAGAGGGGTTGGAGAGCGGGAACATGAGAGGGACTGGAAGAAGGAAGGGGAAGGGGGAATGTTGCATTTGCATTTTATTTAAAAATTAGACATATGGAATAAATATGTTCAAAAGATAAGAAAAGTTTAAATGATACTATGTTGGAAAAAGAGTTTCTAAATACACAGTTGCTAGTTCAAGGCTCAGAAGAAAAGTTTTAGACATCTCAGTAGAACAATTTGCTGAAATTCCAAAGATAGGATTGGATAGGTGTTGGGAATAAGGCACATGAGGAACCTTGGTGTGTCCATGGCAGGCTAGGGTGACCAAGGAGGGAGACAAACACTCCAAACAGACAAAGCTTAAATAAGAAATTTTATTAGAAATGGGAAAGAAAAACAAAAGAGGTAAAGAGATATAGAGACACAGAATGAGGACAGAAGAGAAGAGGGAGACAGAAAAAGTCCTGTCTCATGGGAACAGTGGGAAAGAGAGTGTAAGTGGGTGGGGGGGGTCTTTCTTTCTTTCTCTTTGTTTCTTTGTTTCTTTCTTCTTTCAGTTGTGTCTTCCTCAAGAAGACTTCTTGAAACACACTATACTTTAAAATGGATGGGCTTCAATAAAGCAGGAAAAAGGGAGGGGGAGAAAAGGAGGGGAGAGGAGGACATGGGGTAGCAGGAAAGTTGAGTTGGGGGAAGAATAGAGGAGAGCAGGATGAGAGATACCATAATAGAGGGAGTCATTATAGATTTGAGGAGAGACCTGGCACTGGTGAGATTTCCAGAGATTTACAAGGATGACACCAACTAGCAAACTAAGCAGTAGTGGAGAGACTACTTTCAATGCCCCTCCCTAATAATGATTTTGACAACTATCTTACATACCATCCTAGAACCTCCATCCAGTGACAGGTGGAAGCAGAGGCAGACACCCATAGCTAAATACTGAACTGAACTCCTGGAAACCAGTGACAGAGGGAGGAGTGATGAGCAAAGGGGTCGACTGGTCTGGTAAAACCCATAAAAACAGCTGATCTGAACAAGAGGGGAGATCTTGGACCCCAGAATGGTGGCTGAGAGGCCAGCATGGGTCTGATCCAGACCCCCTGAAGTGGGTGTCAGTGAAGAGGCCTAGGCAATCTATGGGGCTTTGGGTAGTAGATCAGTATTTATCCCTGGCACACAAATGGGCTTTGATCTCTCAATCTGGACACTTGGGGGAGGGCCTGGGCCCTCCCTGGAATTAAATGACAGACTCTAGTTATCCCCCATGGAGGGCCGTATCCTCCCTTGGGAATGGAGTGGGGATTGGGTGGGGGGCTGGGGGAGGAGTAGGCATGGAGGGGAGAGAGAGGGAACTGGGACTGACATGGGAAGCAAGGTTGATTCTAATTTAAATATATAATTAAAAAGTGTTTTAAAAAGTGTTTAAAAAATGGATGGACTTCAGGAGAGCAAGCAGAAGCAGAGTAGAGGTCTCAGGGAAGGCCATTTGTGAAGAAGGAATTATCTTTTCCCTAGTTAGGGTTCACTTGATATTGCGTATTCTGTGGATTTTGACAAATGTGTGAAGGCATATATTTACCTTTATACATTGCCCTAAAGCCATCCTATGCTTCTTTTGAGATGAGGCGTATCTCAGTTATAAGGAACTTTAGAGAATATCTTGGGGATCTTTTATCCAAAGAGCATCATTCAAAAATATAAATACTAATGAGGAGACTATCTAGGAAATGTGTATCATGATTAGATGACTGCATACTTCTATTCTGTCACTAGTTGCCTGTTATGTGACTTTGTTCTAACAGTAGTTTTTCTTACCCCTCTCTCTTTGGGCCTCACCCCTTATCTTGTCTCTTTCTTTCCCTTCTGTTTATTCCTTCATCCTCTTCTGTGTTTCCCTTTTTGTGGTATTTAAAATCAAACCCCAAACCTTGGATCTATATGACAGACACTGCTACTATGCTACATACAAAGGTATTGTTTACTTTCAAGTATTTTTTTAGTATAGTGTGCTATCCATTAAGTAAGAAAATACATTTCTGGGGGGGGCTAACACCGCACCAATGTAGGTTAATATTTTTCTTAATTTTTATTTAAATTATAAACAATCTTATTTTACATATCAATCTCAGTTCCCTCTCCCTTCTGTCCTCCCATTACTCCCACCAACTCCCCATCCCACTCCCATCTATTCCTCAGGAAGGGTGAGGAAACCCAAACACAGAAAGACAAACATGGTATGTACTTACACATAGGTAGATATTAGACATAGAGTAAAGGATAACCAGCCTACAGTCCACAAACACAGAGAAGCTAGGAAACAAGGAGGACGCTAAGAGAGACATACATGGTCCCCTGGAGAAGGGGAAAGGGACAAGATCCCCTGTGCAAATTGGGAGCATAGGGGGAGTGGAGAGGGAGGTAGGAAAAGGAGGAGGGGAGAAGGGGGATCAGAACATGAGGGATCAGGAAAATAGCGTTGGGGGAACAACAGAGAAGGAGACTAAGGAAAGAGATACTTTAATAGAGGGAACCATTATAGTTTTTTTCTTTTTTATTATTATTTTAATTTTAAATAGCTTGCTTCACATGTCAATCCCAGCTCCCTCTCCCTCCCCTCCTCCCACCGCCCCTCCACCCCCCCATCCTCCCACCCTATCACCACTTCCTTCCACATAGGGGATATCTAGAGTCTGTCATTTCACTCAGGGCAGGGTTCAGACACTCCCCTAAGAGTCCAGGCTGAGAGAGCATCCCTCTTTGTGTTATGGACACACGAAGTCTGTTTGTATTCCAGGGATAAACACTGATCTACTGCCCAGGGCCCCATAGGTTGCCGAGGCCTCCTCACTGACTCTCACACTCAGGGGGTCTGGATCAGTTCCATGCTGGCCTCCCAGTTGTCGGTCTGAGGTCCAAGAGCTCTCCCCTGTTCAGATCAGCTGTCTCTGCTGGTTTTGCCAGCCCATTCTTTGCCAATTTGATCATAGCTCCTTTCTCTCTATCACTGGGTTCCTTGGGTTCAGTTCAGTGTTTAACTGTGGGTGTTTGCCTCTGCTTCCATCAGTCACTGGATGAAGGCTCCTGGATGGTTATAGACATCAAGTTCATTATCAGGAATGGGCATTCGAGGTGGTCTCTCCACTATTGCTTAGCTTGCCAGTTGGTGTCATCCCTTTAGATCACTAGAGGTCTCACTGGTGCCAGATCTGTCTTCTAACCTATGATTCCCTCTTCCCCCTATTCTACCCCCCACTCAACCATCCTGTTCCCCCATGACCTAGTCTCTCTTCCTCTTCTCCCCCTCTCTTCTTCCCAGCTCCCACTCCCCCCACCCCTTGCCGTGTTCCCAATCTGTTCAGAAGATCTTGCCTCATTCCTCTTCTCTGGGGTACCATACATATCTCTCTTAGGTTCTTTACTGTTTCCCAGACTCTCTGTCAGTGGTAGTGCAATCTGGCACTATCTTGATCCATGTCTAAAATCCATAAATGAGTGAGTACATACCATGTTTGTCTTTTTGTGACTGGGTTACCTCACTCAGGATGGTTTCTTCTAGTGCCATCCATTCACCTGAGAATTTCAAGATTCCATTGTTTTTTTTTCTGCTGAGTAATACTCCATTGTGTAAATGTACCACATTTTCTCTATCTACACTTCAGTTAAGGGGCAGTGGATGGGGAGTGGCCCCAAGGAGACCCAAGTTCACCTGAAGCTGGGGTCACTGGAGGTTGGGGCCTGGAAGGGCTGATGCCTTTCCTGTGTGGGCGGGTCTTCTGGATGCCAGGAGCAGCCCCCTGGAAGATTGAGGGAATGGGTGTTGGGTGGGGGATGGGGAATGACCCCATGGAGACCCAAGCTCACCTGAAGCTGGGGTCCCTGGAGGTTGGGGCCTGGAAGGGCTGATGCCTTTCCTGTGTGGGCGGGTCTTCTGGATCCATTATAGTTTTAAAGAGAAATCTGACACTAGGGAAATGTCCAGGGATCCGCAAGGATGACCCCAACTAAGAATCTAAGCAATAATGGAGAGGTTCCTTAAATGTCCTTCCCCTATAATGAGATTGATGACTACTGTAAATGCCATCATAGAGCCTTCATCCAGTAGCTGATGGAATCAGAAGCAGAGATTCACAGTTAAGCACTGAACAGAACTCCTGGAAACCAGTTGTAAAGAGGAAGGAATGATGAGCAAAGGGGTCAAGACCATGCTGGGAAAACCCACAGAAACAGCTGACCTGAGTCAAGTGGGAGCTCACAGACCCCAGTCTGACAGCTGGGGAGCCAGGCCCCCTGAACATGGGTGGCAGTTGGGGGGTCTGGGGAGCCTCTGGCAGTGGAACCAATATTTATCCTTAGTGCACAAATGGGCTTTGGTAGCCCTCTCTCAGCCTAGAAACATGGGGGAGGGCCTAGATTTTGCTACAGATTTGGGGGTTCTTTCTTTTAAAGGGTTCCTTTGCACCTGCATGCAGACTATATAGCCATGGAACATGATCACTAGCTTTCTTTCGAATGTAAGGCAGGTTATACAGAAAATGTTGTGTAGGGCCAACAAGGCCTAGGAAGTGGACCTTCACAGTGTCAGCAGAGAGACACATGGAAGCATACTAGCAAAAAATGAACATTGGAAGTGGCACTTCTTTGGTCAGAGCTTCAGTGTTGCAGCTAACCCTGCTCGGATACCCCTTGGGGGAGGGGATGAGAAGATGCAGCACCAACTCAGGCACTGGGAGTCAGAGAGTAGCAGAACATGCTTCAGACTGGTTTATTAAGGAAGTGAGACCTGCCTTTACATCGCCCACCAAAGTCCCATTGGCTCTGTCTTGTTCTTTCCTCATTGGTGTCTCTGGGTCAGGTATCTCTTTGTCAGCAGTCTCTGGGCATAGAGGCAAGGTTGGCTCATGATGGAAGTGCCTGCCTGGCATGCAAATGCAACCTGGCTTTGGGCACCTGTGGCTTGAGTAGGCTGGCCGCAGTTTCTCCTACACATCTAACCGTTTACTTTATTTTATTTATTTTTTTTCTGTTTCACATGCCAGTTTTCTGCAAATGCTTTACATTGTGGGTGACGGTCCAAGCATGACAGAGGGATACAGATAGAATTTATACTCAATGAATGTCTGTTGAGCGATAGAATCATAGACAGTGATAAACAGGTATGTTTGCACAGCAGACAGATCCTTAGATAGCTATACAAAAACATGTGTGTGCATATATGTGAATTTCTATACTTTGGTGGCATACAGAAGCATTGATTAGTGAAGAATCACACACTGAGAATGATCAGCAGAGGCAAGCAATGCATTTCTCTTCAATTTCTGTTATGCCAGTTACCCTTTGTCAACTACATACAAGCTTGGGTCATTGATGAAGATGGAAAGTAGGTTGAAGAAATGCTTCTATCAGACTGGCTTGTAGGAAAGTCTGTGTGCCGTTTTCTTGATCAATGGTTGATATGGAAGAGCCTAGCCAGTTGTGGGCTGTACCAACCTAGGACAGGTGGTCCAGGGATGTAGAAAAAAACAGCCTTAACAAGTCAGTAAGCTTCATTCCTTCATGGCCTCTGATTCACTTTCTGCCTCCAAGTTTCTGCTTGAGTCCCTGCTCTGACTCTGCTCAGTGATGGACTGTGATCAGGATTTGTACACCTTTCCTCCCCAAGTTGCTTTTTTTATTTTACAGTTTAAATTTAGATAAGAAACGAGGTTGCTTCACAAATCAGTTCCAGGTCCCTCTCCCATTCCCTCCCCTCCTCCCGTGCCCTCCCCCAACCCCCCATTATCCCCTCATGCCTAAACATGACATGTACTCTCTCATATATGGATTTTAGACATAGATCTGGGGAGTGCCAGCCTACAACCCTATGGCCAGAGAGTCTGGGAAACAGAAACTTCATTTAGTGGCTGATCGAAGAAGAGGCAGACTCCCTTGGTTAAGTACTGAGCTGAACTCAAGAAAGCCAGTAACAGAGAGGGAGGACTGATGATCAAAGGGATTAAGACTGGGCTGGTTTAACCACCAGAAACAGCTGACCAGACAAAGGTTAACTCTTGAATCCCAGGCATCAGCCTGGGAATCCAGCATGGGACTTTATTTTATTTTTAATGTGGCTTAGTGAGAGTCGAAGTTCCAGTTTCAGCCTTGTTGTCCCTACCTCAGAGAGCATCCAGTATGAAGGAGTATGCCTGTCTTAGGTTGTCCTGCCTCACAGGTCCTTACCTGTCTTGCCTACTAGCCCTTGAAGGATGGCATTTCTGGAAAGCAGGCTTGGGTGGGAGGAGCACATGTTAAACTGATGTCTCAGGAATTTTTGTGAGCCAGACCCAAGAGACCTCCCAAGGAGGGCCAAGTTCTAGGTACTGAAGTGCTCTGAGAACTTGGAGTGTGGAAATGCACTGTAGCAAACACTTAAAGAGAATGATAAGTAATAAGAGAATACCCAAATCAAAGCATAGAAGGGGGCTCATTCCTGAGCCAACTTCAGTCTTTTGGGCAAGAAAGAGCACACACATCCAGAGGTCAGGCTCCCACATACCTTTGAGAAAAATCCAGGGGGCCAACACCACAGCCTCATCCCCCAAATCCTCCGAATCGGCAGTCTTAACCTTAAGGCACCTGGTAACTAATATTGGTTTCAATGCCCTCACCTGAGGCGCCTTACAGTGGGAGGATAAGTTCCTCATCTTTAATGGCAGGAGATGTAGACAAGAACAAAGTCTAAAACAGGAAAAAGACAGACTCGAACAAACAGCAAGTGTGTCAGACCTATGTAGATGTTCCTACATAATGCATCAGGGATACCAGGCTGATACAAAGAAAAAGACAGAAAAGAAGGAAGGTCCCCGTGCTCAGCTCACCTTCTCAAGGACTAAGGATATGAATACACAGGGGCCAAGTCGCCGAAGAGGAGGTGCCAAAGCGCGCTGCAAACATGAAGAGGAGTCCCAAAAGGGTGCTGATAGTGAAATCGATGTAGGCTCCATCCACTGATGCAACAAAAAGCAAAGATCAGGACCCCCAAAACAGCCACAGCAATGGAAAAACAATGTACCCTGATTCAAGCAGGGTTGAGACCCATGCCAGCACAGGGTCCACGAGCCCCACATCTAGGCCCCAGATGTTGCAGGTGACCCTGCTCAGACACACCTTGAGTGGGGGGGCGGGGTATATTGGTCCTATTGGCTTAGGCAGATAACTCTGCTGTGTTGTCCTTTCCTCATTGGTGTCTCTGGATTAGCTATCTCTTTGTTAGCAGTCTCTGGGCATAGAGGAAGGCTTGGCTCAGGGAGGAAGTGCCTGTCTTGCATTCTCATGCAGGCTGGCCTGGGCAACTGCGGCTTGGGTAGACTGGTTTCAGTTTCTCCTACATTTCAGTGTTGAAATTCTGTGGAGAGATAGAATAAATGTTTAAAAGTCAGGATATATGAAAAGGAGACATTTATATATAGACATGTGATTTGTTCATTGCAAAAAAAAAGGTTTCAGAATAAATTGGGCTTGGTCAGCATCCATATAGTAAAAAGGATGAGCAGTTCCATTTCTAGTGGCCTGATACGAAAGACTATTTATGACCATGTAGATAAATAATTAACACGTAGAGTAAATAGCAAAAGTGCAATACCTTTGTCTCTGTCATTTTGGGGGCTCGATTCAACTTCTGATATCTTTTCCAATTTCTTTCTTCAAAGACTTGAAGTTCTTGTCATACAGGTCTTTCACTTGGTTGGTTGGAGTTACCTCACGATATTTTATTTTGTTTGTGGCTATTGTGAAGGGTGTTGTGTTCCTGATTTCTTTCTCAGCCCTTTTTATCTTTTGTGTATAAGAGAGCTACTGATTTTTGAGTTAATATTGTATGCAGCTACTTTGCTAATGGTGTTTGTCAGCTGGAGGATTTTTTGCGTATGTACACTATCATACCATCTGCAAATAGTAATACTTCGACTTCTTTTCCAATTTTTGTGTCCTTGATCTCATTTTATTGTCTTATTGCTCTAGCTAGAACTTTGAGTACTATATTGAATAGACATGGAGAAAGAAAACAACCTTGTTTTGTTCCTGATTTTAGTGGAATTGATTGGAGTTTTTCTCCATTTAATTTGATGTTGGCTGTTGGCTTGTTGTAAATTGCTTTTTATTATGTTTAGTAATGTTCTTTGTATCCCTAAATATCTCCAAGACTTTTGACATGAATGGGTGTTGGATTTTTTCAAAAGCTTTTTCAGCATCTAAAGATCATTTTTTTTTACTTAAGTTTATTTTGAGGATTACATTGACAGATTTTCATGTTAAACCATACCTGAATTTCTTGGATGAAACCCACTTGATCTAGGTATATGATCTTTTTGATGTGTTCTTGGATTGGGTTTGCAGTATTTTGTCGAGTACGTTGCCATCAATTTTCATGAGGGATATTGGTATGTAATTCCCTTTCTTTGTTGAGTCTTTATGCTTTGGGTGTCAGGGTAACTGTGACTTCATAAGAAGTATTTGACAATGTTCCTTCTGATACTATTTTGTGGAATAATTTGAGGAGTATTGGTATTAACTCTTTGAAAATCTGGTAAAATTCTGTGCTGAAACCACCTGGTCCTGGACTTTTCTTGTTTGGGAGACTTTTAATAACTGCTTCTATTTCCCTAGTGGTTATAGGTCTGTTTAAATTGCTTATCTGATGTTGGTTTAATTTTGGTATGTGGTGTCTATCAAGAAATTTGTTCATTTTTTTTAACTTTTCCAATTTTGGGGATTACAGGTTTTTGAAGTACATGACCTGATGATTCTCTGAATTTACTCAGTGTCTGTTGTTTTATCCTCCTTTTCGTTTCTGATTTTGTTAATTGTGATATTCCCTTTCTGCCTTTTAGTTAGTTTGGATAAAGATTTGTCTGTTTTTTTATTTTCTTGAAGAACAAACTCTGCTTCATTGATTCTTTGTATTTCTCTCTTTGTTTCTATTTTATTGATTTCAGACCTCAGTTTGATTATTTCCTGCCATCTATTCCTTTTGGGTATGTTTGTTTCGTTTTGTTGTAAAGCGTGTAGGTGTCGTATTAAGTCACTAGTATGAAATTTCTCCAAATTCTTTATGAAGACACTTAGTGCTATTAACTTTACTCTTAGCACTGCTTTCATTGTGTCCCATAACTTTTGGTATTTTGTGCATTCATTTTCATTGAATTCTTTATTTCTTCTTTGACCCAGTGGTAATACACTTGAGAGTTGTTCAATTTCCATGAGTTTGTAGGCTTTCTTTACTGTGTGTTGTTTTTGAAATATAACTTTAATCCATGGTTATCTGATAAGCTACAGGGGCTTATCCCATTTTCTGTATCTTAAAGACTTGCTTTGTGACTGAGTATGTGGTCAATTTTGACTAAGGTTCCATGAAGTGCTGAGAAGAAGGTATAGTCTTTGATGTTTGGGTGAAACATTCTGTAGATAGCTGGTCCATTTGTGTCATAACACCTGTTAGTTCTGTTATTCTCTGATTAGTTTCTGTCTGGATGACCTGTTCATTGGCAAGTTGGGGTGTTCAAGTCTCCCACAATTATTGTGTTGAGTTTGATATGTGATTTAAGTTTAGTAATATTTCTTTTACGAATGTGAATGCCTTTGTATTTGGGGCATAGATGTTCTGAATTAAGACATCATCTTGGTGGGTTTTTTCCCTCAATCTCTTTTGATTAATTTTGATTGGAAGTCTATTTTGTTAGATATTAGGATAGTTACACAAGTTTGCTTCTTCAGTCCTTTTGATTGGAAAATTTTTTCCACCCCTTTACTCTGAGGTATATCTTTCTTTGATGTTGAGGTGTGTTTTTTATATACAGTAGAAGGAATGGGTCCTGTTTTTGTATCCATTCTGTTAACCTGTGTCTTTTTATTGACAAATAAGGCTGTTGATATTGAGAGACATTTATGACTTGCGATTGTCAATTCCTGTTATTTGTTGTTCTTGTAGGTGGAAGTCTTTGTGGTGGTGATGGTGGCGGTGGTGGTGGTGGTGTGTGTGTGTGTGTGTATGATGTGTGATTATCTATTGCCTATGTTTTCATGGATATAGCTAACTTCCTTGGGTTGGAGTTTTCCTTCTAGTACCTTCTATAGAGCTGGGTTAGTGGATAAATATTAATTAAATTTGACTTTTTCATGTAACATCTTGTTTCTCTATTTATGGTAACTGAAAGTTTTACTGGGTATAGTAGTTTTGGCTGGCATCCATGGTCTCTTAGTGTCTGCAAGAGGTCGGTCCAGGATCTTTCGTCTTTTAGTCTCCATTGAGAAGTCAAGTATAATTCTGATAGGTCTGCCTTTATGTTACTTGGTCTTTTTCCTTTGCAAGTTTTAATGTTTTCTTTATTCTGTATGTTTAGTGTTTTCATTATTATGTGGAAAAGTTATGTTTTTTTTCTGATCCACTCTATTTGGTGTTCTGTAAACTTCTTCTACCTTTATAGGTATGTCCTTTAATTTGGGAAAATTTTCCTCTATGATGTTGTTGAAGATTCTTCTCCTACTCATATTATTCTAGGTTTGGTATTTTCATAGTGTTGCAGATTTCCTGGATATTTTGTATTAGGAATGTTTTAGATTTAACTTTGTTGACTAATGAATCTATTTCCTCTATTTTATCTTCAACAACCGATTCTTCTTCCATTTCTTGTAGTCTGTTGGTGATGTACCTGTTTGCTTACCCAGGTTTTCCAATTCCAGAATGTCTTCAGTTCATTTTTATTCCTATTTCCACTTTCAGGTCTTGAACAGTTTTATTAGTTTCTGTCAACAGAAAAAAACAGTCTTGTTTTTTCTTGGTTTTCTTGACATTCTTTAAGATATTTATTTATTTATTTTCCATTTTTTGGTTGTCTTTTCCTCCATTTCTTTAACAGATCTTTTTTCATTTCCTTTTTAAGGAACTCTGTCATTTTCATAAAGTTATTTTAAAGATCATTTTCTTGTGCTCCAGCTGTGTTGGAGTGTTCAGATCTTGCTGTTGTAGGACATCTGGGTTCTGGTGGTGACACAGTGCCCTTTCTGTCATTGTTTGTGTTCTTACACTGGCAGTTACACATCGGGATTTAGGATGATTATAGTTCACGGTGTTGATTCCCATGATTGTCTTTGTTGAATGTGTGTTTTGTTCCTTGGTTTCTGTTTTCCTCTTTGCTCTTCCAGCCTAACTGGCCAAGGGTTCTGGTGATTGATGAGTCTTCTGGTTCATTACGGTATCTCTGCTGGGATTTTGGGGGTGTTGGGTCTTTTGATCCAGTCTTGTCTCTGGAAAAGACAAAGTCTTCTTGGGTATGCAAATCCAGCCAGGCCTCTAGTAAAGCTGGAGTCTTCTTCTGGGGATACCTAGGACCAGCCTGCTCCCCAGTAGAGCTTCTTTCCAATGGTGTGGACTGTATGTGGGCCTTGTTCTTCCAACTGGTGTGGACTTGTCTGAGCCTATGGAGTCTGCTGGAGTTCTAAAGAAGGACTACTTGTCCACTGGTGAGGCTGTGTTGTTGCTGGTGTGGTCTGGGCTTCAGTAGTGGAAGTTAGTTGTGTTTGGGGGCAGGATCCAGCAGCAGCAGGGCCATGAATGAGTTTGGACTGAATTGACCTGGGGAAGGTTATAGGAGGACAGATCCCAGGGAGAGGTACAGTGCTGCTTCTAGACTGGACTTACTCACTTATTCTGGCTTGGGTAACATGAGCCTGCTTGGTGGAAGTCTCCTGGGGTTGGGAGGAGGACCCAGCTTCAGGCTGAGGACTAGCTGGGATTGTGTGGGATTTGGGGAATGGTTGCCTAGTGCAGAATCCAGGTGGGCAAGTGCAGTTCCTCTGGTTGGTGTGTCACTCATCAGTTCTGGATAGTGTGTTCTGTGCCTCAGTGGCAGAAGTCCCCTGGGTTTGGACCTGGTTGTCCAGCTGCAGCAGGGCCAGGGATGAGCAGGGATGGCGTTTGCCTGGGGAGAGATTTTGATGGGTAGAAGTGAGAGGTGGATAATCATTCTGCTAGTAGACCCATTTCTACCCCCATTCTCTCTGATGTGATCTGGGGCTCAGTGTCTCAGTAGTGGAAGTCCACAGGAACTGAGGATAAAAATACCAGCAGCAGCCCTGATAATTCTTTTTTTATTCTCTTTATTTTATTTTCTTTCCTTCTTTTTTTTTCTTTCCCCTTTTTCCTTTTTTATGAGACAGAGACTTATACTACAGTCCAGGCTGACCTTTAATAATATCACCTTTTCTACTTGATTTAGTCTTCTGTTGAGGGTTTTGACTGAAGTATTGTGTATGATTTACTGAGCACTTTATTTCCTAGTTTTGTGATTAGTTCTTTTTCAAAATCTGCACCTCTTTTTATCAACTCCCCATTTGTACCTTGCATTGTATTCTTAATTTCATTTAGTTGTTTACATAAATTTTCTTGAATTTCATCAAGTTCAATATTTTAATTATCAGGCAGTGTACCTAGTTCTATATTTTTTGAATCTATTATTAATGAGTTATGTATTTAGAAGTGACACACACACACAAACACATACACAAATATTTATATCTATCGTGTATCTGTCTGTATGTCTGTATGTATGTCTATGTTTATGTCTATATATAATGTATCCCAGGCTGGCTTCAAACTTACTCTGCTGCAGAAGATGTCCTTGAGCTTCTAAGCCTCCCTCCTCAGTCCCCTTGAGTACTGGATTATAGGCATGGATGGAATCCAGGGCTTCATGTAGCTTCTTTGGTACTAGTTATTAAGTTTGGGCACAGTCTCTATGGTAAAGTAGGAGAGATGCACTGCCTCCTCACACCTCAAGTTTTGCAGAAATTGGGACGCTTTTACAATTCAGGAAGGTATAGTATATATTCAAGATATATCTACTATGACTGCTCCTATGATGAGAGTGATAACCCTATTAGAGTAGAAGGCCTTCCAGAGGTACTGTTTATAATAGCTCTATTACTTGGACGAATTTATTTTACTGGATTTTCTAGTCTTAGACAAGGGTATGAAGTACGTGGCATCTAATTGTGCACTAGTGTAGGTCCACATGTTGTATGGAGAGACATAGGGTCAAGAGTTACAGCCTCTTTATGCAAGAACAGCCACTGTTTTCAGCATGCATGGTCAGTGATGTGGATGTAACTGATGGAGAGGACTCCTCTAAGTGTGCCAACAGCTGTGTTATTCCTCTTTGCTGCTACTGTGAGTGTGTCTGCCTGACATCAGCATCTCAGGTCATCTCAATCAGCAACTGTACATAGCTGGAGTCATTGCCCAGCTAAACCTGCATCTTTTGTGGTTCTTTAAGTTGGAAGTGACTGCCACATTTGAGTGGGGTGGGTTTTGTTCGAAGTTGAACTAAATGTCCCTCACCTGGCAGGGGTATGGCTTAATGTTAGAGCAAGAACTCACTATGTATGAAGCTCTATGCTGGATCCCCAGCATTTTGTAAGACAAGAACAAACTAAACACATCAAACAGAAAAAAAGAAAAGAAAAAAAAACCCATAACTTATCAGTTGAGGAGCAAGTAAGAGCATATTGTATTATTGCCCTAACAACAGCAACAAAGTTTGTTTCTGGGGATCTTCTTAAGTTGTGAGCCATGGGGGCAGGGCATTGGCCACTCCCCTTCAGTTGTCCTGCCTGGAATCTAGCAGAAGTAAATCACAAGCAGCCAAAGATGGTTTGAATTCCTTTCAGCTCAAATGCTGACTGGAATGAGCTAGAGTGGAATAATTCCACTGCCATTAGAGTTTCTTTCTTTCCTTTTATTATTAGTTCTTTGAGAAGTTTGTGCAATGTGTTTTGATCAAATTCACGTTTCTCTCAACTACTCTCAAATTCACTCCTCTTTCCTTATCACCCAACTTTGTGGCCTCTAGATTTTTTCTTCTTTACCAATCAAAACCAATTCAATATTCTTAAATGCATGTCCTTCCCACTGAAACATGATCAACTGACCAGGGGCTACATTCTTAAAGAAACCTGTCTCTTCCTCTGTCAGCAGCTATCATATGCAAAATCCTCCTTTGCTAAGGATGAGACTTTTTGTCTACCTCCCCTCTCCATGCTAGTATTTGGTCTGACTGGAGCTTGTACAGGGCTTTCACACAGTGTGAATTCGTATGTGCAGTTTCCCTGTTGTATCCAGAGAACACTGTTCCCCTTTACTGGACCACTTCCTCTGGCCCTTAATGACTTTTTTCTTTTGCTCTCTCTTCCACAATGGTCCCTGAGCATTGGAAGGAGGGAATATGATATAGATGCGCCATTTAGGATTAAATACTCCATGGTCTCTTCTGTGTACCTTAGCTAATTGTTACAATCTGGGTTGATAACAGTCTACCACAAATAGAAGCTTCTCTGATGTGGGTTGAGAGGTGCGTTAACCTACAGGTATAACGGTAAGTCACCAAGAGTATGTTTAATAGTGCATCCACTTAGCAGAACAATAGTAGTAGTTTCTTTCTTCTGTGCTCCGAGTACCCATTTCTCTTAGTGTAGCACACTCAGGGTGTGTGTCTGAGTCCAACAAACGAGGTTTGTCTTGTGGGATAGCAATATGCTGCTGAGGCAGTGCAACAGAATGAATGTCATGTACCAGAGACTGAACTACAGGGGCTTCTGACCCCCACGGCATTCAAATTTTAACCAAAAAAATAGTTTATTTCCAAAGATATTTTTCTCCTATAGCACCCTTAAAACTTACTGTAAGGTGATATGAATTCTTCATCTGAAGTCATCCCTCTTTGCAGATCTTAGGTCTCTTGCCCGTTTAGAATGTAAGCTGTCAAGGAGCCAGCATCTGAACTGAAAATTTGCTGGGCTGTCACATTTTACCTTTTGCCTTTACCTACACAGAGGAGACCATCCTTTTCACCAGCCAGAGAGCAACAGAGACTGAGGTTTTTAAATTCTCATGCTATTCTGATGTGTTAGGCCTTTGAATTTCAGTGGTTTTCCATTATTGTACTGTTGGAATCTGGTGTTTTCTTGTGGTCACTTGAAGCTACATACATGTTTCTTTACTTCTGTCACCATTAGAAAGCTGATGTTTCCTGATTGTCTCTGTTTGACCATTTTGCATTGTCCTAATTCTGTGTTCTTATGTGTCTGAGATGTTATCTGGCTATATATATGTGGATTTATAAAATGGAACTACTAAAAATTCATTTAGTTCATTTTGGTGAGGTATGTTCTAAAAAGTATTTTTAACAAAGATGTATAAAGGCAAAAAGGACCCCAGATAAGAAAGCACAGAATGCTCTATTTCCAAACCTTCTGCATTATAAAAAAGACTCAAATGAATCTTTTCCCCATAACCTGAAGAAATCTTAGTCTTAACCTGTTTCTTGCAACCTGAGCTCCCTAAGTGGAAGGCAAAGAGGACAACCAGGATTTGGAACTTTAAACCACTGCATATTTCATCAAGAAAACTATCTTAGTTCTTCTAATTTCTAGTAAATTTATGCATGAAATTGTGTTCATAAAATGATTCTAATTCTGTTCATTGATCAATGTCCTAGAGTGCAGGAATCACTTTTCATACCTGTGTATGCCAGATGAAGAACTTTCCAGAAATGAGAGTTTAAGGGATACTTACTTGTTTTGTTTTCTTTCTAATGATTCTGGGTGATATTCATGTGGGTGGTAGTGGCTATGATGGGAGATAAACAGTGACAATGGATTTAAGAGATGTCACTATTTCTTCTATAAGGGAGTACAAGTAGTCAGGCATCTAGTGAATGTGTCCTGTAACTAGGTGCTAAGTCACAGGGTTCTGAATAAACACATACTGCTTATTCTAACATGTCATGAAATAGCTGAGACCTATTCTTAATTTGAATGTAACCTTAAATTATTTAGTTGTTTGTACATTATATTTTAATAATATTTTCCCTTTCTCCAATTCCTCCCAGGTCCTTCCCATATCCATTCCCACTTCAACTTCATGAACGTGTGTGTCTCAAAAAACCAAATTAAACAAAAACTCAATAGACAAAGTTATCAAAGTGAAACAAAACAAAAAGCTCTCTTTCTCTGACACACAAAGACAGACAGACAGATAGACAGACACACACAGACACATACATATACATACACGAGCACACACACAGACACACATACACATTCAGACACACACACACACACACAAACAACAACAAGAACAACACAGAAACCTTGAGCCATTTTTTGTTGGTCAACCTCTCCTAGTAGTGGCATGCACCCAGGCATGTGGTTGATAGAGTCAGTAACACTCAATTAAAGAGAAAATTGATTTTTTTCCCTTTCTAATCATTGGAAATATATTTTTGGTGAGGAGTGAAACTTTGTGTCAATTTCCCCTTTAAGGACTGAGATTTTTGACTGGCTTGTACCTGTGCAGATCTTGTGTGTGCTTTCATAGTCTCTGTGAGTTCATGTGTGTTTCAACTCTGTTTTGTCCTGAAGATGCCATTTCTTTGGTGTTAGCCATCACCCCTGGCTCTTACATTTTTCCTTCTCATTCTCTATAGATTCCCAAGCTGTGAGGAGAAAGGTTTGAGAAAGAAATCCAAAGGAACTCAAACTCTTCGCATTGTACAGTTGTGGATCTCTGTGTTAATCATATTTACTGCAGGAAGCAGCTTCTCTGAGGAGGACTGAGATGTACTAATCTATGTCTCAGACTAGTGTGGTGACTGAGAGTCCCTGGTAGAGAGACATCTATGGGCCCTTGAAAGTCACAAAGAAATGGAGATAGGTTAGAAGGAAAGGTTGAAAAGGATAATAGGGAAGAACTAGGAGGACTTAGGGTCTTCAGCAAGAGGATGTTTCCCAAGAGGTGGGCTGGGAGGAGTGGTTCAGGCAGGCAGAAAACAGCAGAACTTAAAAAGAATAATTTGCATCCACTTACTCCTACTTGCTTTGTCAAATTAACATGCTTAGCTTTGAACCTACAACTTTTATACTTTTATGCTCTGCTTTTAGTTGGATTCATGTGCCTTCCATTTGGCCTACTCTCAAACAACTTCCTTTTGTTGGATTTTCCATTCTTGGCCATAAGGTGGTAGCATTGCTTAATATATCATAGTTTAGTACCTCTGTAGCATAGCCTGCTACAGTTATATTTATCATATAATTGTGAAACCTGTTTCCAAAGCTATGTATCAACCTGCTTTATCTAACCAGATATGTCTAGATCTTTGAGATTAATTTAAACACGGAGAGTTCCTGAAGCCACTCATGTTCTCTTCTAAAATTGTAATTCAGTTCCAGGGAATGATTTCTTGATGGAGAGACTTATTCTTGTATCCCCATCTCCACACTGCTCTCTAATAAGCATAATTTAACATGAATAGTTTAAGATCTAGGCTTCTTTGACTATATATAAATTCATATGTGATTCATTACCAACATTTAGTGTGATAAATGATTCAAAGTGATTTAAAGTTTAAAGACTGAAATGAGAACAAAGATTGTAATTGAAACAATGAAGACATTTAATAAATTTATAAAGTTCTTTCATTTCCAAGTGAGGGAGGTCATATCCTAGATAAATTTTTTTCATTAGTTATCTATTACTTATGGTAAAATTACTTTTTATCCATCAATAATTATTTTAATTCAGAAGGAATACTTTCTCTATTATGGCATTATGTAAAAAATAACACATGCTTATGATAAAACACATACACAACACACACACACACACACTTGTGAAAATGAGAAAATAAAAATATTTTCTCTTCAAATCTCTGTTCCAGAGATTTTCACTATTAAGGAAATACATCATGAGTAATAAAGCCATTATCAGTAATATAATTCCTTCCCTGAGCCAAACACATAATAAAGAGTAGGAAAAAGTCAAATGTTTTATTATTATTATTAGAGTCCAACATCCTGAAATTATTCCTATCTTTGGAAGTTTAGACTACCATGTCCATGTGGGTTTTTCAGCATTTGACTCTGTACTGTTTTTCTCTGTCATCTTTACACTTTCTACTCTGAACTTCCTTTGGTAGCTGAGGTTCCAATATTAAGAGTTCTTTCATCTGACCAGTGTCTTGACTATCTTAGTTATAACACTTAAAAATTATTTAGTGTGTGTGTGAGTGTGTTCGTGGGTGTATGTGTATGTGTGTGAATGCACTACATCACATAAGTGAATGTCAGAGGATGACTTTATTCTGTTCTTCCATGGTATGGTCTCCAGGGATCAAACTCAGGTCATCAAGCTTAGAGGAAAACACCTTCACCCACTGAGCCATCTTGTCAGCCGCCATTGTACTTTTTGAATGTGGGAGTTAGAAACTTTAGTGAATTACTGGTTTGCAATTCAGTAGATTATTGTGGATACACACACACACACACACACACACACACACACACACACATATATATATATACATTTGACACAAATCAGGCTCATCTGGGCATAGAAATTTTAATTGAACAATGTCTACATGTCTACATCAAACTGCTCTGCTAACAAGTTGTTTTCCAGATAAATGATTGAAGTGAGGGGTAACCCATGGAGGGTGATGACACACATGGGAAGATGGTTCAGGACTGTATAAGAAAACAAACTGAGGAACTCATGAATAGCAAGCCATTTCCTGTCTTAAGTTCCTGCCTTGTCTTCCCTTCACAATGGATTGTAAGCTGTGATATAAAAAAATCCCTTTCCTCTCTGTATTGCTTGTTTTGGTCATAGTGTTTATCACTGAAATATAAAGAAATCTGGAATAGACCTTGGTAGAAAAGAATGATATATTGTTGTGATTGATCTGATTCTGTTCATTTGGAGAGGATTGTAGAAGTGTTTGAATCTTTGGGATAGAAGAACATTTATAGTGTTTGTGGTGTTTTGGCTGAGAATAGTCCCCTTAAATTTATATATTTGGATGATAGGTCTCCAGTTGGTAGAACAGTTTTGGGAAGGGTTAAGAGGTGTGGCCTTGTTGGAGAAGGTATATCACTGGAGGTTGACTTTGTGGGTTCAAAAGCTGACACCATTTCCAGTTAACTCTATGATTCCTACTGGCAGGTAAGTTCTCAGCTAATGCCCCAGTACCATTCCTGCCAGCCTGCTACCATACTTCCCACCCTGATGATCATGGACTCATCAATTAAATGCCATCATAAGTTGTCTTGGTCATGATAATGGAAAAGTAACTAAGTCAGAAGTTGGTAACAGGGACTAGGGTATTTAGCTTTGATAGGCCTGATCATGTTGCTTTTTTGAAGTTTGGAACTTCGGATTAATAAAACAGTTGAATGCTATAAGTGGGACTTAATAGACCATCCTAGTAGAAGCTCAGAATACAGTAGTACTGAGAGCAATGTGGACTATGAAGACCCAGTTCATTAGGTCTTAGAGGGGAACAATATAAACAACTGGTCTAGAGACTATTTTTATGATATTTTGGCAAAGTATGTGAGTACTTTTCAACCTTGTCCAAAAGAGTCTGCCAAAAGCTTAATTAAACAGCTTTGTACTAATATCATTGGCAGAGAAGATTCCAAGATAAGCTAGTATTGACTGTGCCATGTGGTTATTAGTGATCACTCTTAAGAAGATCTACAATGAAAAAGAGAAAGCTGGGCAAAAAGAGATACAATATGTACATTTTCAGGAGTAAAACAACAGGAAATTTAATGTTGGAGCCAAGTCTTGTGCTCAAAGGGATGAAAGGTTCAAAGAAATGACTGATGCGAAATAATGGGAGTGTTGACTTCAAGTCAAGAAGTCACCCAGCTAAGCTAACTTGTGTAAAGAAATCATCTACTAATGCAAAGGAAAGCTTACTCAACAAAGGGTTGCATCAACTCCTCAGAGCTTGTGTAGATGCCATTGAAGGAGGGGCCAGGGTTCAGTCCAATCAAGCAGAACTTTGCAGCTTTGGCCAAGTGTATATGCATATATCATGTAAATATTATAATGAGTATATGGCATGAATAACACATAATATATTTTATATACATATATTAGAAAGAGACAAAAAGAGATGCCAGGGATATCAGAGGGAACAAGTGAAGGAGTGTGGGAGTTGTTGGAAAGAGGAAATGGAAATAATAATAATATAATGTAATTATAATTAAAAAATAAAACTATCATAAAATTTTAAATGTCACATGGTATTTAAAAACTTCAATGTTCTAAAAATGCAATCAATTTTTAAAATTCAATGTCTTTTTAAAAGTCCAAAGTCAGCTGTGGGCTCCTGTAAAATCAAAAGCATATTGAATAATTCTTTTTTTGTTTGTTTGTTTTTTCCAGACAGGGTTTCTCTTTATTGTTTTGGAGACTGTCCTGGAACTCATTCTGTAGACTAGGCTGGCATTGAGCTTACAGAGATATGCCTGCCTCTGCCTCCTGAGTGCTAGGATCAAGGAATGCACCATCAACGCTGGGCAGATAATTCTTATTCTAAGAGGGAAGAAACAGGACACAGTTACAATCAAGTCAAAGCACAACCAACATCGAGTCCTATGAACCCAATTCTTTAACTAAAAGGACAACTTCAAGGATTTATAATCTTCTTGACTCTAAGGGACTTTCATGGCCATCCACCACACTTACAGCTTATTTTGTAGGCTCAGTCCAGGCTCATTTCACAGCTGCTGCTATCCTGGCATTTAAAACATGCTGCAGACTTGAAATCAACTGAGGCTGTAACTTCACCCATGGCATCTCCCAGCCTCTCACAATTCCAAACCTCAGCTGCTCTCCATGACTCTTACCTTCGTACATAAATACAACTTGCTCAGTCCATATAAATATGGACTACATTTAGAATGTAGCTAGAAATTATTCTAGTTTAGTAAAGTGGCAGTTGTAGGTTTTCCAAGATCCATAAATTCACCAACCCTAGGTAGTTGGGTAGGTTTCCATTACCAGGCATGATTTCTCTTTTGTTTGAGAAACCTTAGATCCAAGAAGCAAGCTGTTGGTTACATTTTAGATATGTGTGCTGTGACTACACCTTTAGTGTCATCTTGCCATGCTGATCACTCTTACTGTTCATCAGCATGGTGAACACAGGCAGTACTATTGTTTGATTCTGTCTCTTGGGAGCTTTCATGGTAACTTCTCATACCATGAAAACTAGTCCCCAGGGAATAAAATTTCATGTCCATTTTAGCTCAAGTCCTCTAGGTCCTATGTCTGAAATACATGCATGGTGTCTTCAGCCATAGGGACTTACCTTCCTCCTCTGGAAATTAAACAAGGGTAATAGCAGTAGCCTATAATTTTTTCTTAGTCTCTTGGACAACCCTGATCAACAGCCTGATAACTCTGTTTCTTGGTCTCCCTGACTGTCTCTGTTTCCCTCTCTCTTTTGTTAGAGATTTTGTGTTGTTGATCAGGATTGGCCAAGAAACTATCATACAACATTATGGGCTATTGTTGTTATAACCCATGCTTGTGTTAGAGGTTTTGTTAGATTGTCTTTCTCTAAAGGGGAACATTGTTATCCCAGATGGGAAAATTTAAATTTTAAATTACTTTTAACTTTATACATGTATATAACTTAATTATACACACACACACACATACTTATGTTTATCATATGTAACTTAGGTGGATATATAATAATGACTTCCTAAAATTTTTTCATATAATATGATTTGGTCTTATTTTTCCATCCCTCAATTCTTTTCAGATCTTCCCCACCTCCCTAGCTACTTAACATCATGTCCTCTCTCTTGGTCTTTCTCTCTGTCTCTCTGTTTCTCTCTCTCACTGTACTGCCACCTGGGGCTGTGGTGACATTTGAGCCTGTGCTATAGCTGGGAACTCTGTCTGGGTCTCTGGTCCTATCACAGTTGGGGGTCTGTGATGCCCTTGGTCCATGGTGCCACAAAAGGCCACACGGATGCTCAGGGGCTAGGCTGTATCCTGTGGCCATATTGGTGTCCAAGGGCTGGGGCCATGGTGTCTTCTGGGCCAGGGAGAAATGAACCCACCCCTTACAGCAGGCTGGCCCAGATGGCATGGGCCTAGGATAGCTCACCCTGCCCATCGCCTGAAGGGTTGGTCCCAAAGGCCCAGACCAACCAGCTCAGCTACTACCCAGATTCACATCCTGGCCCTTGAGTTGGCCAATCCTAACAACTGCCCATTTATAACCTGCTTGAGTGCATGAAGGGACTGGTCCTGCAGAATGACAACAGCAGGATCTCCATGACTTGGGACAACAATTGGATATCTGACAGAAGTTTGGATGGGAGCCCAGTGTTGACAGTGTACTAGAAACCAGAGGCCTTGAACCAGACTAGTGACTCATTGCAATGAACATTTTGCGGGTGGGGCTGATTGAACAAAAGAGGTATACTGCATGACACAGCACAGCTCCCAATGCCGCTAAGATGAATGAAGAGGTGTTGGAAAGATGGAGCAGCAAGGTGGGTATTCTGATTGTTTGTTTGTTTGTTTTTAACTAATTAGGAGGGAGCATACTGCAGAGCTGAGGGGAAGATATGGAATGACTGGGAGGTGAATGGTACTGGAGTGAATGATGTGAAATTTCCAAAGAATCAATAAAGAGCTAAAGAATTATGTTTAAAAATATCTCAAAATGAAAATCAAAACAAAAGAAACAAATGAGACAAAAATACTGAAACAACACACACACACACACACACACACAGAGCTAGCTGTGGCAGTGCATGCCTTTAATCCCAACACTCGGGAAATAGAAGCTGGTGAATTTCTCTGAGTTGGAGGCCAGAGTGTGCTTGCCATGGAGTGTGCTTGCTTCACACATCAAACTCAGCACCCTCTTCCACCCCTCCTCCCTAGTCCATCAGCCGCCCAGCCCCCCACCCAATTCCCATATCATTCCCCGGGGAGGGTGAGGCCCTCCTTGGGAGATCTACAGAGTTATTTCATCCAGGGCAGGACCTAGGCTCTTCCCCATGTGTCCATGCTGAGAGAGCAGCCCTCTATATGGAATGCGCTCCCAAAGTTCATTCGTACACCATGGTAAACAGAGATATCTAAGGCCTTCTTACTGATACTACAGTAAGATGATGGAGTTTGGATCAGTCCCTATTGGCTTAGTCCCTATTGGCTTCTCAGCCTTCAGTCTGGGGTTCAAGAGCTACCCCTTGTCCAGCCAGCTGTATTTGTGGATTTCACCAGCATGGTCTTGACCCCTTTGCTCATCACTTTGTCATCTCTGTTACTGGGTTCCAGGAGCTAGCTGTGGGTATCTGTCTCTGCTTCCATCTGTCACTGGATAAAAGTTCTAGGATGGCATATAAGGTAGTCATCAACTTTATCATCAGGGAGGGACTATTAATATAGTCTCTCCGCTATTACTTAGTTTGCCAGTTGGTGTTATCTTGTAGATCTCTGAAAATCTCACTAGTGTCAGCTCTCTCCTCAAACCTATAATGACTCCATCTATTATGGTATTTCTCATCCTGTTCTCCTCTATTGTTAGCCCGACTCAACATTCCTTCTCCCCATATCTTCTTCTCCCCTCCTCTTATCCCCCTATCTTTTCCCTCTCTCCTCACCCCATGTTCCCAATCTGCTCAGGAGTTCTTGCCTCATTCCACTTCTCTGGGGTATCATTCATATCTCTTGGGAATCTCCCTGTTTCCCAGACTAACTGGCACTGGGATTGTAGGCTGACACTCCCCTGATCCATATCTAAAATCCATATATGAGAGAGTATATACCATGTTTGTCTTTTGTGACAGGGTTACCTCACTCAGGATGGTTTCTTCTAGTGCCATCCACTTCCTGCAAAATTCCAGATTCCATTGTTTTTTTTCCGCTGAGTAGTACTCCATTGTGTAAATGTACCACAATTTCTCTATCCACTCTTCAGGTGTGGGACATCTAGGTTGCTTCCAGGATCTAGCTATTCCAAACAATGCTGCCATGAACATAGTGGAACAGACATCCTTGTTGTAGGAATGGGTATCATTTGGGTATATGCTTAATAGTGGAATTGCTGGGTCTTGTGGAAGACTGCATCCCATTTTCCTGAGGAATCTCCATACTGATTTCCAAAGTGGCTGTACAAGTTTGCAGTTCCACCATCAATGGACAAGTGTTCCCCTTTCTCCACATCCTCTCCAGCATAAGCTGCCATTGGTGTTTTTGATTTTAGCTACTATGACAGGAGTAAGATGATGTCTCATAGTTGTTTTGATTTGCATTTTCCTAATGGCTAAGGATGTTGAGCACTTTCTTAAGTGTTTCTCAGCCATTTAAGACTCCTCTATTGAGAATTCTCTATTTAGTTCCACTTTTTAATTGGATTATTAGGTGTTTTGGAGACTTGCTTCTTGAGTTTTTTTGTGAATTCTGGAGATCAGCCCTCTGTCAGGTGTGGGGTTAATGAACATCTTTTCCCAATCTGAGGGTTGCCTTTTTGTCTTGCTTACTGTGTCTTTTGTCTTACAGAAGCTTCTCAGTTTCAGGAGGTCCCATTTATTAATTGTCAATCTCAGTGTTTGTGCTACTGGTGTTATGTTCAGGAAGCAGTCTCCTGTACCAATTCATTCAAGGGTACCTCCCACTTTCTCTTCTAACAGGTTCAGTGTGGCTGGATTTATGTTGAGTTCTTTGATCCATTTGGACTTACGTTTTGTGCATGGTGACAGACATGGATCTATTTGCTGTATTCTACATGTCAATATCCATTTATGCCAGCACCATTTGTTGAAGATGCTATCTTTTTCAATTGTATAATTTTAGCTTCTTTGTTGAAAATCAGGTGATCATAGGTTTGTGGATTAATCTCAAGGTGTTCAGTTCCAATCCATTAGTCTGCCTGTTTATTTTTGTGCCAATACCAAGCTGTTTTCAGGACTATAGCTGTATAATAGAGCTTGAAGTCAGGGTTGCTGATGCCTCCAGTAATTGTTTTGTTGAGCAGGGTTGTCTTGGCTATCCTGAGTCTTTTGTTTTTCCATATAAGGTTGAAAATTGTTCTTTCAAAATCTGCGAAGAATTGTGCTGGGATTTTGATGGGGATTGCATTGAGTCTGTAGATTGATTTTGGCAGGATTGCCATTTTTACTACATTGATCCTACCTATCCAAGAGCATGGGATATCTTTCCATTTTCTGGTATCTTCTTTAATTTCTTTCTTTTTTTCCCTTGATTTTATTTTTAATTTTTAAAAAATTTTTATTATTTATTTTTAAGTTTAAATTTACATTAGAAACAAGGTTGCTACACAGGTCAGTTCCAGGTCCCTCTCCCTTTCCCTCCCCCTCCTCCCTTGCCCTCCCCCAGCCCCCCCATTATCCCCTCATTTCCCCAGGGAGGGTGAGGCCCTCCACGGGGGTGTCCATAGTCTGTCATTTCATCCAGGGCAGGGCCTAGACCCTCCCCCCAAGAGTTCAGGGTGAGAGTGCATCTCACATTGTTGGATAGGAGTCCAAAGTCCGTGTGTATAATCGGGATGGGTACTGATCTACTTCCCAAGGCTCAATAGATTACCTAGGCCTCCTCACTGACACCCACATTCAGGGGGTCTTGATCAGTCCCATGCTGGATTCCCAGGCTGATGCCTGGGATTCAAGAGTTGACCTTTGTCAGGTCAGCTGTTTCTGGGGTTAAACCAGCCCAGTCTTAATCCCTTTGGTCATCAGTCCTCCCTCTCTGTTACTGGCTTTCTTGAGTTCAGCTCAGTGCTTAGCCTTGAGAGTCTACCTCTGCTTCGATCAGCCACTGAATGAAGGTTCTGTTTCCCAGACTCTCTGCCCATGGGATTGTAGACTGGCACTCCCCAGATCTATGTCTAAAATCCATATATGAGAGAGTACATGCCATGTTTCTCTTTTTGTTACTGTGTTACCTCACTCGGGATGGTTTCTTCTAATGTCATCCATTTGCCTGCAAATCTCAGGATTCCATTGTTTTTTTTCTGCTGAATAGTACTCCATTGTGTAAATATACCACATTTTCTCTATCCACTCTTCGGGTGAGGGACATCTAGGTTGCTTCCAAGTTCTGGCTACTACAAATAATGCTGCTATGAACATAGTGGAACAGACATCCTTGTTGTATGAATGGGCATCTTTTGGATATATGCCTAAGAGTGGAGTTGCTAGGTCTTGTGGTAGGTTTATTCCCATTTTTTCTGAGGAATCTCCATACTGATTTCCAAAGTGGCTGAACAAGTTGGCACTCCCACCAGCAATCGAGGAGTGTTCCCCTTTCACCACATCCTCTCCAGCATAAATTGTCGTTGGTGTTTTTTATTTTAGCCAATCTAACAGGAGTGAGATGGTATCTCAGAGTTGTTTTGATTTGCATATCCCGGATGGCTAAGGATGTTGCGCACTTTCTCAAGTGCCTCTCAGCCATTTTAGACTCCTCTATTGAAAATTCTCTATTTAGTTCTGCAGCCCACTTTTTAATTGGATCCTTTGGTGTTTTGGAGACTTGCTTCTTGAGTTCTTCGTAAATTTTGGAGATTAACCCTCTGTCAGATGTGGGATTAGTGAATATTTTTTCCCATTCTGTGGGCTTCTCAGTTTCAGGAGGTCCCATTTATTAATTGTTGATCTCACTGTCTGTGCTACTGGTGTTATGTTCAGGAAGCTGTCTCCTGTACCAGTTTGTTCAAGGGTACCACCCACTTTCTCTTCTAAGAGGTTCAGTGTGGCTGGATTTATGTTGAGGTCTTTGATCCATTTGGACTTAAGTTTTGTGCATGGCGATAGACATGCATCGATCCACATTCTTGTTCATGCCAGCCTCCAGTTATGCCAGCACCATTTGTTGAAGATGCTTTCTTTATTTCATTGTATATTTTTAGCTTCTTGTCAAAGATCATATGTTCATACATGTGTGGGCTAATATCAGGGTTTTCAATTCGATTCCATTGGTCTACCTGTCTATTTTTGTGCCAATACCAAGCTGTTTTCAGGACTATAGCTCTATAACAGAGCTTGAGGTCAGGGATGGTGATGCCTCCGGACGTTGCCTTGTTGAACAGGGTTGTCTTGGCTATCCTGGGTCTTTTGTTTTTCCATACAAAATTGATTATTGTTCTTTCAAGGTCTGCGAAGAATTGTGCTGGGATATTAATGGGGATTGCATTGAATCTGTGGATTGATTTTGGCAGGATTGCCATTTTTACTACATTTATCCTACCTATCCAAGAGCATGGGAGATCTTTCCATTTTCTGAGGGCTTCTTTAATTTCTTTCTTTAAAGATTCAAAGTTCTTGCGATACAGGTCTTTCACTTGTTTGGTTAGCGTTACCCCAAGGTATTTTATGTTGTTTGTGGCAATTGTAAATGGTGATCTTTCTCTCATTTCTTTCTCAGCCCTTTTATCATCTGTATATAATAGGGATACTGATTTTCTTCAGTTGATCTTGTAGCCTGCCATTTTGCTGAAGGTGTTAATCAGCTGTAAGAGTTCCCTGGTAGAGTTTTTCGGGTCGCTCATGTAAACTATCATATTTGCAAATAGTGAAAGTTTTACCTCTTCCTTTCCAATTTGTTTCCCCTTGATCTCCTTTTTTGTCTTATTGCTCTAGTTAGAACTTCGAGTACAATATTGAAGAGGTATGGGGAGAGGGGACAGCCTTGTCTTGTTCCTGATTATACAGGAATTGCCTTGAGTTTCTCTCCGTTCAGTTTGATGTTGGCTGTTGGTTTGCTGTATATACCTTTTATTATGTTTAGGTATGTTCCTGTTATCCCAGATCTGCTCAAGACCTTTATCATGAGTGGGTGTTGGATTTTGTCAAAGGTTTTTTCAGCATCTAATTTGATGATCATGTGATTCTTGTTTCTCAACTTGTTTATATGGTGGATCATACATTGATGGATTTTCATATGTTGAACCATCCCTGTATCCCTGAAATGGAGCCTACTTGATCATGGTGGATGAGTTTTCTGATGTGTTCTTGGATCCATTTTGCCAGTATTTTATTGAGTATTTTTGCATCAGTGTTCATGAGGGATACTGGTCTGAAGTTCTTTTTCTTAGTTGTGTCTTTGTGTGGCTTGGGTATCAATGTCATTGAAGCCTTATAAAAAGAATTTTGGCAAAGACCTTTAAGCTTCCATTGCATGGAATACTTGAGAATTGGTATAAGCTGTTCTTTGAATTTCTAGTAAAATTCTGCACTGAAGCCCTCTGGCACTGGGCTTTTTTTTTAGGTGGGACACTTTTGATGACTGCTTCTATTTCCAAAGGGGTTATAGGTCTATTGAAATTGTTTATCTGTTCTTGATGTAATTTTGGAAAGTGATAGCTATCTAGAAAATTGTCCATTTCCTTTAAATATTCAAATTTTGTGTAGCATAGCTTTTCAAAATATGGCCTGATGATTCTCTGGATTCCCACACTGCCCATTGTTATGTCTACCTTTTCTTTGATGATTTTGTTAATATGCATGTTCATACTCTGCCATTTGGTACGTTTGTATAAAGGTTTATCTATATTGTTGATTTTCTCAAAGAACCAACTCTTTGTTAAATTGATTCTTTGTATTGTTTTCATCATTTCTACTTCATTAATTTCAGCCCTCAATTTAATTATTTCCTGGCGTCTACTCCAGTAGGGTGAGTTTGCTTCCCTTTGTTCTAGAACTTTCCGTTATGTTGCTAATTCTCTAGTGTGACTATTCTCCAGTTTCTTTGTGTGGGAACTTAGTGCTATGAACTTTCCTCTTAGCACTGCTTTCAAAGTGTCCCATAAGTTTATACATATTGTTTCTTCATTCTCATTGAATTCTAGGAAATCTTTAATTTCTTTTTTTATTTCTTCTTTGACCCAGGATTGGTGTAATTGCTCATTATTGAATTTCCATAAGCTTGCAGGGTTTCTGCAATTTGTGTTGTTGTTGAATTCTAACTTCAAAGCATGGTGGTCAGATAATATAAATGGAGTTATTCCAATTTTTGTACCTGTTGAGGTTTGCTATGTTGCCAAGTATGTGGTTCATTTTTGAGAATGCTCCATGTGGCACTGGGAAGAAGTTATGTTCTTTTGTGTGTGGATGGAGTGTTCTATAGATGTCTGTTAAACCCAATTTGGTCATATCTTCTGTTAGTTCCTCTGTTTCTTTGTTAAATTTCTGTCTGATATTCCTGTCTAGTGGTGGGAGTGGGGTGATGAAGTGTCCCATGATAACTGTGTGAGGCTTTATATGTGTTTTGAGTTTTAGTAATTTTTTTATGAATGTGGATGCCTTTGTATTTTGGACATAGATGTTCAGAATTGATACTTCATCTTGGTTGATTTCTCCTGTAATGAGTATGAAGTGACCTCATTCATCTCTTTTGATTGATTTTAGTTTAAAGTCTAATTTGTTAGATATTAGTATTGCTACTCCCGCTTGTTTCTTGTTTCCATTTGATTAGAAAATATTTTCCCAACCTTTAACTCTGAAGTAACTCTGAAGTCTGTCTTTGAAGCTGAGGAGTGTTTCTTGTATGCAGTACAAGGATGGATTCTGTCTTCGAATACATTCTGTTAGCCTGTGTGTTTTTATGCGTGAGTTAAGACCATTAATATTGAGGGATATTAATGATCATTGATAGCTCATTCTCATTTTTTTGGAATGGTTGTTGTTGGTAGAACTATTTGTGGATTTCCATCACTTTTTCTTTTCCCTGTTATTAAAGTGGAATTATCTATTGCCTATGTTTTTCTGCTTGTAGATAACTTCCTTGTGTTGGAGTTTTCCTTATAGAATTTCCTGTAGGGCTGGGTTAGTAGATATGCATTTTTTAAATCTGGTTTTCTCATGAAATATCTTTTTTTCTTCATCTATATTGATTGAAAACTTTGATGGGTATAGTACTCTTGGCTGGCATCTGTGTTCTCTTAATGTTGGTAGAATATCTATCCAGGACCTTCTGGCTTCCAGAGTTTCCATGGAGAAATCAGGTGTAATTCTGATATGTTTGCCTTTATATGTTACTTGGCTTTTCCCCTAGCTTCTCTTAATATTCTTTCTTTACTCTGTATGTTTGGGGTCTTGATTATTATGTATTAAGGGGATTTTTGGTCCACTCTATTTGGTGTTCTGTAAGCTTCTTGAACATTTGTTGGCATGTCTTCCTTTAGGCTGGGAATGTTTTCTTCTAAGAGTTTGTTGAATATGTTTTCTGCCCCTTTGAGGTGGATTTCTTCACCTTCTTCTATACCTATTATTCTTTTTTAGATTTTTTTATTATTTTAATTTTAAATAGCTTGTTTTACATGTCAATCCCAGTTCCCTCTCCCTTCCCTCCTCCTGCATCCCCCCATTATACCCCCCAAACCTCCCACCCTATTGCCAATTCCTTCCACATAGGGGATATCTAGAGTCTGTCATTTCACTCAGGGTAGGGTCCAGACACTTCCCTAAGAGTCCAGGCCAAGAGAGCATCCTTCGTTGTGTTATGGACACACGATGTCTGTTTGTATTCCAGGGATAAACACTGATCTACTGCCTAGGGCCTCATAGGTTGCCCAGGCCTCCTCACTGACTCTCACACTCAGGGGGTCTGGATCAGTCCCATGCTGGCCTCCCAGCTGTCAGTCTGGGGTCCAAGAGCTCTCCCCCTGTTCAGATCAGCTGTCTCTGCTGGTTTTGCCAGCCCATTCTTTGCCAATTTGATCATCGCTCCTCTCTCTCTATCACTGGGTTCCTTGGGTTCAGTTCAGTGTTTAACTGTGGGTGTTTGCCTCTGCTTCCATCAGTCACTGGATGAAGGCTCCAGGGTGGTTATAGACATCAAGTTCATTATCCAGAATGGGCATTCGATGTCGTCTCTCCACTATTGCTTAGCCTGCCATTTGTTGTCATCCCTTTAGATCACTAGAGGTCACACTGGTGCCTGATCTGTCTTCTAACCTATGATTCCCTCTTCCCACTATTCTACCCCCCACTCAACCATCCTGTTCCCCCAAGACCTACTCTGTCTTCCTCTTCTCCCCCTGTCTTCTTCCCAGCTCCCACTCCCCCCCAACCCCTTGCCGTGTTCCCCATCTGTTCAGAGGATCTTGCCTCATTCCTCTTCTCTTGGGTAGCATGCATATCTCTTAGGTTCTTTCCTGCTTTCCAGACTCCCTGTCAGTGGAAGTGCAGACTGGCACTATCTTGATCCATGTCTAAAATCCATATATGAGTGAGTACATGCCATGTTTGTCTTTTTGTGACTGGGTTACCTCACTCCGGATGGTTTCTTCCAGTGCTATCCATTTACCTGCAAATTTCAAGATTCCATTGTTTTTTTCTGCTGAGTAATACTCCATTGTGTAAATGTACCACATTTTCTCTACCCACTCTTCAGTTGAGGGGCATCTAGGTTGCTTCCAGGTTCTGGATATTACAAATAATGCTGCTATGAACATAGTGGAACAGATGCCCTTGTTGTATGAATTTGCCTCTTTTGGATATATGCCTAAGAGTGGAATTGCTGGGTCTAAGAGTGGTAGATTGATTCCCATTTTCCTGAGGAATCTCCATACTGATTTCCAAAGTGGCTGTACGAGTTGGCTCTCTCACCAGCAGTGGAGGAGTGTTCCCCTCTCTCCACACCCTCTCCAGCATAAATTGTGTTCGGTGTTTTTGATTTTAGCCATTATGACAGGAGTAAGATGGTATCTTAGAGTTGTTTTGATTTGCATTTTCCTGATGGCTAAGGATGTTGAACACTTTCTTAAGTGTCTCTTGGCCATTTTAGCCTCCTCTATTTCGAATTTTCTATTTATTTCTGTGCCCCACATTTTAATTGGATCCTTTGGTGTTTTGGAGACTTGCTTCTTGAGTTCTTTGTAAATTTTGGAGATTAGCCCTCTGTCAGATGTGGGGTTAGTGGATATCTTTTCCCATTCTGTGGACTGCCCTTTTGTCTTGTAGAGTGTGTCCTTTGCCTTACAGAAGCTTTTTAGTTTCAGGAGGTCCCATTTGTTAATTGTCGATCTCATAGTCTGTGCCACTGGTGTTATGTTCAGGAAGTGGTCTCCTGTACCAACTCGTTGAAGAGTATCTCCCACTTTCTCTCCTAAAAGTTTCAGTGTGGTTGGATTTATGTTGAGATCTTTGATCCATTTGGATGTAAGTTTTGTACAAGGCGATAAACATGGATCTATCTGCAGTCTTCTGCATTCCAGTACCCAGTTATGCCAGCAATATTTGTTGAAGATGCTTTCTTTTTACCATTGTATAATTTTAGGTTCTTTGTCAACAACTTGAGTCTTTTGGTTTTCCATATAAATTTGGTTATTGTTCTTTCAGGGTCTGTGAATAATTGTGCCAGTATTTTAATGGGGATTGCATTGAATCTTTAGACTGCTTTTGGCAAGATTGCCATTTTTATTATGTTGATCCTACCAAACCAAGAGCATGGGAGATCTTTCCATTTCCTGGTATCCTCTTTGATTTCTTTCTTTTAAGACTCAAAGTTCTTGATATACAGGTCTTTCACTTCCTTGGTTAACATCATCCCCAGATATTTTATGTTGTTTATGGCTATTGTAAAGGGTGATGTTTCTCTAATTTCTTTCGCAGTCACTTCATCATCTACCTATTATTCTTAAGTTTGGTCTTTTCATGGTGTCCCATGTTTCATGGATATTTTGTGTTAGGAATTTTTTGGACTTAAAATTTTCTTTGCTTAATGAATCTAATTCTCCTAGTGTATCTTCAACACCTGAGATTCTCTCTTCCATTTCTTGTATTCTGTTGGTTATGCTTACATCTGTAGTATCTGACTGTTTTCCCAGCTTTTCTATTTCCAGCATTCCTTCAGGCTGTGGTTTTTTATTGTTTCTATTTCAGATTTCAGTCCTTGCACTGTTTGAATTGTTTCTTGCAATTTTTGCTTTGTCTTTTCTTGCATTTCTTGCATTTTTTGGATTGTTCTTCCTTCCATCTTTTTAAGGGATATTCTCATATCCTCTTTGAGGGCCTCTATCATTTTCATGAAGTTGTTTTTAATGTCATTCTCTTCTGCTTCATTTGTGTTGGAGTGTTCAAGTCTTGCTGGAGTAGGTTCTCTGGACTCTGGTGGTGTCATGTTGGTTTTTCTGTTGTTCCTTGTGTTTTTATATTGTCTCCTTCCCATCCTTCTTGCAGTGCATTTCAGAAGGTGCCTCTTCCTCTCCTGGTGGGTGCGGGACCAGGGTTCCCTTATATTGCATGTAGGTAATTCCAATGCTTTGGTAGCTCTCCACTTCCTTGTCTCATTGGTTGAGAAATGGACTAGGATGCTGGGGTGCTTTGGATTCCTCTGGGATGGATGTGAGTCTGAGTGGTAGACCCCAGGAACAGGAGTGTGGTCTGGAGATAGGCCCTGATAGACTTAGTCACATGGGTGGAGCAGGAGACTAGGATGTTGGGATGCATTGTCTCTTGCTGCATGGATGATAGCTGCTGTGGCAGACCCCAAGCACAGGCAGGTGGCCTGGAAATGGACCCTGGTTTACCTAGTCCTGTGGGTGGAGCAGGAGACTAGGGTGCTCTGGAATGGAAGCCCCAGTGTCAGAACCTAAGCACAAGCAGCTGGCCTAGTCCCGAGCTGGAGCAGGAGACTCGGCTGCTGGGGTGCCTTGGCTCCTGTTGCTGGGATGGAAGCCACAGTGGCAGACCTCAAGCACAGGCAGCCTATTCAGGTTTTCAATGGGCAACTGCTTTGTGTTCAGAAAAGACTGATTCAGTAATTATACATTTGCTAGAAGTCATGGCCATCATGAGTATACCTGTACAAATAAAGACAGACAATGCTCCAGCATATGTCTCTAAGAAAATGAAACAGTTTTTGCTTACTATAATATAAAGTATATTAAAAGTATACCACACAATCCTACAGGGAAGGCAATTATATAAAGTTCAAATCAAACTCTAAAGTATATGCTAACTAAACAGAAAGGGATGATAAATAATCCAAGAATATATTGCTTTAATAACTTTGACTTATCTGAACGCTAATGAGAAATAACTGAAACTTGCGGATCGACACTGAATGATAAAAAAATCCTGTGGAATTAAATCAGCCTTTATACTTTATAGATGTCTTGACCTCCGAATGGAAATCAGTAATATGTTATGTTGCAGAAGAGGTTTTGCTTTTGTTTACACAGGTGAAGAATACCTATGGATATCATAAAAATTGATAAAGATTCTATTTGAACAAGATACTTCTTAATTAGAAGAGATCATAGTTCATCAGGCAGTGTGGATGTTTAAAATTAACATATAAAACTAGCAAATGTTTTTCATTTCTTCAGATATAAGTTGCCAAAGGAGACGCTCCTCAAAATTTAGGGTTGTGGAGGTTTGTTTTTGCAAGTGAACCTAATTTTTTATTTAAATTAGAAACAAGCTTGCTTCACAAGTCCATCCCAATTCCCTTGCTCTCCCCTTCACCCCTGACTCCCACCAGGCCCCACAGGCCCCAACCAATCCCCACTCTGTTCCCCAGGGAGGGAGGGGACCTCCATGGGGGATCTCCAGAGTTTGTCATTTCAATTCAGGGCAGTGCCTAGGCCCTCTCCCAAGATTCCAGGCTGAGAGAACAGACCTCATTGTGGGATGGGCACCCAGAGTCCATTTGTATGCCAGGGAAAAATACTGACCCATTACCCAAAAGTTTCAGTGTGGCTGGATTTATGTTGAGGTCTTTGATCCATTTGGACTTAAGTTTTGTGCTTAGTGATAGAAATGCCAGCATCCAGTTATGCCAGCAGCATTTGTTGAAGATGTTTTCTTTTTTCCATTGTATAATTTTAGCTCTTTGTCAAAAATCAAGTGTTCATAGGTATGTGGGTTAATATTAGGGGTTTCAATTCAATTCCATTGGTCTACCTGTCTATTTTTGTGCCAACACCAAGCTGTTTTCAGGACTATAGCTCTATAATAAAGTTTGAGATCAAGGATGGTTATGTCTCCAAAAGTTTCTTTATTGTACAGGGTTGTTTTGGCTATCCCATGCTCTTGGATAGGTAGGATCAATGTAGTAAAAATGGCAATCCTGCCAAAAGCAATCTACAGATTCAATGCAATCCCCATTAAAATCCCAGCACAATTCTTCACAGACCTTGAAAGAACAATAATCAATTTTGTATGGAAAAACAAAAGACCCAGGATAGCCAAAACAACCCTGTTCAACAAGGCAACGTCCGGAGGCATCACCATCCCTGACCTCAAGCTCTATTATAGAGCTATAGTCCTGAAAACAGCTTGGTATTGGCAGAAAAATAGACAGGTAGACCAATGGAATCGAATTGAAAATCTAGGTATTAACCCACACACATACGAACATCTGATCTTTGACAAAGAAGCTAAAAATATACAATGGAATAAAGAAAGCATCTTCAACAAATGGTGCTGGCATAATTGGAGACTGGCATATAGAAGATGCGGATCGATCCATGTTTATCGCCATGCACAAAACTTAAGTCCAAATGGATCAAAGACCTCAACATAAATCCAGCCACACTGAACCTCTTAGAAGAGAAAGTGGGTGGTACCCTTGAACGAATTGGTACAGGAGACAGCTTCCTGAACATAACACCACTAGCACAGACAGTGAGATCAACAATTAATAAATGGGACCTACTGAAACTGAGAAGCTTCTGTAAGGCAAAGGACACAGTCAGCAAGACAAAAAGGCAGCCCACAGAATGGGAAAAAATATTCACTAATCCCACATCTGACAGAGGGTTGATCTCCAAAATTTACAAAGAACTCAAGAAGCAAGTCTCCAAAACGGCAAAGGACCCAATTAAAAAGTGGGCTGCAGAACTAAATAGAGAGTTTTCAATAGAGGAGTCTAAAATGGCTGAGAGGCACTTGAGAAAGCGCTCATCATCCTTAGCCATCAGGGAAATGCAAATCAAAACAACTCTGAGATACCATCTCACTCCTGTCAGAATGGCTAAAATCAAAAACACCAATGACAATTTATGCTGGAGAGGATGTGGTGAAAGGGGAATACTCCTCCATTGCTGGTGGGAGTGCCAACTGGTTCAGCCACTTTGGAAATCAGTATGGAGATTCCTCAGAAAAATGGGAATAAACCTACCACAAGACCCAGCAACTCCACTCTTAGGCATATATCCAAAAGATGCCCATTCATACAACAAAGATGTCTGTTCCACTATGTTCATAGCAGCTTTATTTGTAATAGCCAGAACTTGGAAGCAACCTAGATGTCCCTCACCCGAAGAGTGGATAGAGAAAATGTGGTACATCTACACAATTGAGTACTATTCAGCAGAAAAAAATAATGGAATCATGAGATTCGCAGGCAAATGGATGACACTAGAAGAAACCATCCTGAGTGAGGTAACCCAGTCACAAAAAGAGAAACATGGCATGTACTCTCTCATATATGGATTTTAGACATAGATCTGGGGAGTGCCAGCCTACAATCCTATGGCCAGAGAGTCTGGGAAACAGAACCTTCATTTAGTGGCTGATCGAAGAAGAGGCAGACTCCCTTGGTTAAGTACTGAGCTGAACTCAAGAAAGCCAGTAACAGAGAGGGAGGACTGGTGATCAAAGGGATTAAGACTGGGCTGGTTTAACCTCCAGAAACAGCTGACCAGACAAAGGTTAACTCTTGAATCCCAGGCATTAGCCTGGGAAGCCAGCATGAGACTGATCAAGACCCCCTGAATCTGGGTGTCAGTGAAGAGGCCTAGGGAATCTATTGAGCTTTGGGCAGCAGATCAGTACCCATCCCAAGTATACACACGGACTTTGGACTCCCAAAGAACAATGTGAGGTGCACTCTCACCCTGAACTCTTGGGGAAGGGTCTAGGCCCTGCCCTAAATGAAATGACAGACTATGGACACCCCCATGGAGGGCCTCACCCTCCCTGGGGGAATGAGGGGATAACGGGGGGGTTGGGGGGAGGGCACGGGAGGAGGGGAGGGAATGGGAGAGGGACCTGGAACTGACTTGTGAAGCAACCTCGTTTCTTATCTAAATTTAAACTGGAAAAAAATAATAATAAAAGAGTCAATTAAGTTTTATTGAAACATTACAAGATTATGACTTCAATGTAATATCTGGTCTAGTATCAAGTAAATAATAAGCTTTCCTTTCTTTTGAAGAAAAGCTGATTATGCTAGAGAAATATGTGTATGAGTGAGTGAGAGTGAGAGAGACAGAGAGAGAAAGAGAGAATGAGAGAGAGAGAGAGCGAGAGAGAGAGAGAGACCTGAAGGCAGAACAAAACATCCAACATAGGCCATCATTCCTATTTTGCCCCTGCACCATCAGGGAGAGAGGAGAGGATAGACCCTTGAACCCATACCCACTAGAATAGGGAGAGACCCCACCTATACTCACTGGAAGAAGAGATGGGAATATAGCAATATAGGACACATTCAATAACAGAAAGACTTATATTACACCACCAGATTCTAGGGACTCAATACTACCAAGACCTGAACATCCCAGTGCAGATGAAACAGAAGAGATTGACCTTAAAAACAACTTCATGAAAATGATAGAGGCCCTCAAGGAGGATATGAGAAAATCCCTTAAAGGAATGGAAGAAAAAAACAAACCAGAAAATGCAATAAATCAACAAATCTCTTACAGAAAGTCAAGAAAAAACAATCAAACAGATGGAGGAAACAATTCAAACAGTTTAAGACCTGAAAACTGAAATAGAGACAATAAAGAAAACACAAACTGATGCAAATTGCAATTCTGGAAAAAGAAAAGATGGGTAAATGATCAGGAACTACAGTTGTAAGCATTACTAAACTAATAGACTACAAGAGATGAAGGAGAGCATCTCGGGCATTGAAGACTCACTAGAGGAAATAGATTCATCAACCAAAGAAAATCTTAACTCCAACAAATCCTTAACACAAAATATCCCGGAAATATGGGACACAGTGAAAAGACCAAACCTAATAATGATAGGTATAGAAGAAGGCAAAGAAGCCCAGCTTAAAGGTGAAGAAAACATACTCAACAAAATTATAGAAGAAAACTTTCCCTACCTGAAGAAGGACATGCCTATGAAAGGGCAAGAAGCTCACCGAACACCAAATAAATTGGACCAAAAAAAATTCCCCTCACCACATAATAATCAAAACAGCAAACATATAGAATATATAAGTATATCAAGAGCAGCAAAAGAAAATGACCAAGTAACATATAAAGGCAGACCTATCTGAATTACACCCGACTTCTCCATGGAAAGCCTGAAAGCCAGAAGGTCCTGGATAGATGCTCAATAAACACTATACTAAAAGACCGCGGATGCCAGCCCAGACTACTATACCCAGCAAAACTCTCAATCACTATAGATGAAGAACGCAAGACATTAAGTGACAAAACCAGATTTATACACTACATATCCACAAATCCAGCCCTACAGAAAGTACTGGAAGGAAAACTCCAACTCAAAGAAGTCAACTACACTCAGAAAAACATAGGCAATAGATAGTCTCACCTTACCAAAAGTCAGAAATAGGGGGAAAACTCACACATAATACCACCACCAAAACACATCCAAAACAAGCAAGAATCAACAATCAATGGTTATTAATATACCTCACTGTCAATGGTCTTAAATCACCTATAAATAGACACAGGCTAACAGAATGGATACAAAGAGAATCCATCCTTATGCTGCATACAAATAACACACTTCAACTTCAAAGACAGACATTACCTCAGAGTTAAGGGTTGGGAGATTTTCCAATCAAATGGCCCTAAGAAACAAGCTAGTGTAGCTATCCTAATATCTAACAAATTAGACTTCAAACTAAAATCAATCAAAAGATATGAAGAAGGTCACTTCATATTCATCATAGAAAAAAAATCCATCAGGAAGAAGTCTCAATTCTGAACATATATGCCCCAAATATAAAGGTGTCCATGTTAATAAAAGAAATATTACTACAACTCAAATCACACATTGAACCCCACACACTTATAGTGGGAGACTTCAACACCCCACTCACACCACTGGACAGGTCCACCAGACAGAAACTTAACAAAGAAACAATGGAACCAACAGAAGTTATCACCCAATTGGGTTTAACAGACATCTATATAACATTCCATCCAAACACAAAGAATATACCTTCTTCTCAGTGCCACATGGAACCTTCTCTAAAATCGACCACGTACTCGGCAACATAGAAAACCTCAGCAGATACAAATAAATTAGAATAACCCCCCTGTATCCTATATCAGATCACTATGCTTTAAAGTTAGAATTCAACAACAACACAAATTGCAGAAACCCTGCAAACTCATGGAAATTGAAAAACGTGTAATTACACCATTCCTGGGTCAAGGAAGAAATAAAGTAGGAAGGAAATGAAAGGCTTCCTAGAATTCAATGAGAATGAAGACACAACATACCCAAATTTACGGAACAGTTTGGAAGCAGTGCTAAGAGGAAAGTTCATAGCACTAGGTGCCCACATGAAGGAACTGGAGAATAGTCACACTAGAGAATTAATAGCACAACAGAAAGCTTTAGAAGAAAAAGAAGCAAACTCATCCTGGAAATAATCAAATTGAGGGCTGAAATCAATAATGTAGAAACAAAGAAATCAGTGTGCATTTTATTTATATTTTTTGTGATTAGTGGTGAAGGTGATCTATGTGTTAACTCTTTCTTTTTGGAAAAGTTTATACTGAAGTATATTGGATGATTATTTTTATCATACAATTTGTTGTTTTGAAATTGTATTACATGAGTTCCTCTTTGGTTTTGGTAATAAATCTCTCATAAGATTTGCTTCCTATTCTGAGGCCTAAAGGTCTGCTCCAAAGAGTGTGAATAAATGTAGCTTTTCCATATCTGAGTGCATAGGAATGCTCTTGAATCATCTCTGGTTGGACCTGAAGCTGGGTCATATGCTTATTTTATATCTTCACCTGGGATTACGTAGAGAAGGACTGTTACATGAGATATGCATAGAGATGGTACCTCTTTGGTCCTTTGGCGAATAGTTTGGAGGTCATGACCAAGCCCAAACAGAGTTTGATTTAGCAAATAGACAGGGCTGTTTCTGGTTATATAGATTAGTTAATACTTAACTGTGGTGATATATTATGTATGATCTAATAAAGGAACTGGGAACCAAAATGCAAAGGTAGCCATAGTCATAGAGTCAGGCAGCAGTGATACACACCTTAAATCCCAGCTCTAGAGAGGTATTTAAGATAGGAGCAGTACATTCAGTATTTTGTCTCAGAGTTTTATTCTCTAGTCACACTGAGGACAGGACAGCTTTTTCAGCCTAAGGTGGAGGTAAGAGCAAAGTCAACTACTTTGCTCGACTTTGCTTGTCTGATCTTCAGCTTGAACCCCAATATTGGTCTCTGGGTTTTTATTATTCATGTTAATCCTATCAAGTCAGCCATCTAGACACAGACTGTATTCTGAAGGAAGAGTTTCTTAGTCCTGGGGTCCACTTCTATTTTGCAAACTTTTATTTGGTTCCTGTATCAGTTGCTTTTCTATTGCTGTGGTAAAATATCATTAACAAAACCACCCTGTAGATGGAAAAGTTTACTGTGGCTTATAGTCCCAAAGGGGAAGTTTACAATGTTCTGGAAAGCATGGCAGCAGGCAGCCGGAGCTGGCAACTTCTGATCATATTTCATCATACAGGACTGAGACAATGAATGAGAAGTGGAATAAACCCTCAAACCATGCTCTCTCTGCAATATACTTCTAGCAACTCCACATCCTAAATGTTTGTGCAAGTTCCTCAAATATCACCACCAACTGGGGATGAAATGTTCATCAGTTGGAACTTTTCATTCTAGTCCTTTCTTGATATGACTCCTCTAAATGTTTTACACTTCATAAAAACACCTTTTAAAATAGATTGATAAAAAGTTCACAAAATACCATTGTATTAGCTAATTACTCTTAATTGTGGGGACTGCCCTGGACTATGTTTGATATACCCAGTGATACTGCATTGGAGATTTTCCCTTTGCCAGTGGGTATCAATTGTATACAGATTCTTGGTAAGGAGTGAGACTCCCATATCTAATTCCTCCTCTCAGTGCTGAGACCCCTTCTGGTTATAACCTTGGCAGACCTTGTGCATTCTACTCCATTGTGATGTTGATTACTGTTCGAGGATGTAACTGTTTCCAGGGCATTAGTGCCATGCTTCTTGGAGTTCCCTTCCCCCACTCCCATATGCACACTGAATCATGTATCAAGTTTCTGTGCTTTATAATGTACTGTGCCTCTGGTATTGATAATAATACCAGAAAATGGATTATTAAATTCTTGGACAAATTTCAAGTGAAACGTACAATATTTCTGGTTATAGATAAATGGTTTTGTAAAGATGAAAAGTTTAAAGAATACCATTACTCATTTATAGCAATCATTTGATCCAGGTGAAGAAGTGTCAGTGTCACATCTGCCTTCATAGAGATTTTGTGAGCTAAGAATTCTGATTAAAGTGTAATTTTAGGGGCTGGGATGATAACTCAGTGATTAAGAGCACTGGTTGCTCTTTGAGAAGATCTAGGTTTGATTCCCATCACCCCCATGGCGGTTTACAACTGTTTGTAACTTTAGCCCCAGTGGATCTGATGCCCTCTTCTGGCTTCTTAGGGCACCAGACATGTCTATGTGAGGGTATTTTGTGTACTTGAGTGCAGTCGCCATTAGAGGTCATAAAAGATTACTAGATCCTCTGGAACTGGAAATGCAAGTTGTTATGAGCAGTCACCTAATGAGGGTGACTTGTAACTGAATGCAGGACCTGTGTAAGAACAGCAAGCACTCAAACTTTACTCATTCATTTCAGCCCCACAAGTGTTTTTTTTTTTGGATTTTCGAGACAGGGTTTCTCTGTGGCTTTGCAGGTTGTCATAGAACTAGCTCTTGTATACCAGGCTGGTCTCAAACTCGCAGAGATTTGCCTGCCTCTGCCTCCCGAGTGCTGGGATTAAAGGCATGCACCACCAATGTACAGCTACGAGCATAATTTTTTACTCTCTGCATTTCTTTCTGCCTTGCATTGGAAAATATTCAATAACATGAACATATTTATTATGGTTTACAATTTAAGTAATTCAAAATAATGTGTACTTTAATGTTAAGGTTATTAATCAATTTTCTATCTGCTTCGATATTCATACTTTCATGAAAAGAGGAGAAATAAAACAAAGGAGGAGAGAAAAATAAGTTATAATTAGGTAGACAATTCATATTTATTGTATTTCATTTAAGATTATATGCATTTATTAGTGTATATTCTTTGTGTACAGTAATGAATTTCATAGACATTTTATGCAAGCGTATTATATACTTTGACCATATCCACTTTCCCTCTTTGTGTCCTGTCTTTCACCTTCTGATAGTGCCCTTCCTTCCTTAAGATAATCCCACCTTAAAGCCATATACACAAAATTACCTTATTTATCTATACAAAATCTAGGATACATAATGGAACCAGTATTTATCCCTAGTGCACAGACTTTGGGAGCCCATTCCCTATAGAGGGATACTCTCTCATTCTAGATACATGAGGGAGGGCCAAGGTCCTGCCCCAAATGATGTGACAGACTTTGATGATCCCCCATGGGAGGTCACACCCTACCTGGGGAGTGGATGGGGAGACGAATGGGGGTTGGTAGGCAGCATGGGAGGATGGGAGGGAGAGGGAACTGGGATTGGTATGTAAAAAAAAGATTGTTTTTAATTTAAATACAAAAAGAGAGAAAAAGAAAAATATAGGATACACAAATTAGAGAGTAATGTGATATTTGTCTTTTTGATTCTGAGCTATTTCATATATGTGATGATCTTTGTTTCCATGTATTTTCCTGCAAATTGCATCATTTCATTCTTCTTTGTGACTAGCAAAACTCTATTGTTGTTAAATACCACAGTCCATCATGGCAGGGAGATCAGAACATATCAATTTGATTCATATTAGGGTGGCCAGGAAGCATATAAAGAGAGAATTCAGGCTGGGCCCAGAGATAGTAGAGCTCTAAGAACCTATTTCAAGTTATGTGCTCCCTCCAGGTTAGATTCACTTCCTTAAGTTTCTAGAATCTCCCTATTTGGTGCCACCAACTAGGCATGGAAACCCCAAACAGAAGTCAATAGAGGTATACCGAATTAAAACAATAATAACTTGAGAAATTTTCTGTTGTTATTATTTCAATAAACTATGTATACTTGTTGTTTTCTCAAGTTCTTTGTATTAGTTGCTTTTCTCATTGCTGTGACCATATGCCTCACAAAAAGAAATTCAAGGAGAAAGGGTTAATTCTAGCTTACAGTTCAATTGCATTATTTCTTTATGGCATAGAAGGCATGAAACCAGCAGGAGAAGGCATGGGAGGGGTTCAGAGGTTCAGCTTGTAAGTATTGACTCATTGCTGCATCCAAATTACTTGGAAGAAATGACCAAGGGGAGGAAAGGAAAATTCTGGCAAGGCCTTCAAAGGAATAGTTCATCATATCTGGGAAGGCATGGTAGCCAGAGCATCTTTGTTTATAGTGATGGAAATATGACTGTGATTTCTCACATTATGGCCAATCAAGAATCTGAGAATTAGATTGGAATCAGAAAGAACTATAACCTTCAAAGTACAACGTGTCGTGGTCTGCTTGCTAGTAAGGTACCATGTCCCAAAGGTTACCCTGCTTTTCAAAACATTACTACTAGCTGGAGAACAAATGTTCACATAAGCTCATGGGTACAGTTCATGTCCAAAGTGTAATATTATACTTCTGGATCGATAGCCTATGATCATCTCATAATGCAAAAAATTATCCAATCCAACTTTAAGAGTTTCCATATTCTCTGATAGACCCAATATGGTCCAAAAATGAAAAATCTTAGGTCTTCGCTGAGACTTAAATCACTTTCTTGGCTGTGAGCTTCCATGGAACTAAAAAACATAAGTTACATACTTGTAACATACAATTTCACAGAGTAAAAACATTCTTATCACACAAGGAAGGGCTAGAAAAATAGCAAGGAAAGACCAGACAAAAGGAAAGACAAACACCAAGCAAGATTGAATATTCAATCCTGCAACTCCATAGCTAGTATCTGGTACCAGTAGTGTCATTATCAGGGCTCAGGTGGGTTTGTGTACTTCTGACCTTATCTCCCTTTCAGTTTTCAGGATATAGGGCCTCTTTCTTCAACCATCTCTACTTAGGGCCTTCTGCTTTCTTTGACATCTGACATCACTGGTATTTCCAATATTCTGGGTCCACCACTAGAACTTAAGTTTCACTTCTACATGATCTGACACAATTTACTCAATAATTCAAGACTAGTAATCTGAATCTACTGCACATTTTCTGGCTTCTTGGTGTTTTTATTGGGACTTTGGTGTTAAGTATCTTTTGCAGTTTGAATGTAAAATGTTCCCTATGGGACTGTGTGTTTGAACACATGGTCCCTGATGATGACACTTATTTAGATGCTTGTAGAACCTCAAGGAGGTGCCTTTTTGTGGAGAAAGTAAGCCACTGGAGGCAAATCTTGAAGTTTGATAACCAAGCATCACTTCCTGATGGCATGGTTGGAAAAGTTGTTTCATGCATATTGGCAAAAGCTTTTTACTACTGTCTTTTACATCATCACTGAACAAGAACTTGAGAACTAGATAAGAAGTGGATGTGTAAACTGTTCAAAAGTTTGCTCTAGGTAGTTTATGTCACAATTTCTACAAGTTCCAAAAACGTATGACATCTGGGAACCAAGTCTTCAGACATACTAACCTTTGGGAGACATATCACATTTAGACCATAACAGTGAGACTTTTCTTCTCACTGGGTTTTAACTGTGACAGACCTGTTACAAGATTTCAAATGTAATCCATGGATTTCATTTCCTTTCCATCTTAAGTGGAGGCCTCTCTCTAGCTCCTGGGTTATTTAAAGTCGGGGAAAGGATGATATGATTAACTATTTCCTTCCACCTTCAGTGCTTTCATTCCATTTTATTGTACTGAAGGCTAGCCTTGTTCCCCATCTAATTTTCTTACTGATAGAGAGTGTTGTGATGCATGGTGGAGTTGGTGTGTAAGTGGGGAGGGAGAGTTGCTGTATCAGCTACTGCTTTGCTCCTACTCTCTTGTGTGACTTTTTTCTTTACATGTTTCCTTTTCTATTGAAAATTATTTTCATTTTACATACCAACTCCAGTTCCCCTCCCTCCTCTTCTTCCCCTATGTCTCCACTTCTCACCCCCATCCGCTCCTCAGAGGGGGTAAGGCCTTTTTTGGGGAGTTCAAGTCTGGCATACCAACTTAAAGCAGGTCTCTCCCCCTGTAGCAAGGCTGAGCAAGGTATTCCACCATAGTGAGTGGGCTCCGAAAAGCTAGGTCATTCCCCCTATGTTATGTCCTGGTGCCACTGTCAGCCCCTCACAGAACAATTCACGTAACTGTCACCCACATTCAGAGGGTCTAGTTTGATTGACAGCTGGGGGACCTGGATAGGTCTGAACTAAACCCTTTGAGTGACTTTTTAAATTGAAACAAACAAACAAAACCATATACTACCTTATGATCATGGTTTCCTCTCCCCTAATCCCTCCCAAATCCTCCATACCTTCTCCTACCCTTCCAACTCCACATCCTTTCTGCATTTTTAAACAAACAGGCAAACAAAGCCCCAACCAAACCAGAATTTTTAAAAATGAGAAAAAAGCCACAACACACACACACACACAATGTATAAAAACACAAAATCAGAAAACATAATATCCTTGCAAAAGACCAATAAGACAAATGAATCCCAAACACAGCAATATGAGACAAATGTCTAAAAAATACCATTGAGGTTTTTTATTTTTTTTTGTTCTTCTACTGTTGGTCATGGGGGCCTAAATGTCAGTGTGGTTAGTATATTCAGTGAGACACCATTGGAAGAACCAGCTTTTCCTTTATGTGATGCTTTTTTATATATTTTATCTTTAAATTTAAATTTAAATTAGAAACAAGGTTGCTTCACATGTTAATTCCAGGTCCCTCTCCCTTTCCCTCTCCCCTCCCGTACCCTCCCATCAAACCCCCCAATATCCCCTCGTTTCCCCAGGGAGGGTGAGGCCCTCCATGGGGGTGTCCATAGTCTGTCATTTCATCCAGAGCAGGGCCTATACCCTCCCCCAAGAGTCCAGGGTGAGAGTGTATCTCTCATTGTTGGATGGGAGCCCAAAGTCCATTTGTATACCTGGGATAAATACTGATCTACTACCCAAGGCTCAGTAGATTACCTAGGCCTCCTCACTGACACACACATTCAGGGGATCTTGATTATGTGATGCTTTTTAACTCCTTTTTGTCATTATTTTAGATGAGTTAAACTCAGTAAGAGCTCTGGGTTTAGCATAATCGACATCAGGTGTGGTGGCCCATATTGCTCCAGATTTTCTGGATTGCTAGGACTTTGACTGTTCTGATTAATCTATGTAGGTTAGTTCTATTTGGTCTAGCAGGTAAAGTAAGTGGTCATGTGATTACATAGACAATGCTGGGACAGAACCATTCCTTTAGATCAAGGTCTGTATTGTGTACTGTGACCCTTAGTGGGGACAGAGTATCCGTCAGTGTTCTGATGCTTGCACAGGGACATGGTTATCTGTAGACTTGGGCACAGTACCCATTAATATCCAAGGTGGCACACAGATGCTGTTTGGAAATTGATGGATGCCTACCTTTTCATGTTGTGTTACTTAACAGTTTCTTGGTATTATGAAGGTCTGGGTGAGGTTTGTGAAGTTAATTGTTGCGTGCTGCCTCATCTATTTGTGGGCTTCACTGATGCTGGCAAATGCAACTTGCCCATCTACTTACTTGAATATTAGAATGCTTCATCTCTCAGGGCAGACTGTAAGGGTTAAGAGTGTTGTAATGGGGCAATGCAGTTGGTTTTCAAGGCCATACATACTTAACTCTTAGTGTAAGTTACTTGGCTACTTCACAAGGCCATACATGAACAGTTTTTTTTGGTGGCACTATGGAATAGGAACGTGATTTAAGGTCCCTCTTTGGGGAATGCATTAATCTGGATTTACAAGCTCCCTAATGTAGCCCCAGGATATGTGGGGACCTCAGCCTTCTCGAACATAAACCATTTCAGTTGTCTATTCCATTAATGTAGAGTTCTGGAGAATCTCCTATTTACCTTTTCTTCACAATGTAAAGTCTTTGTTTGCTCATCTTTGATCTCAAATAAAAAGAAATGCTGATAGGTAGTATATACTTAGTTACCTGTTTATGAGTTCATCATGTATCTCTGCACTTCATTTATTTTTTACACTTTTTATTATATATTTAAATTAGAAACAAGCTTGCTTCCCATGTCAGTCCCAGCTCCCTCTCCCTCCCCTCCCCTCCACGCCTACTCCCCTCCACTAGACCTCCAAGCCCCCCACCCAATCCCCACTCCATTCCATAGAGAGGGTAAGGCCCTCCATGGGAGATCTCTAGAGTCTGTCATTTCATTCCAGGGAGGGCCCAGGCACTCCCCAAAGTATCCAGATTGAGAAAGCATCCCTCATTGTGGGATGGGTCCCCAAAGTCCATTTGTGTGCCAGGGATAAATACTGATCTACTACCCAAAAGCCCATAGATTTCCTGAGTCTCCTCACTGACACCCACATTCAGGGGGTCTGGATCAGTCCCATGCTGGCCTCTCAGCCATCAGTCTGGGGCCCAAGAGCTCCCCCTTGTTCAGCTCGGCTGTTTCTGTGGGTTTCACCAGCCCAGTCTTGACCCCTTTGCTTATCACTCCTCCCTCTCTGTCACTGGGTTCCAGGAGTTCAGTTCAGTGTTTAGCTGTGGGTGTCTGCCTCTACTTCCTTCTTTCACTGGATGGAGGTTCTAGGATGGTATGTAAGACAGTCGTCAAAATCATTATAAGGGAGGAAAATTTAATGCAGTCTCTCCACTACTGCTTAGTTTGCCAGTTGGTGTCATCCATGTAGATATCTGGATATCTCACTAGTGCCAGATCTCCCCTCAAACCTAGAATGGCTCCCTCTGTTATAGTATCTCTTATCCTGCTCTCCTCTATTCTTCCCCCAACTCAACCTTCTTGCTCCCCCATGTCCTCCTTTCCCTTCCTCTTATCTCCCTCTCTTTTTCCTGGCTCCCTTTCCCCTCCCCGACCTTGTGCTCCCAGTCTTCTCAGGAGATCTTGCCTCATTCCACCTTCTCTGGTGTAACATGTATATCTCTCTTAGGGTCCTTCCTGTTTCCCAGTCTCTCTGCCAGTGGGGTTGTAGACTAGCACTCCTCTGATTCATGTCTAAAAATCCATATATGAGTGAGTACATACCATGTGTGTCTTTTTGTGAGTGGGTTACCTCACTCAGGATGGTTTCTTCTAGTGACATCAATTTGCCTGCAAATTTCAAGATTCCATTGTTTCCAATCAATGGACCCAAGAAACAAGCAGGGGTAGCAATTCCAATATCTAACAAACTAGACTTTAAACTGAAATCAATCAAAAGAGTTGAAGAGGGTCGTTTCATATTCATCGCAGGAGAAATCCACCAGGAAGAAATCTCAATTCTGAACATCTATGCCCCAGATAAGAAGGCATCCACATTCGTAAAAGAGGCATTACTAAAACTCAAACCACACATAGATCCTCACACACTTATAGTGGGAGACTTCAACAACCCACTCTCACAACTAGACAGGACTACCAGACAGAAACTTAACAAAGAAACAAAGGAACTAATAGAAGTTATGACCCAATTAGGTTTGACTGACATCTATAGGACATTCTGTCTAAACACTAAAGAATATACCTTCTTCTCAGCACCACATAGAACCTTCTCAAAAATCGACCACATACTTAGCAACATATAAAACCTCATCAGGTACAAATTATAATAACTCCATGTGTCTTTTCACACTTCATTTCCTTGCTCTCTCTCTCTCTCTATATATATATATTGTAATCGTGCATTCTGTGTCTAATATTCCAGCAGAATAGCAGCAGTGTTTTCACCTATTTTGGCCTTCTTATGTGGTGGCTTGTGCTGTAGACATGTGTAATCAGTTATTTTGTTGACATAATCCCAGATACTGAGCACTTCTATAAACATGAGAGCAAGTACCTCATTAAAATTTGTGCCTAAAGCACATTGCTATCTTTACTCCAGTTCAAGACTTTCTTATTTCTTACTAGAGCTTGCTTCCTTTCTTAACTGTTTTACAAAATCCTGAAGGACTTATAAACTTCCTGAAAAATGCACATTGATGTTAGTAAAATAATTTGGTAAATTCCATTAAAGTAAAAAAATCTGAAGTAGACTTTATCAGTAGAAATACTGATGGAAGCAGAGGCAAACACACAACTAATCACTGAACTGAACCCAAGGAACCCAGTGACAGAGAGGAGTGATGAGCAAATTGGCAAAGAATGGGCTGGCAAAACCAGCAGAGACAGCTGATCTGAACCGGGGAGTGCTCTTGGACCCCAGACCGACAGTGGGGAGGCCAGCATGGGACTGATTTGGACCCCCCAAATGTGAGTGTCAGTGAGAAGGCCTGGGCAACCTATGGGGCCCTGAGCTGTGGATCAGTGTCTATCCCTGGTATACAAACTGTCTTCATGTGCCTATAGCACAAAGAGAGATGCTCTCTCAGCCTGGACTCTCAGGGGAGTGCCTTGACCCTACCAAGAGTAAAATGACAGACTCTAGATATCCCCTATGTGGAAGGATTTGGCAATAGGGTGGGAGGGTGGGGGGAAGGGGAGTGTGGGAAGAGGGGAGGGAGAGGGAACTGGGATTGACATGTAAAACAAGCTATTTAAAATTAAAATAAAAAATGATAAAAAACCAAAAAAACAAAAAAAAACAAAAAAAAGAAAAGATAGGCTAGCAAAATCACCCCCTTAACCATCATGTTTCTGGATTATAAAGTAGGAGGATTTGTAGCTGAATGGCGTTTTCTGATCCATATACCTCTGGAATCCATCACAGCATTCATGATGATATCATGGTCTCCTAGGGCTGCTTTTAGTTAATTACTTAGCTGGTTCATTCAATGACTTGACTGGCTCATTCCAGCTCTTTAAGGAACTCCTTGACTGTTCAGTTTTGGGGACTGGCTATTGGCCTGTAGTTAGAGGCTCTTCTTATTGAATTCTTTTATTCCTTTTCTTTCCACATGTTGTGCACCTGTATCATTGAAAATTCTGACTTCTTTGTACTTTATTAATATTTCTAATAAATATCTTACACATTGAATGCTAACATTATATATGTTTATAGTATGTCTGAATCAAGACATGGCATTAATAACAACAACAATAATAATAATAATAATTATTATTATTTATCTGATGATTCCTGAGAAAGCAGGTATTTTGATGCTGGAACAATCTCTGCCCAGATGGAACATGTGCTTATGGTCTAGATGATAAAACATCCACTTTTGGTGATTTAGGAAAAATTCTCATTATAAGGACATTCTCTTGCCATTGTAATTATTCAGAGATTTAAAATACTTGTGGGAGTAAGAAACACAAAGACAGTGACAATGGCTGTTTTTCACACATTTGTATTGTCCTTTAGTAGAAGGTAGTTAATATTCAACTAAATGCTGATTGCTATAGTTAAAGATAGTCTTAACAGCTTACAAGGAGGCTATTATATTCTGCAGTGTACTAACTGACTCAGCTACAAAGAAAATAATAGTATATACAGAAATGGAAATCTGAAAACATTATTATTTGCCAAAGAAAATTCTGTATTCTAAGTTCAGAATCCTGGTTGGAAAAGCTTGGGACTCTAAAAGAATTGACACACAAGTGGCTACTGTTAGGCATCATGGTGTTGATGAATCTGTAGAACCCAGAAAGTGGTAGGCAATTACAGTTGGCCTACCACTCAGTGAGAGCCAACATTTCTTTCACATAGGAAGACACTGTAGGAGTTTCCTGTCTTACGGATAAACTGATCCTGGTTCAGAAAATTTCCTACCTTACTTCCTGCTTGACAGCCTGACAATTAGTTTTATTTTGGAACATATTAATCCACTTAAAGTAGAAACAAATGAGGCTCTATACCAGTAGCAATTGGCGAGCATGAAAGGACACTGTTAGATGAAGCATCACAAACTGCAGTGATGGTTGATATTGTTTCATTTATGCATTTTTGTTTGATTCAGTTTTCTGTGAGAAGAATAAGCTTATGAATTCTAGTGTCAACATGGATGTAGACATGGATATGTGCTGTGACAGTCATGGAAAATTAATGCTTAGGACTCATTTCAAGTGAGACCCTGTTCTAAGGTGTGTATTCAGTTGCCAGCCTCTAGCTACTGCTCCTTTGACATCCAACATCACTCAAGCTGGCAACACACTCACAAAACTGCTCACAATTAAGGAGAACTGTATAGACACTAAGGACAGGGTCTTCTTTTCAAGCAGCAACTCCTCTAAAGATTAGCCCTGCTGTCACTGGCCTTCCTATTGTCTTAGCTCAGACTTTTTCTAATCCACAACTCAAAGGAGGCTCTTTATACTAAACACTCCTTTATGTTTTCCATTTACAGTTGTGTGACTTACACTACAGTCTAAAGCACTCTACTGCTCCTCAATAATATTCCTGATTCCTGAGTTTTAACCTACTACATGCTTGTGTTCCTGAATATATCTTTTGTACTTGTAATTATATTTCAACTTTTGATTCCTCCTCTGTCTCCTCTGTCTCTGTCTCTCTCTCTCCTCTCTCTCCTCTTCTCTCTTCTCTCCTCTCTCTCCTCTCCCCCCCTCTCTCACACACACACATACATTCACACACACTCACATAAACTCACACACCTGCAGACAATATAATAAAATCAAAGATATACATGAAGTAGTTAGGAAATATTTTAGGATGTAATCAACAATTCATTAGTGGACACTGGCTGACTATTATTACTTTGCTTAAACTTCATCTCTTTATCTTATCCTCCCAAATACCATTTTTTCTTTTATAGACAATCACTTTTTTAATTACAGTTTTTGTACACATATATGTGAATGCAAATATATATACTCATCTCATTTTACTTTAACCCAAGGACTTGGGCAAACACTCTACCCTTGACCTCTATCACCAACACTCTCCTATTCTTTTAAAAGAAATATAGCTTCTTCTGCTTCTTGATTTTTCACTCTTTATTGGGCATATTTGTACAACAATGTAGGTCTTTATATATATATATATATATATATATATATATATATATATATATATATAATTTTGGTTTTACGAGCAGGGTTTCTCTGTATTGTTTTGGAGGCTTTCGGTCCGGCCCAGCCTTGAACTCACAGAGATCTGCCTGCCTCTGCCTGCCGAGTGCTGGGATTAAAGGTGTGCCCCACCACTTCTCGGCTATATATTTTTTACATACCCATAGCACACTATCATGTTCTACCACTATTATATGTTCAACTAATTATTTATTTGTGAGTAATTGGATTCTTTCTAAATCTTACAATATGTAATAATGTAGCAAAAAAGTTTTTATATGTGCTATTTTCATGTTTGTGAAACAAGAATTTTAGAAAATAACATCTCTTTAAAAATGAATATGAAATCTAATTGTTTCTGAGAATAGATTGATATCAAGATTTGAATGATAGCAAGCCCAAGCCCTTGCCATCTTAGGATCTGTGCAATGCGATATTCATGTATCTCATAAAGCACCTTTCCATTCCTGTAGCCCCAAGACCCCAGAATGTGAGTGCTTCAATATGGGAGCTCCCCAGAAAACTAGATACATGTATTCTATACTACCCCATATCACTCCACAGTGATTTATGTCCTATTATAGAGGCACTTGCATACCCATATTTATATAAAATGTATTCACACGACCTAGAAAAATGGGATCAGCTTACATGTCCACCATCTCATAAGTGGATGATAAATATGTGGCACCATCTCATAAGTGGATGATAAATATGTGGTGCATATACACTGGAATTTTGTTCAGATACAAAGAAAAATTGTGAAATTTAAAGGTAAGTGGATAGAGCTGATAATAAATACTCTGAGCCAGGTAACTAAGACTCGAAATACAAATACCATATGGTTACACATAATGAAAGAAAATAGCTTTAAAATTACACACATATATGTTTCAATTGGAGTACCCAGAGAGGTCAGGAAACTAGTAAGGTGTTATGTTATGGGATTTCAATGGAAAAGATATAAAAAGCAGATGGTATAAAAGGGGGAAGGGTAATAATGAGGTGAAGAGGGGTTAAATACAGTGGGGATGGGAAGGGAGGGGTATAATAGGAATAACAGGGAGGGATAACTAACACTAAACATCTTTGAAAAATCCATATAGAACCTGGACTGAGGCATGGATAATGGGAGGAACTCAACAGTTCAGTTAGTCCAAATTTAAAATATCCAGGTATCTTCTTTCCATTTTAGTTGTATCCTCCCATAAAGATTCTAGGCAGAGGTTCTCAATTATGTGGAAGAACAACAAGAAAACAGGAACCAGAACTGTCTTCTAGTCTTCCTGGACTCCAGTAAAGATATCCTTAGAACTTCTGCTTTGGGGTACCTGACCTACCTCATCACTTTCTACTTCCTGTTCTCATCAATGGGATTGAAGTCTCTGCAAATATCCTCAGACAGCATGATGTCTGATGATCTATGAGTGAAAGCAATCCGGAGATGCTAAGAATACAGAATGCCTACTGAGGAAAAGTTCAGGCATTATGTATAACTCATTTAAGACAGAGGTTATATGGGTGGTAATTAGTAAAGCCTCTGGGTCAGGGCTATACAAATTCTCCTGCTACAGTATTTCCTGGATGCTGGACATGGAACATTATGATCTAATGCTTTTCCTGGTAGCTTTAAATATTGCTTTGATCTAATCACTTTTTGCTCTTTTTCTTATTTACTTTCTTTTTTCTTTCTTTCTTTTACTTTTATCCACTTTAATATAAACAATAGACATAAAGGAACTACATTTTCTATCCCAAGCTTTCTTCTCCCTCCCTCCATGGTCTTGAGCAGATCAAAATGCAGCAGACAGGTATCATATGGAAATTTCTTCCTCTTCCTCTTCCTCCTGTTCCTCCTTCCGCTTCCTTCTCCTCCTTCCTCTTCCTCTTCTTCTTCCTCCTCTTCCTCCTCTTCCTCCTCTTCCTCCTTCCTCTTTCTCTTACTCTCCTTCTCCTTCTCCTTCTTCTCCTTCTCCTCCTCCTCCTCCTCCTCTTTCACCTTCTTTTAATCTAACAATTCCTCTATTTTCTTTCTTAATTTATTCATTTCCCCAGCCCTATCACATTTTCCCCTCCCTCCCACCTCCTCTCCCAGTGCCTTCCCACAACCTCATTCAACATCCACTCCACCTCCTTTCTCTTCAGAAAAGGGTTGGTCTCCCATGTATATCAACCAGACATAGAATATCAAGTTGCAGTAAGACTAGGAATCTCCTCTATTTAATGCTGGATGAAGCAAACCAGTAGTAGGAAGGGGTCCCAAAGCAGGTAACAAAATCAGAGAAAGGCCATGCAACCAATGTTAGGAGCCTCACAAGAAGACTAAGTACACTACTGCAGCATATGTGCAGATTGCCTAGGTCAATCCCTTGTTAGTTGATTCTGTGGGATTTCTTGTGGTGTCATTGGCCTTTCTGGCTCCCACAATCCTTCCTTCTCTTGTTCCACAGGAACTCTCAAGGTCTGCATAGTGTTTGACCATGGGTCTCTGTATCTGATTCCATCAGTTGCTAGATAGAGCCTCTCTGATGACAATGTTATCATTTTATTTGGAAGTACTGGCCTTTTTCTTCTACTTGTCTAGAGGTATCCCAGCTAAGAGTTTGTCTTGAGTCTGAGAGGAGACTTTACACTTGGACTTTTGAGCAATACTACAATAATAATACTATGGGCATTTATAGCAATTAACTAAAAATATTTTATATTTTGAGACACACATGAGAATTTGGGGACCAGATTATAGTTTGGATATTCAGTGTCCCTAAAAAGCACACACATTAAAGGTTAATCTGTAACATGGCACTATAGGAATGTAGTGAAAGCAAGATTGTGACCTAGTGGGAGGCCTCCTAGTTATTGTAATTTCATTGAAAAGATGTCAGGATCATAGGCTTTTCCTCATCTTCAATAATGAAGAAGGATCTGACATATTTTATTGTCTGTTTTCTTTTCCACATCCAAAATGTATTATAAATTAACAAATTGTGGCAATGTCTTCAAAAATATTGCTACATTTTCTTACAAAGTCAAACAAAAATCCTACTTCACAGAAAACTCTGTCAGATATGCTTGGCTTGTAGGTCAAAGATGGATGCCTAATGTTACAGAAGAACTTTGGGTAACTGTCTAGGCAGTCATCTGTTTCTGTAATTTCTCACAATTTTTAGCTGTTGCTTGTATGCTGTTTCTGCTTTCTCGGGTGATATTATTTCCTTCTTGGGTCTCCGATGGAGTTGAAGACTAGATAGTTATAGTTTTCCTTTCTAGCAATTTCAGAAAAGAAACTCACAAAAGAGGTGTAAAATGTATAAGGTTGAAAGACATAAAACGATAGTTTGAGGTTGGTAATTCAAGTTTGAGTAGAAAACGAATTAGATACAACACTTTGGACTCACCAAGATAGACTAGATAACGGAGTATTTTTTCTAAATTTGTCAAATTCCAATAGACTGGAATTTATACACACATATGGTCAAGAATTACACACACACACACACACACACACATGTTGGTTTCATACTTATTGTATATACTTTTTCTATGTTAGTTAAAACCTTTGCTTTTTATTTAGACACAAAGGGAGAAATATTGTGTGATTGTTATGAGAAGCTTTTTCTTTGCTAGCTGCTTTGGTTTATCACCCACTGGTCGCCTGGGCTCTGCCACATTGTAGTCCCCAAATAACACACAAGACGCTGTATTAATTATGAAGCTGTTGCCCTTGCTTGTTTCTTACTGGCTAGCTCTGACTTAAGTCATTACCACATAATTGTTAATCTAAGTATTTCTCTTACCGGAGAATAGTTCCGGGCTTCCTACCCCCATGGCATTACATCTTGACTTTCTTGTGTTTCTCCTTACCAGAGTCCTCCTGGATTCCTAGTCCCTCCTATCTAGATTCCCTATAGGCCAGACAGTGCTTTATTGACAAATGCACAGGACTTCCCCAACATGTGATAGTTTGTTTGTGTTCTGACAAATAAAGCTTGCCTGGAAATCAGATGTCAGGGTTAGCCAATAGTTAACCATAGAGTCACACAATTGTGAAACATGCCTTTAATCCCAGTACCCAGGAGGTAGAAATAGGAAGTGGTAAGGTTTGGTGTAGACACTATCTCAGCCTTTATGGATGGAGGAATGAGACAGGTAGGAAGCAATTGGTGGCTGTTCCTGGTTCTTGGATCTTTCATGTTCTCCCCCTGCCAATATTTGACTCCCGATTCTTTATTGATAAATATTAATTAAATTTATGCTTCACACATATTTGAATGAACACACCCACATGTGTGCGCACACACACACACACACACACACACACACACACACACACCACATACTTACTAAATCACTCACAAACTTCTTTTGAAATTTGGATGCTGCTGATGCTTACTTTTATTTACTACAGTTCCACTGAAGCAGAGAGGTGCCTTTGAAAGTAGTTTTCTTCCATAAGGCCAGTCTGCAAATCCTAGGGCTCACCTAGTCTTCAGAGTATCTTATGAATCCATTCCACTCCAGGCTGAAGAATAAAGTTGGAAGATAAAAACAGAAAGGAAGTAATATTAGTTATAGAGAATGGCTGGTATGTTAAAGATTATAACTAAACACAGAGTACTGTAGATTGAGGAGAACTTGTATTGTTTCTAAATGCCTCCTTGGACTAAACCCAGATCTATAATTTGAAGACTTCCAAGATGTAGTTCAGGAATGTACACATAAACCCTAGAGTGCACCTGTTGTCACTCAGGGGCAAGAATCACCAAATATTAGTCTAGTTACCATTCTTTGCAGAGGAACTAAAGCCTTATAAATGTCACGTTATTAGTCTACATTCAAATTTGAAAATATAATATGAAATATGAAATAAAAATAACTTCAGACTGCACAAGACTAGTACAAATATTTTTACATATGTATATTCTATGTAGTCTTCTACAAGTATGCAGGTTTTTTTCCTAGTTTCAATGTCACAGTATATTTTTCTGTTTCTCTTTCTTAACTTTATAGATATTATATTTTTGTGTATATATATGTACATATATAAGTATGTGTATATGTTCACACAGTATTTCATATTTTGATAAACTACAATTTTATACATTTAGTTCCAGAGTTTTTCTATAGTAGGCAATATTGAGATCGTCATATGTACATAGTTTGATTTTCTTTCTATTAATGTGTTTACATTTTTAGAAATTTTTAAATAGTACTGTCTTGCTTATGACTCTTCCTACATATCCTCACTTGGGACTAGATAACACAGTGACAGGGAAGATGAGGGTGGTAAACAGTGAATAGAAATGAAAATGATAAATTCAATTGCCTTATGTTTGGCATGACAGAGGGCCTCAGTTCTACCAAGGCAAGAACAGAATGAACAATGTCAAAGCAGAGGGAACAGAATTGTGATGCATGCCCCAAGATCATGTAACTGCATAACACATCAACCAAAGATTAGAGAGACCTGGAAAGAGATGACACAACATCTCTCAGGAATTCCTTCCAAAGTTATTTGTATGTTTATGTCATCCCACCACCAAAAAAATTCCAAGCTATTTGGAAAAGGATAATAGAAGGAGCAATCTCTTAGATGAGAAAAGCAGAAATTATAAATCAACTGAGTATTTGTCCTCAAGAAGAGGGAGATAATCTCAAAAAGATGCTTGAAAACCAGAGGAGATTCTGTCACTTCAGGAAAGCTAACTTGTTTTTTCTGTTGTAAGAATCAGGGCTTATTATAACATTTTGTTTCCACTTGGATAGAATAAGTAAGTTTTGTGTATTACTGAATCTTGGTACTCGGTTTATCTGTTATGTGCATTTTATTTATTAAAGACTTACTGTGTTCAGCAATTTCCCAGAAAAGGTTTTTATGCTTCATTTAACTATTCCCTTGGAGTTTTAGTCAGTTTTTTGTTTTTTTGAAAGTGTTGTATACAACACTGTACAATGGCTACAAGTAAGTAAAATGTTTACTTTAAGTCACAAACTACTTTCCCCTACTCTAGCCAAATTAAGTGTTTTTTTTCTGTTGAAATTCAAGAATTTGTTTGGCAACTTGGGTAAGCTGTTTCAATGATTCCTTGCCTCTAAGCTTTAAATTTGAATACTGTTCAATATTAAATACTGGTAAATATCAAATTAAAAAATATTGCCTAGATTATATATTCAGACAAACTTTCACTTCAAAATCTAACTTGTCCTATAGTAAACAGTAGTAAACTTACCAAAGGAGCATATCTTGGCTTTGGAGGTGGAGGAGTCACCTTGCACTGACAGACACGTTTGATCTTAGGTGAGGCTCGAAGAGGCTCACATGGAGGGAGTGGTAGTCTTTCTCTTGATGAAGGGATTCTACCACCCAGACTTCTTTTCCCCCTTTCTCTGAAAGTAGTCTTTTTGGATGATGTTCTGAATCCTCTCTTTAGTTCTGATGTTCCCTTCTTTGAGTCTGTGGATGTGGCATCTGAGTCATCAGTGGTCTTTATAACCTTAAATCCTAATGACCCTTCAGATTCAGTATCTGTGGGTCTTACAGCTCTCCTTATTCCTGCCTTGGAAGATACATCAGATGCTGAATCAGTGTAACTACCTACGTCCTTCATCGAATCTTTCATGGTCCCTTTCTTTTCCTTCTTAGCTTCATATTCAGACTCACTTGCAGTAGAATCTAGAGTCTTCTTTGCATCCTTCTTTTCTCCTTTCTTTATAATTTTCTTATCTCTCTTTTCACCTTTCTTTACTGATAGATCACCTTCAGATTCAGAATCAGCATCAGTAGACTTTGAATCCTTAATAGGCTTCTTCCTGTTCCCTTTAGTTTCCTTCTTTTCATCTTTCTTGCCCTTCTTTGACTCTACATCAGATTCAGAATCAGTATAGAATGCATCCTTCTTATCATCTTTCTTTGGACGTTTCTTTTCCTTATTTGCACCCTTTGAGTCTACAGATTCAGCATCAGTAGATTCTGAACCTTTTTTGTTCATTTTCTTTTCTTTCTTCAAATCCTTGGAGTCACCAGATCCAGCATCAGTAGATTCTGTGTCCTTCTTTTTCTTGACTTCCTTTTTTTCTTTTTTATCTTTTTTTAATTCTTTCTTTGCGTCCTTGGAGTCACCAGATTCAGCATCTGTAGACTCTGTATCCATCTTTTTCTTAGGTTCTTTCTTTTTCTTTCCTTCTTTCTTTGTATCTTTTGAGTCTCCAGAATCAGGATCAGAGTCCTTTTCCTTCTTTCCACTCTTCTTTGAAGGCTTCTTTGCATTGTTCTGTGAGCAATTTGTTGACCATTCATCAACATCTGTGGATTCAGCTGTGAACTCATCGAGAAACATTAAGTCCACACATGAGCTACTTATGCACTCTGTTCTGAAATCAGCAAATTCTTTAGAGCTCTTCTTGAACTCTGTATTTGGATTGTCCTTCCAAAAGAAAGCTTCATCATTGATCTCCTTGAAATTCATTAAATACTCATTATTAGTTCTTGAATATATTTGCATGGTTATCTTGGAATTGTTGGATTCTAGATTTGTTTCTAATGTGACATTTGACTTTTCAGCTAGTTCACTTTCATGTGATGATTTAGATGGAATTTTTTCTGTGTTCATTATTTCAGGTATACCATCGGTTATCATTTTCTTGAATTCCAGATTTGTTGCATATGAGCTTACTTTTTCCTTAAATTTTTTCTTCAAGGTTGTTCTTCTTTTATCATCTTTGGACTTTCTAGTTTCTGCTATTATGTTATTGTTTTGAAGATTATAATGATATTTGAATGGAGCCTGTGTAATGGAAGCCAGGGGAAATGGTGGCCTTAGGAAAAGTTCTCTGAAACATTGGTTTATCCATATACTAGCTGTTTTCTGGCCTTTCTCAGTTTTCATTTTCTCATGCCTCTGAAAAAATTGGGGAGAATAATAATAAGTATTTGTGAATGAGTTATATATTATAATTTGCAGCATAAGATTTTTATCTTTTCATCAAGCATCTATCAAAAAGATGCTTTCTATTTCAAGGTGTGTGTGTGTGTGTGTGTGTGTGTGTGTGTGTGTGCACTGTGATGTATGTTTGGAGTCCAGAGGACAACTTTGAGGTGGCAAGTTCTCTCCTTCCACTAATTGGGTCTAGGGATGAAACTCAGGTCATCAGACTTGGTGACAATCACCTTTACTGACTGAGCTATCTTGCCAGCCCTCAGTTTTCATGTTGTTTCAAGTATTCAGTAAAAGGTCCAACTATCAAATAGTCATAAGATTAAATGATGACTATGTAGGGAAGGATGAAGATTATCATTATACAAATAATTCATGATCATACAATACATACATTGGTTATAACTGATTTGGGAGATACTTTAACATCTTTATGTATCACAATGAATTATCCATGGATACTAGGTTTTCTTTTGCTAACGAAAACCCCACTTTATGGTAGCTCCACTTTAAAGAAGCAATAAATCCTTGAATCTCCCACCATCAAGTATCATGAATGCCAGTTTTAAGAAAACAGGGATGCTCCACATCTTTACAAGATCCCATTTTGAATTCTAAATTTTAGATCTTTTTGAACCACCACTTCTAGACTCAGCCTGTTCATTTTCTTAACCTACCAACTCTGGTGTAGAGAACCATGTACAAATTATGGATGTGTAAGTGTGTGTGTGTGTGTGTGTGTGTGTGTGTGTGTGTGTGTGTAAAACAACAATTACATGAATTTGTAAGAGCAAGGAGGGATATGGGAAGTTTGGAGAGAGGAAAGAGAAGGGAAAAGTGATGTAATTATTGTTTTAACAGTTTTATGCTTTAGTTAAAAACAAATTGGTATAGCTGGTAACATAACTCAGCATACAGTGGTGCTTAATATTCAAGCTGGTTGACATGAATTAGATTTCATAGTAAAGGAAGATAAGCACTTTCTGAAAGCTGTTGTTATGTACCTACATGCCTTCACTCACACAAACACATATTATGCACACACAGAGGCAATAATAATAATAAAGAAAATAATATAAATAATATTCACCAATTTTTATGGAGAAAAGTTATTATAACACAAGACTAAAATGTAAATAGTATATAAATATAACACAACAAGAATACTGTTTAAAAAGATAATATCAAAGCACTGGAGAATTTATGAAAGTTAAGTATCTATACTTAGTGATATTGATATGGTATAATTATAATCTCAAAAATGAAAGAAAAAAGTTAACTTTCAAAACACAGGGGAGCAATTTTTCTATAGAGTCATAAATTTAAATTTATGCTTCTTAATATTATAAATCAAATTATGTTTTCCTTATTTATTTTTATATATGCTGTTATCAGTATATATTTAGTGTTAAAGTAAGTTTTCTATACTTACAGGAACTAACACTTGTAATTCTGAAGATCCTGATCTCTTCTTTATACCTGGCAGAGGTATTTTGGGAAGTGTCAAAACAAAATGTTCTTGATTGAATTTTTCCCCAGTTTCACTGTCTGAGAGGAGAAAAATAAAATAAAAAAATTGGAGTTAATAACTAGACTCTTGTATTGAAACATGTTGTTAAGTAAATTATATTATTTAAGTAAAAGCAAGTTGTAACTCAAAATACAGCTCTTGCCCTTGCAGTTTATCTGAATAGCAATTAAGAAACATAAAACCATTTTCCCACTTAGCATTGGATTATCTTTAACATAATAATTTTTATTTTTATGTAAAATCAATTTTCACAGATTGCTACCTAAATAATAACAAACTACTGTTACAAAATGATGGATATTAAATATAGACAAATTCCAACTGTTTATTTTCAAGTGCTTACATTGTCTCCTCTGTCTTGATTTCTTAATGTCATTTTGGTTATGTGGGAGATAATATGACTACTACTTACGTGATTTCTATAATAAATAGCATAAAATTGAGCATCAAATAACCAGTGAAAGTGTTAATTATCAGAGATGTCTCATAGAGTTTACACCTCTGAATTTCATGGCACCTCCAACCACAGGAATTAGACATAGACATGCAAACAGTCTTGCCCATTCTATAAACCCTATAAGGACATATACATATTTTAGGTTATTCAGAAAATATGAAACTGTATGGAAACTATGACAAAAGAGGAATTGGGAACAAAATATAGGATAGTGTTCCTAGAGAAGAGAAGGATAATGAGATACGTTATCTCTTTTTATATGTATTTTAACAGCTGCTATATGTGAAGGCAGTCACAGTAATAATTGCAGTATAGATGATACTGCTAATAGTTAATGTTCTTTATATGTCAGACTATGTTCTATGACCATCATAATTGTCAACTCAATTCTTGAAAATTCTTTTCAATTTAGATCATGCTATTACATATTATGCTAATGTATAAAAACAACACACTGCCATACGTTAAATCTCTTACTCAAAATCACAAAGCTATTAGACAGTTGAATTAAGACTCACATGCAATTTGGATCCAGAGGCAATCCCTCTACTGAAGTGTTACAATATTCTTTGTACATTTACTGAGGGTAGAGTTGGAACTAATGTAAAAAGGTATGTCACAGTGTGTGTATGCATGTTTTAGTTTAATATATGGAGGAAACCTCAGTAAGCTTGTAGCTTCTCAACAAACGTATTATTTTTTAACTTCTCTCATCTGTAGCTTTAATTGCCTTTTTCACTTTAAGTTTTATAATTGTGAACTTTGAGAACAGAGAGAAGTTTATGAGAGTAAGCATGTTTGCTATATGAGAAGGAAGAACAAACTAAATAAATCTCTTTGAAATCAACTAATAAATACATGCTTCAAAGTCAGAAATATTTCGTACCTGCATATATATGTGTGTGTGTGTGTGCAAGTGTGTGTGTGTGCAAGTGTGTGTGTGTGTATACAAGCATGTGTCAAAATTGCAACAAATTCAGGACAGTTTTTATTCTTAGCAAATTTACTAGGGAGTACTGGCCATTGGTTGCTACAGTGTTTAAAATATAAACAAAAACGAATTTCAAAGAACAAATTCTTACTTAAACTGTAATCATCATTTGTTGTGATGTTTATTTCCTGCCTGTAAAAGATAAAGAAAGCATTTTAACTAAATTTGTGCTATGGGTAATCATCATCATTATTATGCATTATCCTTCAATACTAACACTTGGATATGTTTAAAGCATTTTCTTAGCATCAATTTCTTCAATATAAAGTAAAAACAAACCAAAATAATGAGATGTATTTAAATTTGAAACCAAACTATTCACACTTCTTATAAAAAGGGTTTATCACCCAGAAAAGGTCCATTCCATATTCACCATTGAATAGCTACCATCTTTTAATTTATTTAATATTTACTCATTAATTTATTATTTTTTATATCCTGACCACAGTTTCCACTCCATTCTCAGCTTCCAGTTCTTTCCTTACCGCCATCCACTCCTCTTTTCTCCCCAGAAAATGGCAGGCCTCCCATGGGTGTCAACAAAGCATGGCATAGCAAGTTGCAGTATGAGGAATAGTTTTCCAAAAGCTATCAAAAAGTCAGACAGCCCCTGATCCCCTATTAGGAGTCCCACAAGAAGGCCAAGCTGCACAACTGTATCATATATTCAGAGGGCCTAAGTTAATTCCATGCAGTCTCTTTTTTGTTGGTTCAGTCTCTGTCAGTTCCTATGAGCTCAGCTAAGTTATTTCTGTGGGTTTTCTTGTGATGTCCTTCGCCTCTCTAAGTCCCACAATTCTTTCTCCCCCACCTTCAGCAGGATTCCCTGAGTTCCATCTAATGTCTGACTGTGGGTCTGTGTATCTGTTTCCATCAGTTGGCAGATGAAACCCTTCTGATAACAACTTGGCTGGGCACCAATCTATGAGTATATCAGAATATCAGTAGGCATTATTATTTGACTTTTTTCTCCATTTTGTCCTGTTGACAGTGTCCTTTGCCTTATAGAAGTTTTAAAGTTTCACGAGGTCCCACTTATTAAGTGTTGATCATAGTGTCTGTGCTATTGGTGTTCAGGAAGTTGTCTCCTCTGCCAATGCATTTGAGAACTTTTCCCACTTTCTTTTCTTTTTTCTCAATATATGTTTTTATTTAAATTAGAAACGTGAATGTTTCACATATCAGTCCCAGCTCCCTCTCCCACCCCTCCTCCCTTGTCCCTCTACCAGCCCCCCCAGCCACCCACCCAATCCCCACATCATTCCCCAGGGAGGGTGAGACCCTCCTTAGGGGGGATCTCTAAGGTCTGTCATTTCATCCTGGGCAGAACATAGGCCATTCCCCATGTGTCCAGGCTGAGAGAGCATCCCTCTATTTGGAATGGGCTCCCAAAGCTCATTCATCAACCATGGTGAACACTGATCTACTACCCAAGGCCCCAGTGATTTCTTTGACCTCTTCCCTGGCACTACATTCATGGAGTCTGGATCAGTCTCCTGTTGGTCTCTCAGGCATCAGTCTGGGATTCAAGAGCTCTTTTCTATCCAGTTCAGTATATATGGATTTATGTTGAGGTCCTTAATTCACTTGGACTTGAGTTTTGTGCAGGGTTAAAGACAAGGATCTATTAGCATTCTTTTATCTGCAGACATCACTTAGAGCAACACCATTTGGTAAGGATGCTTTCTTTTTTTTCCCGTTGTACAATTTTGGCTTCTCTGTTGAAAATCAGTTGTCCACAGGAGTGTGGGTTTATATCTGGATCTTTGATTCAATTTCATTGATGTACCTGTCTGTTTTTATGCCAATGCCATGTGTTTCTTGGCTACTATACCCCTGTAGTAGAGCTTGAATTCGGGATATTGATACCTCTGAAAGTTCTTTTATTGTACAGGATTGGTTTACCTATCTTAAGTTTTTGGGGTTTCTATATGAAGTTGAGTATTGTTCTTTCAAGATCTGTAAAGAATTGTGTTGGGGTTTTTATGGGGATTGCACTGAAGCTGTAGATTTGTTTTGCTGATAAAGCCATTTTTTACTATGTTAATCTTATTGATTCATGTACATGTGAGTTTTTTTTACATCTTTTTGTATCTTCTCCATTTTTTGTCTGAAAAAGACTTTTAAGTTCTTGTTATACAAGTCTTTCACTTGCTTGGTATTACTTATGGCCATTGTGAAGGGTCCTGTTTCTCTGATTTCTTTCTCAGCACATTTATCACTTGTATATAGGAGGGACACTGATGTTTTTAGTAAGTCTGTTATCCAACCACTTCACAAAGGGTATTTTTTGTCAGCTGTAGGTATTCCCTGATAGAATTTCTAAGCTTGGTTATGTATACTATCATATATTCTGCAAATGTGATACTTTGACTTCTTCTTTTCCAGTTTATATTCCCCTGATTTCCTTTAGTTATCTTGTTGCTCGAGCTAGAACTACCAGTACTATATTACACAGATATGTAGAGAAAGCGGGCAGCCTTATCTTGTTCCTGATGTTAATGGAATTGCTTTGAGATCTCTTCATTTAATTTGATGTTGACTATAGCTTCCTCTAAATTGCCTTTTTATGTTTATGTATGTTACTTGTATTCCAGATGTCTCCAAGGCTTTTATCATAAAGGAGTGTTGTATTTTGTTAAAGGGATTTTTAGCTTCTAATGAGCTGATAATGTCTTTTTTTCTTTAAAGTTTTTTTATGTTGAATTACATTGACAGATTTTCATATGTTGAACTATCCCTGCATATCTGGAATGAAGAATATTTGGTCATGGTAGATGATCTTTTTGATGTGTTCTTGGGTTGTGCATGAATATTTTATTGAGTATTATGTGTCAATATACTATTCCTGAGGGATATTGGTATGTAATTCTCTTTCTTTGTTGAATCTTTTTGTGGTTTAGGTATCAGAGTGACTATGGCCTTACAAAAAGAATTTGGCAATCTTCTTTTTGGTTCTATTTTGTGAAATAATTTATGAAGTATTGGTATTATCTGTTCTTTGAATAATATCCAAACAGAAATACTAGATTACAAGTGTCTCTGCTACAGCAAGCAGGTTTTACATGTTCTCGGAATTTGAACTTACTTTGTCAGGTTTGTATAGCAAGTACTTTACCACTATGCCATGTCTTAAATAGATAACCATTGTTAATAATATTGGTGATGTCAGGAATTTTGAATTTTAAAATTCCAAGGAAAATAAATAAAAGGAGGTAGCTATATTTTGTATAGTAAATTAAAGCCAAAGCGTGTATGAGCAAAGCAAAAAGTATATATGATAGGAGAAATGAAAGATAAAAGTTTAAGACTAATTGCTTTAAACGTTTAGATGAAATATACAATTCCTTACAACTAAACACATAAAAATTAAATAATGGAAAACAGAAATATGAGACATTATCAATTCATTACTAAATAACTAACCGACAAGAAGAGCTTGAGGTCTGAGCATCTTCGTTGGTCAAATTTTCCTTTTCCCTGCTTAAGAAGAAATAATAATTTCAAACTCTTGAAGAAATAGAAAAAGCAGTGATCAGTGAATGTTAAAATGTGTTAGGAAATGGATCCTACCTTTAGTGTGTCTAGAACAGTGTTTCTCAACCTTTCTAATGTTGGGACACTTTAATAAACTTCCCCATGTTTTGGTGACCCCCAACCATAGAATTATTTTATTGTTACTTCATAACTGTAATTTTCTACTGTTATGCACCATAATGTAAATATCTATGTTTTCTGGTGGCCTTGGGTGACCCCTATGAAAGGGTCATTTGACCCCCCAATTGTTGAAACCCACAGGTTCAGAACTGTTGACCAAAAGAAATAAACCATGATGACACCTCAATTTTAGTTCATTGAAATACATTTCAGATTCCTGACTCCCACAGGACCATGCAGCTGTGTTGTTTAATAAATCATGCTGTCTTTCATAATCCATTAAATTTGTGGCAATTTTTCACAGCAATAACAGAAAATTAATAGAAATCTTGGTATCAGCAAAGGGTGCTATTGCAGCAAATATTTCAACATGTGTTTGGAGTTAGGCAGTAAAAAGAGGCTGGAATCATTTTAAGGAACATGATAGAAAAAGCCAGATTAAAATGAGCACATAGCCAGTAGAATATGTACATATAAAATATTAGTAGTGAAGAGACTAGACTAGATGAGAAGGGGGCTTTCCTATGGTGATCATAGAAAATGCTAAATTTGTCATATAAGACTGCTTAAGTATAAATACTTAATTTTCTGAAGTAATATCTTGGACAATTTCTCCTTAAAGGCTTAAAACTTTTGTATTACTGAATATTAAAATAAATTTCTGTTCTAAGTTATTAAAAAAGTAAAAGTAGGTAGATTATTTATAAAATAGTGATTTCAATGATACTGCTTTTGGAGATCTGAAAAGAAGTTCAAAGAACAGCAGAGAAAGCATGTGTTAAGAAATACTTAAACAGTGAAAACCAGAATCTCATATAAATTTCTTTAAGGAGACTGTGAGGAATTAGAAGCATGTTATTATAGGAGGCTGGAATAAATGGACTATTGTCATATAATGGCAGAGTCACAACTGAATTGTTTTCTACATTTATGCAGTAGTAAATCACATCTTGTAGATGATGAACTGGAATTTAAATAGGAAGGTGTCCTGTGTTTTTCTGATTGTTAAAGTAAAATATGAAAGGGAAGAACGAAGTCTAGGCAAAATCTACTATATAAAACATCCAAGGTTCAATTATTTAGAAAATTCCCATTTAAATTTTAAAAGGATCTAATATTAGTGGACACAAGATCCCACTTCTAATCAAAAATCTATCTTTAATTGACACCCACTTGCAAAGAAAAATTAGTTTTCTGCAATGGAGTATCACTGGGTATATTAACCATACTTCAGGGTAGACCCGCATGGCCAGCATGAGATTGCCTACACAAAACAAACTTAATGACCTTTTGTAGACTTTTGTTTCATATTGCTTTGTTTGGTCACTTTTTGTCTTACTGAGTTTTTTGCTATATATTGATCTTGAATTTTTATGGTTTTCATTTTTGTGTGTCTATTTGTATTTATTGTTTTGTTGTTAACATTTTTATTTTGGTTGTTTGTTTGTTTGCCTGTCTGTTTTCCAGAGAAAGAGAGAGAGAGTAGAGGCGGTGGAGTTGCATGGATGAGGAAGTGAGAAGGACCGGGGGGGAATTGGGATAGGGTACTGAGATTAGAATATATTGTATTTTTTTCAATGAAAAGCAAAAGAAGCTAACATTAAAAAGTTTCTTTACAAGAAGAAGATTCCTCAGGGAAGAATGAAAAGAGTATAGCTATATGATAGTTACTAGTATTGGAGATATTTGACATGAGACTCATGAATTAGTTCAGTCATTTCTGTAAAATCCAAGAATAGACAAAGGATTATGCAAGAAAGATCTGTCTTAAAAGTCATAAATCTTCACAAACATAACCAATCCATACATTTTTGGGAATACTAGGCCACCAGAATTTTTGGAAGAGAAACTGCAGAGAGAGAGAGAGAGAGAGAGAGAGAGAGAGAGAGAGAGAGAGAGAGAGAGAGAGAGAGAGAGAGAGACAGACAGAGACAGAGACAGAGCATAATTAAACTGTCAAAATTTGTGTTAGCAAGAGGTCAAGACTGGGTTAGTAAAACTCACAAAAACTGCTGATCTGTACAAGGGGGATCTCATGGATCCCAGACTGACAGCCAAGAAGCCAGCATGGGACTGATACAGACCTCCTAAATTTGGGTGTCAGTGAGGAGGCCTCAGCAATATTTATCCCTGGCATAAGAATTGACTTGGGGAGCCCATTCCACATAGAGGGATGCTCTCTCAGCCTGGACACATAGGGAGTGCCTAGGCCCTGCCCTGGATGAAATGACAGACTCTAGAGATCCCCCATGGTGGGCCTCACCCTCCCTAGAGAGTGGAGTGGGGATTGGGTGGGGGGGCTGGGGTTACTGATGGGGGTAGGGGAGGAGGGGGGAAGAAGGAGCTGGGATTGACATGTGAAGCAAGCTTGTTTCTAATTTAAATAAAAACTTGTGCTAGCAAGATGGCTCAGAGGGTCAATGTTGTTGCTACTAAGTCTGTTGACCTGAATTCAATATCTGGTACCCACATAAAACCAGAAGGAGAGAGACAACTTCAATTTCCTCTGATGTCCTTATTCATTCACACAGACACACACACACACACACACACACACACACACGATATCAACTGTGGGTAATATATCTTCTCAATATTGAGTTTATAGAGAAAGGGAACTTTCAGGTGTGTTTAGCATTTTCAAGACTGGCCAGAGGTTACACAGCATAGGACATACAAGTATAGGGATCCAGTGCATGTGGCAGTGGAAGCACACAATTCCCAGAGGTACTAAATCCCAGATTTGCCTCTGTAGGGGGGATTGGCCATACCTGTTAGCTACAGCATACCTCTTCCATCCTAAGATGATCCGAGTTAATGCTTTATACCTTGCACCTCTTATATCATATCCACTACCTTTACTACACTGCTAAACTAATAGCACATAGCAATCTCAAGATAGGCAGGACAATATGAGTTATGGACATAACTATTTGAAGTAATCTCTCCTATTTAAAAGTAGAAAAGGAAAGTATTTCCTTTGATTTGTGTTGTTGTTGGATCTTCTATCCCAGCTTCCTTTTTGCAAGTGACCAGAGTTAACTAAGGACATTTTACTTGAAATCTATCTCAACACTTCTGTCTTTCAAACCTTGTGAATGAGAAATTCAGCTGTTGCAAATTTCTTTGTGGGGGGAACTTTCTATCTAGCTACATAGCCTGCCACATTTCCTTCTCTTCTCACTGGGCTTTTCTCCATAACCAGGATTGTAACCCTGCTTCCAGGGTTCTGGTGACCCTCTAAGATTTATGCCCTATTCTAGGGTTGTATTGGCAATTCTAGGCTTTCCATCTCTGGTACACTGGTGGCCTCTCTGATTCTTTTTTCTCTAATATTGAGTTTCTGGAGGCACTTCTTTATTTGTCCCTTTGTCCTACTCCTAGGCTTCTGACCATTGCTTTCTAGGGATCTGTTCTTCCCAGACCTTCTGCTTTCCCTTTCATCCCACATGATAAATCTTCATCCAGTATTTCCTCTCCTATTCAATACAGTGCTTGAACCCTTATCTAGAGCAATATGAAAAGAGAAGAGAATCAAATGGATACAAATATGTATAGAATATGTCAAAGTATCTCTACATTCAGATACAATTCAATATATAAGATACTCTAGGATTACATAGAAAAACATTTAGAGCTAATAAACTCAAGGGAGTAACAGTATACAAAATTAATATACAAAAGTCTGCCTTTCCTATATACCAATGAGAAACATACTGGAACAAATACCAGGGGAAAATTCCATTCTTAATGGTACACACACACACACACACACACACACACACACACACACACACACACACACACACACACACCACCCCTGGAAATAAACGTAACCAATTGTGTTAGTGAGTTTTTATTGTTTGCTTGTGAGATATTGTCTTTTTTGCTGATTGGTGTGGAAGGACCAAGGAGTGGACCAACCCACCATCAGTAGCAACTTTCCTAGGCACATAAATCTAAGCTGTATAGGATAGCTAGCTAAGCATGAGCCCAAAAGGAAGCCAGTAATCAGCATACCAATATGGTCAATGTTTCTGTTTTTGCCTCTAGGCTCCTGCCTTGAGTTCCCGCTTTGGCTTCCCTAAGGGATACATTATTACATTGAAAATTTCAGCTGAAATAAACCATTTCTTCTACATGTTGTTTTTGGTCAGAATATTTTATCACACTAACAGAAAGCAAACCAGATGCCAAGGAAATAAAAGATCTCTACAATAAAAATATTAATATGTTGAAGAAAGAAATCCAATAAAACACTGGAAGATGGCAAGGCCTTGTCTGCTCTTTATTTAGACACTTTAGTGTTATGAAAATGGACATTCCACCAAAAGAAATCTACAGGTTAATTCAATCTCCATGAAAATCCCTGTGTAATTCTTTACAGACTTAAAAAATAATCAAAGTTTATATGATGGCACAAATGATAGAGGCAGAAAGATTTAGACAAGTAGTAGAGTGATGGGGATAAGGAAATGAGGGTGCAGGAGAAGTCTTAGTTAAAATAAAGCATTGTGAAGAATCTATATATAAACCAACAATATTGTTACTCAAGTTAAATGTATGAAAGGCAGCAGTAAACCATATGTGATGTGACTGGGAGTGGCAATAACGGGGCTAAAATTTAACATGGGAAAAAGGGGTTAGGGTACAGGGCAAGCAAAATTAACAATTCTTATGGCAACCTACTAGTTTATAAACTGATTAAAAACTTTTAAAATTAGGTTGAACATATGCATCCCACATGAATGAACAATGTTGCTTCTGGAACACCATGTTGTTAAATGACAATTTCAGTGCCAGGCATATGTTACTTCCCTACTGGTCAGTGATGTCCTTAGACACTCAAAAGAATATATAGGTTGTCATTGCTTTTAGTTTCCCATCATAACTAGATGTTCTCATCCTGTTGTTGAAGACACCACACATCTTGGTTGCAGGACATATGGAAATCAGTCTTTAATTGACAAGAACAATTCCTCCAGGACACTTATCTTTCTATTGCTGGAAAATACTATGCAGGTTACTCAAAGAGAAAAGACAACATTATCTTACAAAATTCAAGACCCTGCATAGTACAACAAAGAACTGCCAATCAAGATGTTCCCACTTGCTCCATAATGACAAGACTGGTTATTGAGATAACCAACTGCTCATCTTGTTTGGATTTGAGGACTCCTCCACAGGAGGGAATTCATGCAAGGTGCTATAGACACAATCACACTCTGTAGCTCTGGAATTCATATGTCATAAGGAAGAACCTCCTTTTGTTGCTTTTCTAAACATTCATTTTGTTAAATTATTTTATGAATATTTGTACTTATATCTACAGGTTTGTGTTACTCAGAATGTTGATCAGAGAAACTTTTTAATACAGTGGGTTATGGTTAATAGAGAAACTTACAACTGCATCAAATGTTGAGAACAAGGGACCATGAGTCCTCAGCTGTAAGTGAAATATCTACATCAACCTGACATTGAGGATTAGGGGCCAGAAAGAATATAAGAGCTAGAGGAGAGAAAGTTATTCAGAGAAACATTGTATTGTAGACATTACATGGCTGCTACATATATAAACTCACAGCAATTGGTCACCTACAAAAGATTTGCACAACACAAAGCTAGTTAAAATTCGAGAATGGATACAAGATGGGATAACAAGACTACATATTTGGCTGACGTCCTATTGGCAGTGGATGGATGCTGGAAGAAGACAACATATTTTTCTTTAGGACTGTGCACTGGCAAATTGCTCATACCTCAGAGGATAACACCACATCAAACATGGACAGCACTAATTGAACTTAGAGGATTAAAAAATAATAAAAACTCAAGTAACTTAAAGATTAAATCTAAGCTTTTGGAAAAAAAGAACAAACCAAACCACAAAGCAATAGATGGGGAGAACTAAATGACAGAAATTAATGAAAGAAAATGATACAAACCATAAAGTTAACAGTGAAACAAAGAATTGGTTATTTGTAAAGTTAAACAAAACCAAGAAATGTAGAGAAAAAAATTAATCTAAAGAAAAAGAGAAGGGTAAGAGGATAAGCGCCCCAGATTCCTGTTCTTCTTCTCCACCCACAGGACCAGCATTCGGACAAGGAATAGAAGAACCACCAGATTATTGGACTTGCTAGCACCCACCAAAAGGGAACTCTGGTCCCCAGACCAGTAAGGGGCTCTTTCTGCACCCATTAGAAGAAGAGATGGGAAAGAGACAATACAAAAACACAGTCAGCAACAGAAAAACAAATATGACACCGCCAGATTCTAGAGACTCCACACCAGCAAGACCCCAACATTCCAATGCGGACGAAGCAGAAGAGAACGACCTTAAAAGCACTTTCATGAAAATGATAGAGGCCCTAAAAGAGGATATTGGAAAATCCCTCAAAGAAATGGAAGAAAAAACAAACCAAACAATGCAAGAATTGGAAGAAAAAACAAACCAAAAAAGGCAGAAAATTGAAGAAGAAATGAAGCAAAAAATGCAAGAAATGGAAGAAAAAACAAAGCAAAAAATGCAAGAATTGGAAGAAGAATCATACCAAAAAAGGCAGGAAATGGAAGAAGAAACAAAGCAAAAAATGCAAGAAATGGTAGAAAAAACAAAGCAAAAAATGAAAAAAATGGAAGAAGAAACAAACCAAAAAAGGCAGGAAATGGAAAAAGAAACAAACCACAAAATGCGAGAAATGGAACAAAAAACAAACCAAAAAATGCAAGAAATGGAAGAAAGAACAAACCAAAAAATTCATAAAAGGCAACAAACGGACGGACAGATAAACAGAAAATTGCAAGAAGCAATGCAAACACTGCAAGGGCTGAAAACTGAAATAGAGTCATTAAAAAAACACAATCTGAAGAAAGGCAGAAAATAGAAAAGCTGGACAAACGGACAGGCACTACCAATACAAGCATTACCAACAGAATAGAAGAGATGGAAGAGAGAATCTCAAGTGTTGAAGATACGCTAGGAGAAATGGATTTATCAACCAAAGAAAACCTTAAATCCAACAAATCCTTAACACAAAACATCCAGGAAATATGGGACACCATGAAAAGACCAAACCTAAGAATAATAGGGATAGAAGAAGGAGAAGAAATCCAGCTCAAAGGGGCAGAAGGCATATTCAACAAAATCATAGAAGAAAACTTTCCCAACCTTAAGAAAGACATGCCAATGAAGGTACAAGAAGCCTACAGAACACCAAATAGAGTGGACCACAAAAAAAATCCCCTCGCCACATAATAATCAAGACCCCAAACATACAGAATAAAGAAAGAATATTAAGAGCAGCTAAGGAAAAAGGTCAAGTAACATATAAAGGCAGACCTATCAGAATTACACCTGATTTCTCCATGGAAACGCTGAAAGCCAGAAGGTCCTGGATAGATATTCTACCTACACTAAGAGACCACGGATGCCTGCCCAGACTACTGTACCCAGCAAAGCTCTCAATCACTATAGACGGAGAAAACAAGATATTCCATGACAAAACTAGATTCAAGCAATATGTGTCCACTAACCCAGCCCTACAGAAAATTTTGGAAGGAAAACTCCACCCCAAGGAAGCTAACTACAACCAGAAAAGCATAAGCATTAGAGAATCTCTCTCTACCAACAGCCAAAAGAACAAAGGGGTGAAATTCCACACATAATTCCACCACCAACAACCATCGCAAATCGAAGAAGGATGAGCAATCATTGGTCATTAATATCCCTCAATATTAATGGCCTTAACTCACCCATAAAAAGACACAGACTAACAGATTGGATTCGAAGACAGAACCCTTCCTTCTGCTGCATACAGGAAACACACCTCACCCTTAAAGACAGACACTACCTGAGAGTTAAAGGTTGGGAAAAAAATTTTCAATCGAATGGACCCAAGAAACAAGCAGGGGTAGCAATCCTAATATCTAACAAACTAGACTTTAAAATAAAATCAATCAAAAGAGATGAAGGAGGTCATTACATACTCATCACAGGTGACACCCACCAAGAGGAAGTGTCTATTCTGAACATCTATGCCCCAAATACAAAGGCTTCCACATTCGTTAAAGAAACATTATTAGAACTTAAATCTCATCTAAAGCCCCACACAGTTATAGTGGGAGATTTCAACACACCACTCTCACCACTAGACAGGAATACCAAACAGAAACTCAACAAAGAAGCAAAAGGGCTAATAGAAGTAATGACCCAACTGGGATTAACAGATATCTATAGAACATTTCATCCACATAAAAAAGAATATACCTTCTTCTCACCACCACATGGAACCTTCTCAAAAATCGACCACATACTTGGCAACATATCAAACCTCAGCAGCTACAAAAAAATTGGAATAACTCCATGCATCTTATCAGACCACCATGCCTTAAAATTAGAATTCAGCAACAACACAAATTGCAGAAAACCTACAAACTCATGGAAATTGAATAATGCTCAACTGCACCATCCCTGGGTCAAAGAGGAAATAAAAAAAGAAATTAAAGACTTCCTCGAATTCAATGAGAATGAAGACACAACATACCCAAACCTATGGGACACTTTGAAAGCAGTGCTACGGGAGAAGTTCATAGCACTAAGTGCTCACATGAAGAAACAGGAGAACAGTTATACCAGAGAATTAACATCACAGCTAAAAGCTCTAGAACACAAAGAAGCAAACTCCCCCAGGAGGAGTAGACGCCAGGAAATAATCAAATTGAGGGCTGAAATCAATAAAGTAGAAACCAGGAAAACAATACAAAGAATCAATGCAACGAAGAGTTGGTTCTTTGAGAAAATCAACAAGATAGACAAACCTTTGTCCAAACTTACCAAACAGCAGAGAGTGAACATGCAAATTAACAAAATCAGAAATGAAAAGGGGGACATAACAACAGACTCTGAGGAAATCCAGAGAATCATTAGGTCATACTTTGAAAACCTGTACTCCACAAAATTCGAAAATTTAAAGGAAATGGATGACTTCCTGGACAGCTATCAATTGCCAAAACTAAATCAAGAACAGATAAGCAATTTAAATAGACCTTTAACCCCTATGGAAATAGAAGCTGTCATCAAAAGTCTCCCAACCAAAAAAAGCCCAGGTCCAGATGGCCTCAGTGCAGAATTCTACCAGAAATTCAAAGAACAGCTTATACCAATTCTTCTCAAAGTGTTCCACACAATAGAAGCAGAAGGGTCTTTGCCAAACTCTTTCTATGAGGCTTCAATAACCTTGATCCCCAAGCCACACAAAGATACAACTAAGAAAGAGAACTTCAGACCAATATCCCTCATGAACATTGATGCAAAAATACTCAATAAAATACTGGCAAATCGGATCCAAGAACACATCAAAACAATCATTCACCACGATCAAGTAGGTTTCATCCCAGGAATGCAGGGATGGTTCAACATACGAAAATCCATCAACGTAATCCACCATATAAACAAGCTGAAAAACAAAAATCACATGATCATCTCACTAGATGCAGAAAAAGCCTTTGACAAAATCCAACACCCATTCATGATAAAGGTCTTGGAGAGATCTGGGATAACAGGGACATACTTAAACATAATAAAAGCTATATACAGTAAACCAACAGCCAACATCAAACTAAATGGACAGAAACTCAACGCAATTCCTCTAAAATCAGGAACAAAACAAGGCTGTCCACTCTCTCCATACCTTTTCAACATGGTACTTGAAGTTCTAGCTATTGCCATACGACAACAAAGGGGGATCAAGGGGATACAAATTGGGAAGGAAGAGGTCAAACTTTCACTGTTTGCAGACGATATGATAGTTTACATCAATGACCCAAAGAACTCTACCAGGGAACTCTTACAGCGGATTAACACCTTCAGCAAAGTGGCAGGCTACAAGATCAACTCAAGAAAATCAGTAGCCCTACTATATACAGATGATAAAAGGGCTGAAAGAGAAATCAGAGAAACATCACCCTTTACAATTGCCACAAACAACAAAAAATACCTTGGGGTAACACTAACCAAACAAGTGAAAGACCTGTATCGTAAGAACTTTGAATCTTTAAAGAAAGATATTAAAGAAGCCCTCAGAAAATGGAAAGATCTCCCATGCTCTTGGATAGGTAGGATCAATGTAGTAAAAATGGCAATCCTTCCAAAAGCAATCTACAGATTCAATGCAATCCCCATTAAAATCCCAGCACAGTTCTTCACAGACATTGAAAGAACAATAATCAATTTTGTATGGAAAAACAAAAGACCCAGGATAGCCAAAACAACCCTGTTCAACAAGGCAACGTCCGGAGGCATCACCATCCCTGACCTCAAGCTCTATTATAGAGCTATAGTCCTGAAAACAGCTTGGTATTGGCACAAAAATAGACAGGTAGACCAATGGAATCGAATTGAAAACCCGGGTATTAACCCACACACGTACGAACATCTGATCTTTGACAAAGAAGCTAAAAATATACAATGGAATAAAGAAAGCATCTTCAACAAATGGTGCTGGCATAATTGGAGACTGGCATGTAGAAGAATGCAGATCGATCCATGTCTATCGCCATGCACAAAACTTAAGTCCAAATGGATCAAAGACCTCAACATAAATCCAGCCACACTGAACCTCTTAGAAGAGAAAGTGGGTGGTACCCTTGAACGAATTGGTACAGGAGACAGCTTCAGCTTCCTGAACATAACACCAGTAGCACAGGCAGTAAGATCAACAATTAATAAATGGGACCTACTGAAACTGAGAAGCTTCTGTAAGGCAAAGGACACAGTCAGCAAGACAAAAAGGCAGCCCACAGAATGAGAAAAAATATTCACTAATCCCACATCTGACAGAGGGTTGATCTCCAAAATTTACAAAGAACTCAAGAAGCAAGTCTCCAAAACACCAAAGGACCCTATTAAAAAGTGGGCTGCAGAACTAAATAGAGAGTTTTCAATAGAGGAGCCTAAAATGGCTGAGAGGCACTTGAGAAAGTGCTCAACATCCTTAGCCATCCGGGAAATGCAAATCAAAACAACTCTCAGATACCATTTCACCCCTGTCAGAATGGCTAAAATCAAAAACACCAATGACAATTTATGCTGGAGAGGATGTGGTGAAAGGGGGACACTCCTCCATTGCTGGTGGGAGTGCCAGCTGGTTCAGCCACTTTGGAAATCAGTGTGGAGACTCCTCAGAAAAATGGGAATAAACCTACCACAAGACCCAGCAACTCCACTCTTAGGCATATATCCAAAAGATGCCCATTCATACAACAAAGATGTCTGTTCCACTATGTTCATAGCAGCTTTATTTGTAATTGCCAGAACGTGGAAGCAACCTAGATGTCCCTCACCTGAAGAGTGGATAGAGAAAATGTGGTACATCTACACAATGGAGTACTATTCAGCAGAAAAAAAATAATGGAATCATGAGATTCGCAGGCAAATGGATGACACTAGAAGAAACCATCCTGAGTGAGGTAACCCAGTCACAAAAAGAGAAACATGGCATGTACTCTCTCATATATGGATTTTAGACATAGATCTGGGGAGTGCCAGGCTACAATCCTATGGCCAGAGAGTCTGGGAAACAGAAACTTTATTTAGTGGCTGATCGAAGAAGAAGCAGACTCCCTTGGTTAAATACTGAGCTGAACTCAAGAAAGCCAGTAACAGAGAGGGAGGACTGATGATCAAAGGGATTAAGACTGGGCTGGTCTAACCCCCAGAAACAGCTGACCAGACAAAGGTTAACTTTTGAATCCCAGGCATCAGCCTGGGAAGCCAGCATGGGACTGATCAAGACCCCCTGAATCTGGGTGTCAGTGAAGAGGCCTAGGGATTCTACTGAGCCTTGGGCAGCAGATCAGTACCCATCCCAAGTATACACACGGACTTCGGACTCCAATAGAACAATGTGAGGTGCACTCTCACCCTGAACTCTTGGGAAAGGGTCTATGCCCTGCCCTATATGAAATGACACACTATGGACACCCCCATGGAGGGCCTCACCCTCCCTGGAGAAATGAGGGGATAACGGGGGGGGGGAGGGCACGGGAGGAAGGGAGGGAATGGGAGAGGGACCTGGAACTGACTTGTGAAGCAACCTTGATTCCTATCTAAATTTAAACTGGAAAATGAAATTAAAAAAAATAAAAGAAAAAAACAAGAAAAAGAGAAGAACCAAACTAATATAATTTGAGATGAAAACTCAGATATCACAACAAATACTAATACAATTCCAATGGTCGTGAGAACATCCCTTACAATACTATATTCCATGAAGTTAGGAAACCTAAGAGAAACATGAATTCTAGTTGCATGTGGTTCACAAAAGTTAAATCAAGACGAAATAAGAAATTTTAACAAATCCATAACCAGCAATGAGAGTAAAGCACTAATTTAAACAACTTCTCAATTAAAAATGATTAGAAAGCCTAAGACAAGTTAGATTCAGTGTAGGATTGCACCAGGCCTTCAAAGGAGAACTAACACCAGTACTAAAATTATTCAAGGTACAAAAGAAGGGGACACTTACAAACACCTTTTGTGAAGCCAATAACATCTAAACTGCAACATCAGATAAAGACACACAAAAAAGAGAAAATTGTGAACTTGTCTCCATAATGAACAGAGATACAAAAATGCTCAGTGTGGTACTTGAAAAAACTGAACCCAAGTTCACATGAAAAATATCATTCACTGTGATTATGCTTGCTTTGTTTCAGAGATGCTAGGATGGTTCATTATATGCAGATTAACAAACATAATGCTTCATATATAGTATTAGAAGGCATGTATCACACCATCATCTTAGTAAATTCTAAAAGGGCCTTTGACAAAATCCAATATCCCACCATTATAAAACCCCTAGATGTAGTAAAGATGGAGGGAGTATATCTCAACACAATAAAGACTCCACCTACAATATGTCCTGACTACAAGATGTCCTTGGGCAATGGTGATGCATAACTTGTGGGAGTGGCTAAATAATGTCTGGTTTAATGTGAGACCCATACCACAAGAAGAAGCCCATGCCCTACACTGCTTGCAGGGCTGGGAAACAGAGACTGTATAGCCCAAAAACCTAGATTAGATCCAAACATGACTAACTCCCTTAAAATTAATGAAATTATTCCTAATGATATTCTGCTATACTCATGGACTGATAGCTTGTCTAGTCATCATCAGAGAGGCTTCCTCTAGCAGCAGATGGGATGAGGTATAGAGGCCCACAACCAGACAAAATGTAGAGAGAGAGTCTAAATTGAAGGTCTCAATTAGGTCCCTCCCCTAGGAGCTCAGAGAAACTCTTAGACAAAGGTGCAAAAGAGGGAGGAAGGATTGTAGGAATCAGAGGCGATAGAGGAATCAAGGACAACATTGCCCACTGAATCAATTAATCAGGGCTCATACTGGCTCACACAGACTGAAGTGGCAAGCACAGGACATACACTAGTCCTCTTAAGTTATGGCTGTTAGCCTGGTGCTTTTGTAGGACACCTAACAGTGGGTTCAAGCATGTCGCTGACTCTTTGGCCTGTTATTAGGACTTTTCCTTCTACTCGGTTGACTTTTTCTGCCTTGGTATGAGGGCTGAGCCTTGTCTTACTGTATCTTGTTTTGTCATGTCAGATAGTTATCTCTTGGAGGCCTTCTCTTTTCTGAAAGGAAATGGAGGAGTAGATATGGGGTAGAGGGTAGATGTGAGAGAACCTGGAGGAGAGGAGTGAGGGGAAGCTATGGTTGGATGTATTATATGAGAGAAGAATCTGTTTTTTTTTAAAAAACAGATTTAACAGAAACTACACACTCACTTTAGAAAAGTGCTAAAAGCTTAGAAATGGCTGCACTTATTTGTTTGAAAAGGTTATTTCTCAAAGGCCCTGAAATTGTTTTTAAGTGACTTGGACTAAGAAATGAAAATTGTTTTTTTGTGTCATGTGTTCACACATGGAATAAGGTAATTGAATTTTAAAATGTATGATATTATTCATTTATAAATAGCCAATAATGAGGAAGGTCTTGAAAATATGATTAAATGAAAATTTCATCTCAAAAACTAAAAACTATATATGATAAGCTTGGATTCACTATCATTTTAAACAGAAAAAATTCCAAAGCATTCCAGTAAGATGATGAAGACCAAGATGTTACTCTTTCCATTTATATTTATAGCAGTGCTTTGAGTTTTAGCTAAAGAATAATGCAGGAGACAGCAAGAAAAGTGATATACTATGAAATGAAGAAACCAAAACATTATTCCTGTGTACTAATGATATTTCATGCATAAGAAACTCCAAAGTGTCTGCCAGAAAACTTCTAGAACAGCTCAAATTTTACCACAGACTGGATAGACAAAATCAGTCGTCTTTTTATATGGCAAACATTAGAACATAGAATAAGAAAGAAGGGAAACAACCTCATTCACAATAACCTCAAAACATATTGGGATACAATTTATCAAGGAAATTTTTAAAAATCTTTAAAATGAAAACTTTAAAACACTGAGAAAATTGAGGACGACAGTCAAAGAAGCAAAGAATTCCCATTCAACTGGATCAAATTTATTTTTCTTTTTTTTTTTGGTTTTTACGAGACAGGGTTTCTCTGTATTGTTTTGGAGGCTGTCGGTCCAGCCTGGCCTCGAACTCACAGAGATCTGCCTGCCTCTGCCTCCTGAGTGCTGGGATTAAAGGCGTGCCCCACCACCGCCCGGTTCAGTTGGATCAAAATTTATAGTGTGAAAAAAAATGGCCATCTTATTTAAAACAATCTTCAGAACAAATGTAATCTCATTGAAAATTACAGGCTGTTCTTCTCAGATACAAAAAATCTCAATATTTACATGGAAGTACTAAAATATATAGCCAAAATGATCTTGATTGAAAAGGATAGTGAAGGATATAATAACGCCAAGCCTGAATTCAAGTTATGCTACCTAGCCATTATGGTAAAAACAACATGGTATTGGTACAATAACAGTCATATAGATCAATGACCAAAATATATCAGATAACTCAGACTTATAAGTCCAAGAAAATACAATCAATTGATATTTAAAAAATGCTAAAATAAATTTTTCAGAAAATGTGGTCTTTTCAACAAATGCTTCTGAGAAAAAATTGCATGTCCATATGTAAAAGATTACAACTTGCTCTGCTTGAGGTGAGTGTGGGCTCTGCTGGGGCCCAATTCCTGACATCCCCCCTTGGAACTTTCTGGGCCTTCTCCACGTGTAGTGGACCCACCCTGGCAGGACAGAATACCTAGAATGTGGCCACACCTCAGTATTGGCCCCTCTATGCCCTCTACTTGAGTGAGGAGGACACCAGACAAGACCAGACCATCCAGAGATGCACACACTGAAGTCTTGGCCCACCTACCCTACCAGGAGACAAGAGGAGAAGGAGAGACCCCACCTGCACCCACTTGAAGAAGAGACTGGAAAATGGCAGTATAAGAGCACACTCAAAAACAGAAAGGCCAATATGGCACCACCAGAATCTAGGGACTCTACACCAGCAAGACCTGAATATTCCAGTGCAGATGAAGCATAAGAGAAGGACCATAAAAGCAACTTTATGAAGATATTAGAGATCCTGAAAGAGGAAATGAGAAAAATCCCTTATAGAAATGAAAGAAAAAAGCAAACAAAAATACAGTAAATGGAGAAAAAGTCCAACCAAAAATTCAAGAAATAAACAAATCCCTTAAAGAATGCAAAGAATGGAAAGAAAAACAACCAAACAAGTGAATGAAACAATTCAAACAGTTCAAGGCTTGAAACTTGAAATAGAAACAATAGAGAAAACACAGATTGAGGGAATGCTATAAATAGAAAAGCTGGGCAAATGATCAGGAGCTAGAGATGTAAGTATAACCAATAGAATACAAGCGAAGGAAGAGAGAATCTCAGGTGTTGAAGACTCACTAGAGGAAATAATAGTTATCTACCAAAGAAAATCTCAAGTGCAGCAAATGCCTAACACAAAATATTCAGGAAATATGGTACACTGTGAAAAGGCCAAACCTAAGAATAATTGGTATGGAAGAAGTTGAAGAAATACAGCTCAAGGGTACAGACAAATTATTCAACAAAATCATAGAAGGAAACTTCCCCAACCTAAAGAAGGATATGACTATGAAAGTAAAAGAAGCTTATAGAACATCAAATAGACTAGACCACAAAAAGAAATCCCCTCATCACATAATAACCAAAACATCAAACTTACAGAATAAAGAAAAAATATTAAGAGTATCAAAGGAAAAAGGCCAAGTAACATATAAAGGCAGACCTATCTGAATTACACCCAACTTCTCAATGGAAACTCTGGAAGCCAAAAGGTCCTAGATAGATGTTCTACAAACACTAAGAGACCACGCACAGATGCCAGCCCAAACTACTATATCCAGCAAAGCTTTAAATCACTGTAGATAGAGAAAATAAGATATTCCATGATAAAACCAGGTTTAAACAATACATATCCACAAGTCCAGCCCTACAGAAAGTACTGGAAGGAAAACTCCAACCTAAGAAAGTTAACTACACTCACAAAAACATAGGCAATAGATAATCCCACTGTACCAAACACCAAAAGAAAAAAAGGGGGGAGTGGAAATCCACACACAATATCACCACCACCAATAAATTTAAAACAAATAAGATTTAACAAGCAATAGTGACACTTATCTTTCAATGTCAATGGTCATAACTTGCCTATAAAAGACACAGGCTAATAGAATGGATATGAAGACAGAATCCATCCTTTGGCTGCATACAAGAAATATATCTCAATGTCAAAGACAGATGTTACCTCAGAGTACAGGGTTTGGAAAAGATTTTGCAATTAAATGGACCCAAGAAACAAGCTTGTATAGCAATCCTAATATCTAATAAATTGGATTTTACACTAATATCAATCAAAAGAGATGAAGAAGGTCATTTCATATTCATTACAGGAAAAATCCATCAGGAAGATGTCTCATTTCTGAACATCTATGCCCCAAATATAAAGGCACCCACATTCTTAAAAGAAGCATTACAAAAGCTCAAATAACACATAAAATTTCACATACTTATAGTGGGAGAATTCAACATCCATTAGACAAGACCACCAGACAGAAATGTAACAAAGAAACAAAAGAACTAATGGAAGTTATAACCCAATTGGGATTAACATTTACAATAGCCACAAACAACATAAAATACATTGCTAAACAAACAAGTGAAAGGCATGTACAACAAGATCTTTTAGTCTTTAAAGAAAGCAACTAAATGGTGATGTTTCTCTGATTTCTTTCTCAGCACATTTATTGTCTATATACAGTAGGGTTACTGATTTTTTAGTTAATCTTGCATCCTGCCACTTTGCTGAAGGTGGTTATCAGCTGGAGGAGCTCTCTGGTAGAACTCTTTGGATCACTTACATAGACTATCCTATCTTCTGTAAATAGTGAAAGTTTTACTTCTTCCTTTTCAATTTGTGTCCCCTTGATCTTCTTTTGTTGTCTTATTGGTCTAGCTAAAACTTCAAGTACAATATTGAAGAAGTATGGAGAGAGTGGACAGCCTTGTCTTGTTCCTGATTTTAGAGGAATCACCTTGAGATTCTCTCCATTTATTTTGATGTTGGCTTGGGGTAACTCTAACAAAAAAGGTGAAAGACCTGTTTGACAAGAACTTTGAGTCTTTAAAAAATGAAATTAAAGAGGATACCAGAAAATGGAAAGATCTCCCATGCTCTTGGATAGGTAGGATCAACATAGTAAAAATGGCAATATTATCAAAAGCAATCTACAGATTCAATGAAATCCCTATTAAAATACCATCACAATTCTTCACAGACCTTGAAAGGACAATTCTCAACTTTATATGGAAAAAGAAAAGACCCAGGATAGCTAAAACAACTCTGTACAATAAAGGAACTTCAGGAGGCATCACCTTTCTGACTTCATATTCTACTATAGAGCTATTGTCCTGAAAACAGCTTTGTGTTGGCACAAAAACAGACAGGTAGACCAATGGAATCAAATTGAACACCCAGATATAAACCCACACACCTATGAAAACCAGATTTTTGACAAGAAGCCAAAATTATAAAATGGAAAAAGAAAGCATCTTCAACAAATGGTGCTGGCATAACTGGAGGCTGGCATGTAGAAGACTGCAGATAGTTCCATACCTATTGCCATTCACAAAACTTAAGTCCAAATGGATCAAAGAACTCAACATAAATCCAACCACACTAAACCTCTTAGAAGAGAAAGTGGAAAGTACCCTTGAAAAAATTGCTACAGGAGACCACTTCCTGAACATAACACCAGTAGCACAGACACTGAGATCAACAATTAATAAATGGGACCTCCTGAAACTGAGAAGCTTCTGTAAGGCAAAGGAACAGTCAACCAGACAAAAAGGCAGCCCACAGAATGGGAAAAGATATTCACTAACCCCACATCTAACAGAGGGCTGATCTCCAAAATCTGCAAAGAATTCATGAAACTAGTCTCCAAAACACCAAATAATCCAATTAAAAAGTGGAGTACAGAACTAAAAAAAGAATTCTCAATAGAGGAGTCTGAAATGGCTGAGAGATACTTAAGAAAGTACTCAGCATCCTTAGCCTTCAGGGAAATGCAAATAAAAAAACCCTTCTGTCAGAATGACTAAAATCAAACCACCAATGATAGTTTATACTAAAGAGGATGTGGAGAAAGGGGAACACTACTCCACAGTTGGCGGGAGTGCCAATTTGTACAGCCACTTTGGAGATCAGAATGGAGATTCCTCAGGAAAATGAAAATTAGTTGACCACACGATCCAGCAATTCCTCTCCTGGGCATATGCCCGAAGAATATACATTCATAAAACAAGGACATGTGTCCATCTATGTTCATAGCAGCATTATTTGTAGTAGCCAGAACCTGGAAGAAACCCCTCAACTGAAGAGTGGTTAGAGAAAATGTGGTACATTTACACAATGGAGTACTACTCAGCAGAAAAAGACAATGGAATCTTGAAATTTGCAGGTGAATGCATCAACTAGAATAAACATCCTGTAACAAAAAGAGAAGCATGGTATGTACTCACTCATATATGGATATTAGATATATAGCAAAGGACTACCAGCCTATAATCCACACTACCAGAGAAACTAGGAAACCAGGGGGACCCCAAGATTAGAACACAAGGTCCCCCAAGGAGGGGGCAAGAACCCCTGAGCAAATTAGGAGCAGGGTGTGGAAGAGGAGGTATGTAGGAAAAAGAGAATAGAGAAGAAGAGGGGGGAGGAGAACAAGAGGGATCAGGAAGACTGAGACAGGGGAGGAATAGAGGAGAGCAAGAAAAGGGATGTGTTGATAGAGGGAGTCAGTATAGGTTTAGAGAGAGGTCTGGCACTAGGGAAATTTTCAGGGATTCACAGGGATGTCTTTGATGCCCTTCCCCTATAATGAGACTGATGATTACCTTCGTTGCTATCCTAGAGCCAGTAGCTGATCAAAGCAGAAGCAGCTACCCATAGCTAAACACTGAGCCATACTCCTGGAATGCAGTTGTGCAGAGGGAGGAGGGAGGAGCAAAAGAGCCAAGACTGTGCTGGAGAAACCCACAGAAACAGTTGACCTGTCCTAGTGAGAGCACAGAGACCCTAGTTGTAAACCTGGTGAAACAGCATTGAACCGAACTGAGCCCTCTGAATGTGGGTGCCAGCTAGGAGGCTTAGGCAGTCTATGGGACCTCTAGGAGTGGAACCAGTTTTTATCCCTAGTGCACAAATGGTCTTTGGGAGCCCATTCCCTATGGAGGGATACTATTGCAGCCCAGAAACATGAAAGAGGGCCTGGGCCCTCTCCCAAAATGATGTGATGGACTTTGATAGTCCCCTGCGGAGGACCTCACTATCCTTGGGGCGTGGGTGGGGTGCGGGTTTGGGGTGGTGGTGGGGGGCATGGGTGGATGGGAGGCTGAGGACATGGGGGATTGATATGTAAAATAAGATTGTTTCTAAAATAAAAATGTAAAAAAATTAAAACTTGATCTCTGCATTTCACCAATTCAAAACTCATATGCAAACCGACCAAGTCTTTAATATAAACCTGAACACCTGAATTTCCTAGAGTAAAAACTACGGGAGTACACTTCTACATGTAAGGATAGACAATAAATTTCTGAAGAATATTCTGGTCATACATGAAATAAGGCCAGCAATCAAAATATAGAACCTTATTAAACCAAATGCTTCTGTAAAATAAAGGAAACTGTCAACTGAGTGTAGAAAAAACTAGAGTGTGAAAATCTTTTGCAGATATGTCTCATAGTGCATTAATGTTTAGAAAAACAAAGAAGGCAAATAAACACTAAAGCCATCAAATAATCCAATTTAAAAAGTGAGCTACATAGAAATGAACAGATAATTCTCAAAAGAGAAATATCAAATGTCTAATAAGCTGGTAGGTACACAGCTGTTTAATATTAGTAGTAGTGATGATTTCACTGAAAAATGTCTCCTATAGCCTCTGGCATAGAGGTCTATGAAATGTGCTCTTCCTGGAAAAAGAATGTCATTGGGGGTAGGCTTTGGGAGTTGTGATATTATTCTTGATTATCAACTTGATAACATCTGTAATTATCTAAAATCCTACGCCACTGGACACACCTGTGAGGAATTTTTAGTTATTTTTAACACTTCATGTCTGAATCATTAAGTCCAGATTCTTTGAGGTGGGAAGGTCCACCTTAAATCTAGGCTACACTTTCTTGTGACAGCACATATAAAGGACAAGGAAGATAATGTTCTTTGCCTTCTTGCCCCCACTTTTGCTTGCAGATTCAGTGTATCACTAACATTAGAGTCTACCGCTTTGGGATTCTGATGTATACTGAAAACAAGACAAGACATTGGACAGCTATTGGAATTTTTGTTGGAAGACATCCATTTTTAGACTAGCTAGACTACAGCCTGTAAGCCTCTCGAATACTCTTTGTATACTTAAGTATTCATTACATGTATTCTGTTTCAGTAGGAGACCCTGACTAAAACAGATTGTTACAGCAGGGGTTGTTTTCAGGAAATTGCAATGCTAGAGTGGGTGCGTAGTACAAAACTCAAACCTCCACAATGAGAAGACTCAGAAGACACTACTTATATAAGACGCAAAATGGTGAGAAGGGCACCAGGACATTTGAAGAGATTTGTTGTTGCCCCTTTCCTTGTGCCAGACCTCAGAGTTGGAGATGCTGCTATTCAGTTGGATGAATTAAATGTGATAGGGTTTAGTCTGGCCCCTAAGTAGCTGAGGCCAGGTGACAGCACTTAATCATCAATGCAATTGTAGTTATCATAATAGCCAGAATAGACAAAGCAATTTCCACTATTACTTTTATGGTGTCATAACTTGTATGTACCATTGCTGCTAACCAGTCATGACATTTCCAGGTATGAAATAGGTAAGATGCCTAATGCAGTATTTTCTTTTGTTCTGTCTGTACAAGCAAAATATTTCTCAAACAACTGAAAGAAAAGCTGCACTGGATCATGGAAAGAAGAGATTTTTGATAATGAACCAGTTCCCAGACTTGAGCCAGTTAGTAGATCTAGAACCTCTTGAATTAAGGGATTGAATGGATGGCTAGGTTCCCCTGAGGAAGGACACTGATAAAATGCCTAAGAATTTTAATGTTAGCATTTCTTCAGTCCTTCCCCAGAGGGACCTACAGCCTTTTACAAAGGCAACTGCACCAAAGAAAAGGAAACAATCAGACCTTCTGAGGTCTGTTGGATACTGGTTCTAAATTGAGACTGATGGTTACAAAGGCTAGATGGGAGCTTTTAGAGTTGCCTCTGTCAGGGAAAATAACGAACCCAAACCAGTATCTTATCACTTGAGGAACTGCAGAAATTAGAGTCACCATCAAGGACTTGAAAGATGCAGGGGTGGTGGTTCCCACCAAATCTCCCTTTAATTCTCCTATCTAATCAATGCAGAAGACAAATGGATGATGGCAAATGATAGTTGACAATAAAAAATCCAATCAGGCCGGGCGTTGGTGGCGCACGCCCTTAATCCCAGCACTCGGGAGGCAGAGGCAGGCGGATCTCTGTGAGTTCGAGGCCAGGCTGGACCGACAGCCTCCAAAACAATACAGAGAAACCCTGTCTCATAAAAACCACAAAAAAATCCAATCAGGTAGCGACTTCAGTTGCAGCAGATGTGTCAGATACTTTTTATGGTACTTTTTATTTTAATTTTAAATAGCTTGCTTCACATGTTAATCGCAGTTTCTTCTCCCTCCCCTCCTCCCGCACTCCCCACCATCCCCCCAGCCTCCCACCCTATTGCCACTTCCTTCCACAAAGGGGATATTTAGTGTCTGTCATTTCACTCAGGGCACGGTCCAGGCACTCCCCTAAGAGTTCAGGCTGATAGAGCATCCACACGAAGTCCTTTTGTATGCCAGGGATAAACACTGATCTACTGCCCAGGGCCCCATAGGTTGCCCAGGCCTCCTCACTGACTCTCACACTCAGGGGTTCTGGGTCAGTCCCATGCTGGCCTCCCAGCTATTGGTCTGGGGTCCAAGAGCTCTCCCCTGTTCAGATCAGCTGTCTCTGCTGCTTTTGCCAGCCCATTCTTTGCCAATTTGCTCATCGCTCCTCTCTCTCTGTCACTGGGTTCCATGGGTTCAGTTCAGTGTTTAACTGTGGGTGTTTGCCTCTGCTTCCATCAGTCACTGGATGAAGGTTCTAGTATAGTTGTAGACCTCAAGTTCATTATCAGGAATGGGCATTTAAGGGGGTCTCTCCACTAGTGCTTAGCTTGCCAGTTGGTGTCATCCCTTTAGCTCACTAGAGGTCTCCCTGGTGCCAGATCTGTCTTCTAACACTCAACCTTCCTGTTCCCCCATGACCTACTCTCTCTTCCTCTTTTACCCCCTCTTCTTCCCAGCTCCCACTCCCCCCCCACCCCTCGCTGTGTTCCCAATCTGTTCATAAGATTTTGCCTCATTCCTCTTCTCTGGGGTACCATGATACTTACTTGAGCAGATTAACAGATTTCATGGCACATGGTATGCAGTTATTGGTCTAGAAAATGCTTTTTTCTCTGTACCTATCCATAAAGACTATCAGAAATGATTTGTTTTCACTTGGGAGGCCAACATATACTTAACTCAAGTATATATTAACTCTCCAGCTCTGTGTCACAGCTTAGTTCCGAGGGATCTTGATCATCTATCTCTTCCACAAAATATCACCCTGGTCTACTATATGGATGGCGTTATGCTGATTGAACCAAGTGAGCAGGTGGTAACAACTACTTTGAACTTGCCAATAATATATATGCACAGCAGAAGATGGGAAAATCCAGCCAAAATTCAAGGTCCTTCTACCTCAGTGAAATTTCTAGGATTCCAGTGGTGTGGGGCATGCAGATGCATTCCTTCTTGGGTGAAGACTTATTCATTGCACCTGCCCATCTGCCCTGCCACCAGGAAAGAAGCAGAATGCTTATGAGGTCTAGAGACAGCACATTCTTGTGCTGGCTATATTATTTCAGCCCATGTATAAAGTAACTCAGAAAACTGCTAGCTTTGTGGGGGGTCTGGAACAGGAGAAGGCTCTTCAGCAGGTCCAGGCTGATGTGCACACTGCTCTACTATTTGGACCATATGATCCAATAGACCCAAATCATCTCTAGTATGTAGTTATTAGTGGCAGAGAGGGATGCTATTTGGAGCCTTTGGCAGGACCGTATAGGTGGATCACAAAGGATATTTGGGATTTTTGATGAAGTCTTTACCATCTTCTGCAGATATCTATTTCTCCCTCGTGAGGAAGCTCTTGGCCTGCTATTGAGCCTTAATAGAAACAATGTGCTACGAAATTACCATTTAACCTGTGCTGCCTATCATGAACTGGGAATTATCTGAACCACAGAGCTATAAAGTAGGACACAAATAGCAACAATCATTATCAAATTGCAGTTGTGTGTGTGTGTGTGAGAGAGAGAGAGACAGAGAGAGACAGAGACAGAGAGATAGACAGAGTCAGAGACAGAGAGATAGAGATACAGGGTCCAAGCACATCTTGAAGGCACAAGTAAGTTACATGAAGCTATCCAAATGCCTATAGTTTCTACTGTTGCAATGCCTTCTGCACCCACTCATGTATTTACAGGGGCTAGGCCATGGGGTGTGCCCTATGATCAGTTGACTGAGCAAGAGAAGACTATAACATGGTTTACTGATGGTTCTTTTTTTTTGGTTTTTATGAGACAGGGTTTCTCTGTATTGTTTTGGAGGCTATCGGTCCAGCCCAGCCTCGAACTCACAGAGATCTGCCTGCCTCTGCCTCCCGAGTGCTGGGATTAAAGGCGTGCACCACCACCACCCGGCTACTGATGGTTCTTTATGTAATGTAGGAATCACCCTGAAGTGAAGAGCTGCAGCATTACAACCCCTTCTGAGACAATCCTGAAAGATGCCTGTGAAGGAAAGTCTTCACAGTGGGCAGTACACATGATTGTGCATTTTACTTGGAAGGAGAAACATCCAAAAGTGAAATTGTTCTCAGAATCATGGGCTATAGCCGATGGTTTGGCTGAATGATCAGGGAACTGGAAAGTATGTGATTGGAATATTGGTGAGAAAGAAGTATAGGGTGAGACCTCTTTGAATGGGCAAAGGATATAAAGATACTTGTGCCCTATGTAAATTCTCATCAAAAGGTGACTTCAGCAATGAGGAGATGAATAATCAATAGATATGATGACCCATTCCATGAACAATCAGCCTCTTTTCCCAGCCATCCCTATCGTTGACCAATGGGCTTATGAACAAAGTGGACATAGTGGCAGAGACAGAGGCTGTACATTGACTCCACAAGATAGACTTAGGTATAAACTAAGTACTCTAATTACTACATTATTTCCATTTTATATGAAAACAATTGAATTTTTACATTTGATTCTAATGAAGATATGTAGATACTAGTTGGTAGCTTCAAATCAAAACAGTTCTACATTACCTTACCTTGATTTTAAAATTATTCTCATTTGTCTTTAAGATAAGATCAGTGATTAAAATAAACCAACACTGAAAGGATATAGCCAGTAAAAATAATAATACTTGTCAATTTTAGATGATTACTTTTTACACAACAGATTTTTTGAAAAGAAAAATGATGACAATACAGTAATTCTATCAGACATAACATGATGTCTCTTTATCCTCTCTATCACAACAATAAAATCACAAAATTTTCTTACTCATAAAGTCTACTTGCTGTTAGATATAACATAATCTTACATTATATCTAGGTCTTTATCTTTTTCTTTCTTTGGTTTTTATGAGACAGTGTTTCTCTGTATTGTTTTGGAGGCTGTCGGTCCAGCCTGGCCTCGAACACACAGAGATCCGCCTGCCTCTGCCTCCCAAGTGCTGGGATTAAAGGTAGGTCTATATCTTAAATAAACCACACAATCATTAGTTATTTCCATTCTGCCAAACCAAGATGTGGTTATAAAACAACTGAGACTCAAAAAGACATTGCCATTTACACATTTTTTAAATAAGCTAAACTGGCTATCTTTAAAAGGAAAGTACTCAAGACAGGACAAGAAACTTGTATCTTTGTTTAAAATTGAAAAAATTAACCTATAAAATGCACATGTACTAGTTTTTTTACACATAACTATTTTAACCTCATTAATAGTTAAGAATACTAAAAAGTATTAAAAAGAGGGCTTACAGTTTTGAAAGAGACATTTCATTTGCCTGTCTTCTGCCAGGACCTCAGCATTAGTATGGCCTCAAACTGATAATGTTGAGTCATGACATCATAAAGGGTCTCTGAGCCTGAAAAATTTAAAGGGAAAGCGCACAGTATATCTTATACTGTATACATACAACTAAATATTATTATTATTTTACCTTTTCCGGTTCTTCTATCTTTTTATTTTAATTTTTTTATTTTATAAGCACTATTATTTACACATAAATTCCCCCCAATCCCTAGCCCCTCCATTCTCTCATGCTCTCCACCGACTCCCCAACCCACTCTCCAACCACTCCCCAGGGATAGTGAGGCCCTCCACGGGGGACCATCAAAGTCCATCACATCGTTTTGGGGAGGTCCCAGGCCCTCTTCATGTATCTGGGCTACAATAGTAACCCTTCATAGGGAATGGGCTCCCAAGGTTCATTTATGTACTATGGATAAACACTGACTCCACTGTTAGAGGTCCCATAGACTGTCCTGACCTCCTATTTGGCACCCATATTCAGAGGTCTTGGTTCAGTCCAATGCTGATTTTCCCAGATTTATGACTAGGGACTCTGTGCTCTCACTAGGTCAGATCAACTCTTTCTGTGGGTTTCTCCAGCACCGTCTTGGCTCCTTTGCTCATCCCTCGTCCCTCTCTACAACTGTATTCTGAGAGTATGGCTCAGTGTTTTTCTGTGGTGCCTTTTTCTGCTTTGATAAGCTACTGGATGAAAGCCTAAGAATGACAACCAAGGTAGTCATCAATCTCATTATAGGGGAAGGGCATCAAAGGCAGCCTCTCCACCACAGCCTAGATTCTAAGTTGGGGTCATCCCTGTGGATGCCCTAACATTTCCTCTGTGCCAGACGTCTCTCCAAACCTATTCTGACTTTCTCTATCAAGGCATCTGTCTCCTTTCTTTCTCTCCTCTATTCCTCCCCTGTTTCAGTCCCCCTGATACCTCCTGTTCTCCACCTCTGTCCTTCATCTCCTCTACCCTTCCCATCTGCCTCCTCTCTCCCTCTGCTCCCAATTTGCTCAGGGTTCTTTTCTCCCTCCCCTTCTTTGGAGGATTATGCATTCTTCTCTTGGGATCTTCCTTGCATCCTAGTTTCTTTGGTGGTGTGAATTGTAGGCTGGTAGTCCTTTGCTCTATGTCATATATATATATATATATATATATATATATATATGAGTGTGTGTGTGTGTGTGTGTGTGTGAGAGAGAGAGAGAGTACATACCATGTTTGTCTTTTTGTGACTGTGTTACCTCACTCAGGATGTTTTCTTCCAGTTCCATTCATTTGCCTGTGAATTTCAAAATTTCATTGTTTTTTTTCCACTGAGTAATACTGCATTGTGTAAATGCACAAAATTTTCTTCATCCATTCATCAGTTGAGGGGCATATAGGTAGCTTCCAGGTGATGGCTATTACAAACAATGTTGCTATAAGCATAGTTTAACTTATGTCCTTGTTGTATGAATGTGCATTCTTTGGGTATATGCCCAGGAGAGGGATTGCTGGATCTTGAGGTAGACTGACTCCCATTTTCCTAAGAAACCACCATACTGATTTCCAAAGTGGTTGTACAAATTTGCACTCCCACCAGTAGTGGAGGAGTGTTCCTCTTTCTCCTCATCCTCTCCAGCATAGACTGTATTTGGTGTTTTTGATTTTAGGCATTCTGGCCGGTGTAAGATGGTATCTCACAGTTGTATTGAGTTGTGTTTCCCTTATGACTAAGGATGTTGAGCACTTAAGGGTCTTTCAGCCATTTTAGATTCCTCTCTTGAGAATTCTCTATTCAGTTCTGTACTCCAATTTTAATTGTATTGTTTGTTGTTTGGTGGCTAGCTTCTTGAGTTCTTGTATATTTTGGAAGTCGGCCCTCTGTCAGATGTAGGCTTGGTGAATACCTTTTCCCATTCTGTCGGCTGCCATTTTGTCTTGCTGACTGTGTCCTTTGCCACACAAAAGCTTCTCGGTTTTAGGAGGTCCCATTTATTAATTGTGAATATCAATGTGTGTGCTTCTGGTGTCATGTTCAAGAAGCAGTATCCTGTACCAATTCATCCAAAGGTAACTCCAACTTTCTCTTCTAGGAGGTTCAGTGTGACTGGATTTATGTTGAGGTCTTTGATCCATTTGGACTTAAGTTTTGTGCTTGGTGATTAATATAGATCTATCTGCAGTTCCGAATCCAGTTATATCAGCACCATTTGTTGAAGACGCTTTCTTTTTAACATTGTATAACTTTAGCTTCTTTGTCAGAAATCAGGTGTTCATAGGTGTGTGGGTTAATATCAGAGTGTTCAATTCAATTCCATTGGTCTACCTGTCTATTTTTGTGCCAATGCCAATCTGTTTTCATTACCATAGCTCTATAGTAGAGCTTGAAGTCAAGGATGGTAATACCTCCAGAATTTACTTTATTGTACACGGTTGAATTGGCTACCCTGGGTTTTTTGTTTTTCCATATAAATTTGAGTATTGCTCTTTCAAGGTCTGTGAAGAACTGTGTTGTGATTTTTTGGGGGGATTTAATTGAATCTTTAGATGGATTGATTTTGGTGTTGATCCTGCCTATCCAAGAGCATGGGTGTTCTTTCCATTTTGTGGTATCTTTTTTAACTTTTTTCTTTAAAGACTAAAAGTTCTTGCTATGCTGGCCTTTCACTTGTTTTGTTAACATTGTCCTAAGGTGTTTTATGTTGTTTGTGGCAACTGTAAAGGGTGATGTTTCTCTGATTTCATTCTCAGCCAGTTTATTGTCTGTATATAGTAGGGCTACTTATTTTTTAAGTTAATCTTGTATCCTGCCACTTTGCTGAAGGTGTGTATAGGAGTTCCCGTGTAGAGTATTTTGGGCCACTTATGTAAACTATCATCTCATCTGCAAATAGTGAAGGTTTGACTTCTTCCTTTCCAATTTGTATCCACTTAATTTCCTTTTTGTTGTCTTATTGCTTTAACTAGAACTTCAAGTACAATATTGAAGAGATATGGAAAGAGTGGGCAGCCTTGTCTTGTTGCTGATTTTAGAGGAATCTGTATTGAGTTTCTCTCGGTTTAGTTGGATGTTGGTGTTAGTTTGCTGTATATGGCTTTTTATTATTTTTATGTATTTTATTCCTGATCTCTCCAAGACCTTTGTCATGAAGGGGTGTTGGATTATGTCAAAGGCTTTTTCAGCATCTAGTGAGATGATCATATGGTCTTTCTTTTTCAGTTTGTTTATATGATGGATTACATTGACAGGTTTTCATATGCTGAACCATCCCTGCATCCCTGGGATGAAGTCTACTTGATCATGGAGGATGACTTTTCTGATGTGTTCTTGGATCTGATTTGCTAGTATATAATTGAGGAATTTTGTATCAATGTTCATGAGAGATACTGGCCTGTTGTTCTCTTTCTTGGTTGTATCTTTGTGTGGCTTGGATACCAAGGTGATTGTAGCGTGGTAAAAAGAGTCTGGCAATGTCCTTCTATCATGTGGAACAATTTGAGGATTTCTGATAGAATTCTGCCCTGAAACTATCTGGCTCTGGTCTTATTTTGGTTGGGAGATTTTGATGACTGCTTCTACTTTATTAGTATTTAAAGGTCTATTTAAATTGCTTATCTGTTCTTGATTTAATTATGGTAAGTGATATCTATCCAGAAAATTGTCCATTTCCCTTAGATTTTCAAATTTTCTGAAGTACAGGTTTTCAAAATATGACGCGATGATTATGTGGATTTCCTCAGTGTCCCTTTAATGTCTTCCTTTTTTATTTCTGATTTTGTTAATTAGCATGATTTCTCTCTGCCTTTTGATTGGTTTGGATAAAGGATTGTCTATCTTGTTAATTTTCTTGAAGAACAAAAAATCTTTGTTTCATTGATTCTTTGTATTGTTTTCCTAGTTTCTACTTCATTGATTTCAGTCCTCAATTTGATTATTTCTTGGTTTCTACACCTCTATGGTGAGTTTGCTTCTTTTTGTTCTAGATCTTTCAGTTGTTCTGACAGTTCTCGAATGTGACTATTCTCCAGTTTCTTCATGTGGGCACTTAGTGCTATGAACTTTCCTCTTAGCACTGCTTTCAAAGTGTCCCATAAGTTTGGGTATGTTGTGTCTTCATTCTCATTGAATTCTAGGAAGACATTAATTTCTATTTTATTTCTTCCTTGACCCAGGAATGTTTCAATTAGTCATTGTTCAATTTCCATGAGTTTGTAGGTTTCTGCAATTTGTGTTGTTGTTGAATTCTAACTTTAAACCATGGTGCTCTGATAGGATACCGGGGTAATTCCAATTTTTTGTATCTGTTGAGGTTTTCTATGTTGCCAAGTATGTGTTTGATTTTAGAGAAAGTTTCATGTGGTGCTGAGAACAAGGTATATTCTTTTGTGTTTGGATGTAATGTTCTATAAATGTCTGTTAATACCAATTGGTTCATAACTACTGTTAGTTACTTTGTTTCTTTGTTAAATTTCCGTCTGGTTCTCCTGTCCAGTGGTGAGAGTGGGGTGTTGAAGTCTCCCACTACAAGTGTCCAGTGTTTAATGTGTGACTTGAGTTTTAGTTATGTTTCTTTTAAGAATGTGGGTGTCTTCATATTTGGGGCATAGATGTTCAAAACTGAGACTTCATCTTGGTGGATTTCTCCTGTGATGACTATGAAGAGACCTCCTTCATCTTTTTTTTATTGAAATTAGTTTGAAATCTAATTTGTTAGATATTAGGATTGCTACCCCCGCTTGTTTCTTGGGTCCATTTGACTAGAAAATCTTTCCCAACCCTTTACTTAGAGGTAATGTCTGTCTTTGACATTGGTATGTTTTTCTTGTATGCAGTAGAATGATGGATTCTGTCTTCATATCCAATCTTTCAACCTGTGTCTTTTTATAGGCAAGTTAAGACCATTGATATCGAGGGATATTAATGACCATTGATTGCTGATTCTTGTTTACTTTGGATTTGTTGTTGGTGGTATTATTGTGTGTGAATCTCCCCCTTTTTTCTTTTGGTGATTGTTTATTATGTGGCAAGGTGACTTCTTTTTGTGGTCCAGTCTTTTTGGTGTTCTGTAAGCTTCTTGTACTTTCATAGGGATATCCTTCCTTATGTTGGGGAAATTTTCTTCTATCATTTTGTTGAATATGTTTTCTGTTCCTTTGAGTTATATTTCTTCACCTTCTTCTATACCTATTATTCTTAGGTTTGTCCTTTTCACGGTGTCCCATATTTCCTGGATATATTGTGTTAGGGGTTTGTTGGAATTGAGATTTTCTTTGATTGATGACTGTATTTCCTCTAATGAGTCTTCAGCATCTGAGATTCTCTCTTCCATCTCTTGCATTCTATAGGTTATACTTACATCTGTAGTTCCTGATCATTTACATAATTTTTCTATTTCCAGCATCCCCTTGTTCTGTGTTTTCTTTATAGTTTGTATTTCAGCTTTCAAGTCTTTAACTGTTTGAAATGTTTCCTTAACTTGTTTGGTTGGTTTTTTTTTTGTTTTCTTTAGATTCTTTTAGTGATATGTTTATTTCTTGAATATTTTGCTTCATCTTTTCCCCCATTTCCTGTGTTTTTTGTTTGTTTGTTATTCCATTTCTTTAAGGGATTTTCTCATTTCCTCTTTAAGGGTCTATAACATCTTCATAATATAGCTTTTAAGGTGCTTTTCTTCTGCTTCATCTGCATTGGGCTTTTCAGGTCTTGCTGGCATGGAGTCATATTGACCTTTCTGTTGTTGAGTGTGTTCTTATACTGTCATCTTCCCATTCCTTCTTTGAATGGGTGCTGGTGGGGTCTCTCCCTCAGCTCTAGTATCCCGGTGGCATATGTCGGCCAAGACTTCAATGCTTGCAGCTCTGGATTTTCTTGGCTATCCTGGCTCTTTATTTTTCCATATGAAGTTAAGAATTGTTCTTTCAAGGTCCTCGAAGAATTTTGCTGGGGTTTTGATGGGGATTGCATTGAATCTGTAGATTGCTTTTGGCAGGATTGCCATTTTTACTACATTGATCCTACCTATCCAAGAGCATGAGAGACCTTTCCATTTCCTGATGTCTTCTGTAATTTCTTTCTTTAAAGGCTCAAACTTCTTGCAATACAGGTCTTTCACTTGTTTGGTTAGCGTTACCCCAAGGTGTTGTTTGTGGCAATTGTAATGGGTGATATCTCCCAGATTTCTTTCTCAACACTTTTATCATCTGTATATAGTAAGGCTACTGATTTTCTTGAGTTGATCTTCTATCCTGCCACTTTGCTGAAGGTGTTTATCAGCTGTAAGAGTTCCCTAGTAGAATTTTTGGGTCACTTATGTAAACTATCATATCATCTGCAAATAGTGAAAGTTTCACCTCTCCCTTTCCAATTCATATCCCCTCAATTTCCTTTTGTTGTCTTATTGCTCTAACTAGAACATCCGGTACAATATTGAATAGGTATGGGGAGAGGAGACAGCCTTGTCTTATTCCTTATTTTAGAGAAATTGCCTTGGGTTTCTTTTTATTCAGTTTTATGTTGACTGTTGGTTTGCTGTATATAGCTTTTATTATGTTTAGGTATGTTCCTGTTACCCCAGTTCTCTCCAAGACCTTTATCATGGACGGGTGTTGGATTTTGTCAATGGGTTTCTCAGCGTCTAGTGAGATGATCATGTGATTTTTGTTCCTCAGCTTGTCTAGATGATGGATTACATTGATGAATTTTAGTATGTTGAAGCATCCCTGCATCCCTGAGATGAAACCTACTTGATTATGATGGATGATTTTTCTTATGTGTTCTTGGATTCGATTTCCCAGTATTTTATTGAGTATTTTTACATCAATGTTCATGAGTAATAATGGTCTGAAATTCTCTTTCTTAGTTGTGTCTTTGTGAGGCTTGGGTATCAAAGTTATTGAAGTTTCGTAAAAAGAGTTTAGCAAAGACCCTTCTACTTCTATTGCATGGAATACTTTGAGGAGAATTGGTATAACCTGCTCTTTGAATTTCTGGTAGAATTCTGCACTGAAGCCATTTGTCCCCGGGCTTCTTTTGGTTGGGAGACTTTTGATGACTACTTTTATTTCTTTGAGGGTTTTAGGTCTATTTAAATTGCTTTTCCCTTCTTGATTTTAATTTTTAAGGTTTGCTTTTATATGTTACTTGGCCTTTTCCCCTAGCTTCTCTTAATATTCTTTCTTTATTCTGTATGCTTGGGGTCTTGATTATTATGTGTCAACTCTATTTGTGGTCCACTCTATTTGGTGTTCTGTAAGCTTCTTGCACCTTCATTAACATGTCTTTCTTTAGGTTGGGAAAGTTTTATTCTATGATTTTGTTGAATATGTTTTCTGCCCCTTTGAGGTGGGTTTCTTCACCTTCTTCTGTACCTATCATTCTTGGTTTGGTCTTTTCAGGGTGTCCCATATTTCCTGGATATTTTGTGTAAATTTTGTTGGACTTGAAATTTTCTTTGGTTGATCAATCTAATTCTCCTAGTGTATCTTGAACACCTGAAATTCTCTCTTCCATCTCTTGTATTCTGTTGATTATGTTTGCATCTGTAGTACCTAACCGTTTGCTCAGCTTTTCTATTTCCAGCATTCCTTCAGAATGTGTTTATCATTTCTATTTCTGATTTCAGCCCTTGCACTGTTTGAATTGTTTCTTGCAACTTTTCTTTGTCTTTTCCTCCATTTCTTGCATTTTTTGGATTTTTTTCTTCCATCTCTTTAAGGGATTTTCTCATATCCTCTTTGAGGGCCTCTATCATTTTCATGACGTTGTTTTTAATGTCATTCTCTTCTGCCTCATTTGTTTTGGGATGCCCAGGTCTTGCTAGCATAGGGTCTTCAGACTCTCGTGGTGTCATATTGGTTTTTTTGTTGCCAAGTGTGGTTTTATGTTGTCTCCTTCCCATCTGTTCTTCCAGTGGGTCCAGAAGGTGCCACTTCCTCTCCTGGTAGGTATGGGACCAGGGTTCCTTTCCTTTTGGGTGTAGGCAAGTGCAATGCTCTGGTAGCTCTCCTCTTTCTGTTCTCATGGGTGGAGAAATGAACTAGGATACTGGGGCGCTTTGGATCCCACCAGGATGGATGGAAGCTCCAGTGGTAGACCCCAGGCACAGGAGTGTGGACTGGAGACAGGCCCTGGTAGATTTAGTCTCGTGGCTGAAAGAGGAGACTAGGATGATGGGGTGGGTTGCTTTCTCCCACAGGGATGGATGTCGCAGTGGCAGACCCCAAGCAAAGTCCGCCCAATCAAATTTTTTACTTTATAAGAGATGCTATAGTCATGGTGTCTCTTCAAAGCAATAGAAACCATAACAAAGTCACTGAAGGTTTTGGCTTTATAATGTCTCTAACCATATACCCCTCCCACAACTGCTAACTGCCTGATAGAAATTCAAAGTATCATGAACCTCTCATGGCCCTGCCATTCTAAGGAAATATTAATGCCTATAATTTTGTGCTGGGTCTTGTGGTAGGTTTATTCCCATTTTTTCTGAGTAATCTCCATACTGATTTCCAAAGTGGCTGAGCAAGTTGGCACTCCCACTAGCAGTGGAGGAGTGTTCGGCTTTTACCACATCCTCTCCAGCATAAATTGTCGTTAGTGTCTTTGATTTTAGCCATTCTGACAGGAGTGAGAAGGTATCTCAGAGTTGTATTGATTTGTATTTCACAGATGGCTAAGCATGTTGAGTACTTTCTCAAGTCCCTCTCAGCCATTTTAGACTCCTCTATTGAAAATTCTCTATTTAGTTCTGTAGCCCACTTTTTAATTGAATCCTTTGGCGATTTGGAGACTTGATTCTTGAATTCTTTGTAAATTTTGGAGATCAGCCCTCTGTCAGATGTGAGGTTAGTGAATATTTTTTCTCATTCTGTGGGCTGCCTTTTTGTCTTGCTGACTGTGTCCTTTGCCTTACAGAAGCTTCAGTGTGGCTGGATTTATGTTGAGGTCTTTGATCCATTTAGACTTAAGTTTTGTGCATGGCGATAGACATGGATCGATCCGCACTCTTCTACATGCCAGCATCCAGTTATGCCAGCACCATTTGTTGAAGATGCTTTCTTTTTTCCATTGTATATTTTTAGCTTCTTTGTCAAAGATCAGATGTTCATGCATGTGTGGGTTAATATCAGGGTTTTCAATTCGATTCCATTGGCCCACCTGTCTATTTTTGTGCCAATACCAAGCTGTTTTCAGAAATATAGCTCTATAATAGAGCTTGAAGTCAGGTATGGTGATGCCTCCTGAAGTTCCTTTATTGTATAGTGTTGTTTTGGCTATCCTGGGCCTTTTGTTTTTCCATACAAAATTGGTTATTGTTATTTCATGATCTGTGAAGAATTGTGCTGGTCTTTTAATGGCGACTGCATTGAATCTATAGATTGCTTTTGGCAGGATTGCCATTTTTATTACATTGATTCTACTTATCCAAGAGCATGGGAGATCTTTCCATTTTCTGAGGGCTTCTTTAATTTTTTTCTTTAAAGATTCAAAGTTCTTACAATACAGGTCTTTCACTTGTTTGATTAGCATTACCCCAAGGTATTTTATGTTGTTTGTGGCAATTGTAAAGGGTGATGTTTCTCTGATTTCTTTCTCAGCCCTTTTATTATCTGTATATATTAGGGCTACTCATTTTCTTGAGTTCATCTTGTAGCCTGCCACTTTGCTGAAGGTGTTACTCAGATGCAACAGTTCCCTGGTAGAATTCTTTGGTTCATTTATGTAAACTATCAGATCATCTGCAAATAGTGAAAGCTTGACCTCTTCCTTTCAAATTTGTATCTCCGTGATCCTCTTTTGTTGTCATATGGCTCTGGCTAGAACTTCAAGTAAAATACTGAAATGGTATGGAGAGAGTGGACAGCCTTGTCTTCTTCCTGATTTTAGCAGAATTGTGTTGAGTTTCTGTCCATTTAGTTTGATGTTGGCTGTTGGTTTGCTGTATATAGCTTTTATTATGTTTAGGTATGTTCCAGCTGTCCAAGATCTCTCCATGACCTTTAAAATGAATGGGTGTTGGATTTTGTCAAAGGCCTTTTCAGCATCTAGTGAGATAATCATGCAATTTTCGTCTTTCAGCTTGTCTATGTGGTGGATTACATTGATGGATTTTCCTATGTTGAACCATCCCTGTATCCCTGGGATGAAACCTACTTGATCGTGGAGAATGATTGTTTTGATGTGTTCTTAAATCTGATTTGCCAGTATTTTATTGAGTATTTTTACATCTATATTCATGAGGCATATTGGCCTGAAGCTCTCTTTCTTAGTTGTGTCTTTGTGTGGCTTGGGGATCAAGGCTATTGAAGCCGCATAGAAAGAGTTTGGTAAAGACCCTTCTGCTTCTATTGCATGGAATACTTTGAGAAAAATTTGTATAAGGTGTTCTTTGAATTTCTGGTGGAATTCTGCACTGAGGCCATCTGGACCTGGGCTTTATTTGGTTGGGAGACTTTTGATGACTGCTTCTATTTCCTTAGGGGATATAGGTCTATATAAATTGCTTATATGCTCTTGATTTAATTTTGGCAAGTGACAGTTATCCAAAAAATTGTCCATTTCCTTTAAAGTTTCTAATTTTGTGGAGTACAGGCGTTCAAAGTATGACCTGATGATTATCCGAATTTCCACAGAGTCCATTGTTATGTCCCCCTTTTCATTTCTGATTTTTTTAATTTTCATGTTCACACTCTGCTGTTTGGTAAGTTTGGACAAAGGTTTGTCTATCTTGTTGATTTTCTCAAAGAACCAACTCTTCGTTGTATTGATTCTTTGTATTGTTTTCCTAGTTTCTAGATTATTGATTTCAGCCTTCAATGATCATTACCTGGTGTCTACTCTTCCTGGGGGGAGTTTGCTTCTTTGGGTTCTAGAGCTTTAATCTGTGCTGTTAATTCTCTAGTATAGCTATTCTCCAGTTTCTTCATGTGGGCCCTTAATGCTATGAACTTCCCCCGTAGCACTGCTTTCAAAGTGTCCCATAGGTTTGGGTATGTAGTGTCTTCATTCTCATTGAATACTAGGAAGTCTTCAATTTATTTTTTTATTTCTTCTTTGATCCAGGCGTAGTACAATAGCACATTATTCAATTTCTATGAGTTTGTAGGGTTCCTGCAGTTTGTGTTGTTGTTGAATTCTAACTTTAAAGCATAGAGGTCTTATAAGATACATGGAGATATTCCAACTTTTTTAGCTGATGAGGTTTGATATGTTGCCAAGTATGTGGTCAATTTTTGAGAAGGTACAATGTGGTGGTGAGAAGAAGGTATTTTCTTTTTTTATGTGGATGAAATGTTCTATAGATTTCTGTTAATCCCAGTTGGGTCATTACTTCTACTAGAACCTTTGCTTCTTTGTTGAGTTTCTGTCTTTTATTCCTGTCTAGTGGTGAGAGTTGGGTGTTGAAATCTCCCACTATAAGTGTGTGGGGCTTCATATGTGATTTAAGTTTTAGTAATGTTTCTTTTACGAATGTGGATGCCTTCGTATTTGCGGCATAGGTGTTCAGGATAGAAACTTCATCTTGATGGATTTCATCAATGATGAGTATACAATGACCTTCTTACCTCCTTCATCTCTTTTGATTGATTTTATTTTAAAGTCTAATTTGTTAGATATTGGGATTGCTACCCCTGCTTGTTTCTTGGGTCCATTTGATTAGAAAATCTTTTTCCAAGCTTTAACTCTCAGGTAATGTCTACCTTTGAGGTTGAGGTGTGTTTCTTGTACACAACAGAATGATGGCTTCTGTCTTTGAATCCATTCTGCTAGCCTGTGTCTTTTTATGGGTGAGTTAAGGCCATTAATGTTGAGGGATATTATGACCATTGATTTCTCATTCTTCTTTGATTTGGAATTGTTGTTGTTGGTGGAATTATGTGTGGAATTCCACCCCTTTGTTCTTTTGGCTGTTGGTAAAGTGGGATTATCTAATGCCTATGTTTTTCTGGTTGTAGTTAACTTCCTTGGGTTGGAGTTTTACTTCCAGAGGGCTGGGTTAGTGGATACATATTGCTTGAATCTAGTTTTGTCATGGAATATCTTGTTTTCTCCGTCTATAGTGATTGAGAGCTTTGCCGGGTATAGTAGTCTGGGCTGGCATCAATGGTCTCTTCGTGTTGGTAGAATATCTATCCAGGACCTTCTGGCTTTCAGAGTTTCCATGGAGAAGTCAGGTGTAATTCTGATAGGTTTGGCTTTTTCCTTAGCTGCTCTTAATGTTCTTTCATTATGTTGTATATTTGGGGTCTTGATTATTATGTGGTGAGGGAACTTTTTTTGTGATCTACTCTATTTGTGTTCTGTAAGCTTCTTGTACCTTCATTGGCATGTCTTTCTTTAGGTTGGGTAAGTTTTCTTCTATGATTTTGTTGAATATGTTTTCTGCCCCTTTGAGGTGGTTTTCTTCACCTTTTTCTATACCTATTATTCTAAGGTTTTGTCTTTTCATGTTGTCCCATATTTCCTGGATGTTTTGTGTTAAGGATTTGTTGGACTTAAGATTTTCTTTGGTTGATGAATCCATTTCTCCTAGTTTATCTTCAACACCTGAGATCTCTTGTATTCTGTTGGTAATGCTTGTATCAGGAGTACCTGACCATTTGCCCAGCTTTTCTATTTCCAGCCTTTCTTCAGATTGTGTTTTTTTATTGTCTTTATTTCAGTTTTCACTCTTGCACTGTTTGAATTGTTTCTTTCAATTTTCGGTTTATCTTTTCATACATTTGTTGCATTTTATGAATTTTATGGTTTGTTCTTTCTTCTATTTCTTGCATTTTTTGGTTTGCTTTTTCTTCCATTTCTTGTAATTTTTGTTTTTTCTTCTATTTCTTGCATTTTTTGGTTTGTTTTGTGTTCCATTTTTTGCCTTTTTGTTTTTTTCCCATTTCTTGTAATTTTTTGGTTTCTTTTTTCATCCATTTATTTGAGGGATTTTCCTATATCCTCTTTTAGGGCCTCAATCATTTTCATTAATGTTGTTTTAAGTTCATTCTCTTCTGCTTCATTTGCGTTGGAATGTTGGAGTCTTGTTGGTGTGGAGTCTCTTGAATCTGGTAGTGTCATATTTGTTTTTCTGTTGCTGAGTGTGTTTTTGTATTGTCTCTTTCCCATCTCTTCTTCTAGTGGGTGCAGAAAGAGCCCCTTACTGGTCTGGTGGTTAGGGGACCAGAGTTCCCTTTTGGTGGGTGCTAGCAAGTCCAATAATATGGTAGTTGTTCTATTCCTCTTCCTAGTTTTCATTCCATGGGTGGAGAAGAATACCAGGAATCTGGGGTGCTTAGCCTTCTACCTGGTCCCCTGGTCCCTTTGTTGGATGAGAAGACTTGGTATCAGGGGTGCTCCTGCTGGGATGGGAAGCTCTGTGGCCTTCCCCAGTCACTGGAAGGCATGCCCGGATGCAGGGCCTTCTTTCCCTGTATCTGCTGGTTTACTGGTCTTGTGGTGGAAGAGAAGACCTGGAATCTGGGGTGCTTGGCTCCCCCCAGGATGGGAACCTCTGTGCCATTCCCAGCCCATCCCCAGACACTGAAATGCAGGCCTGGATGTAGGGCCTGTTTTACCTTGTCCTGTTTGACCAGCTGGTCCCCTGGTCTCCTTGTTGGAAGAGAAGACCTGGTACCTGGCCTATTTGGCTCCTGCCAGTATGGGAAGTTCTGCGGCCTTCCCCATTCACTGGAAGGCATGCCAGGATGCAGGTGCTTTGTTTACCTGGATCTGCTGGATTTTTCTTCTCTGGACTTCTTCAGTGTCCCTTGTTATGGCCACCTTTTCAGTTCTGATTTTGTTTATTTGCAGGTTCAAACTCTACTTGTTTGGTAAGTTTCAGTAAAGGTTTGTCTATCTTGTTGAGTTTCTCAAATAACCAACTCTTTGTTATATTGATCCTTTGTATTGTTTTCCTAGTTTCTACTTTATTGATTTCAGCCTTCAATTTGATTATTTCCCGGCATCTACCTCCTGGGTAAGTTTGCTTCTTTTCGTTCTAGAGCTTTCAGTTGAACTGCTAATTCTCTGGTGGGACTGTTCTCCAGTTTCTTCATGTGGGCACTTAGTGCTATGAACTTTCCTCTTAGCTCTGCTTTCAAAGTGTCCTATAAGTTTGGGTATGTTGTGCCTTCATTCTCCTTGAATTCTAGGGAATCTCAAATTTCTTTTTTAATATCTTCTTTGACCCATGAATGGTGAAATTATGCATTATTCAATTTCCTTGAGTTTGTAGGTTTTCTTCAATTTGTGTTGTTGTTGAATTCTAAATATAAAGCATGGTGTTTTGATAAGATACATGGAGTCATTCCAATTTTTTTGTACCTGTTGAGGTTTGCTATGTTGCAACTATGTGGTCGATTTTTGAGAAGGTCCCATGTGGCACTGAGAAGGTATATTCTTTTGTGTTTGGATGGAATGTTCTATACATGTCGGTTAAACCCAATTGGGTCATAAGTTCTATAAGTTCCTTTGTTTCTTTTTAAAATTTCTGTCTGGTAGTCCTGTCTAGTGGTGTGAGTGGCGTGATAAAGTCTCCCACTATAACTTTGTGAGGTTTTATATGTGATTTGAGTTTTAGTAATGTTTCTTTTACAACGTGGATGCCTTCGTATTTGGCATATAGATGTTCAGAATTGAGACTTCATCTTAGTGGATTTCTCATGTGATGAGTATAAAATGACCTCCTTCATTTCTTTTGATTGATTTTAGTTTAAAGTCTTATTTGTTAGATATAAGGATCACTTGTCCTGCTTGTTTCTTGGGTCCATTTGAGTGGTAAATCTTTTCCCAAGCCTTATCTCTGAAGTAACATCTGTCTTTGAAACTGAGATGTGTTTTTATATGCAGCAGAAGGATGGATTCTGTCTTCGAATCCATTCTGTTAGCCTGTGTCTTTTTATGTGTGAGTTAAGCCCATTAATAATATAGAGGGATATTAATGACCATTGACTGCTCATTCTTGTTTGTTTTGGAATGGTTTTTGTTGGTGGAATTATATGTGAATTTCCATTCCTTTTTCTTTTGGCTGTTGGTAACGTGGGATTTTCTATTGCCTATGTTTTTCTGGTTGTATTTAACTTCCTTGGGTTAGGGTTTTTGTTCCAGAACATTCTGTAGGGCTGGGTTAGTGGATATGTGATGGGGGAAGTCCTGTGTATGTGCTTATCTTATTGGTTGTTGAATAAAACACTGTTGGCCAATAAGGAAGCTAGATAGGTCGGACTAGGAGTCTAGGAGGATTCTGGGAAATGCAGTAAATAGACTGGTCACCATGTGATCTCCCGGGATGAAAGGACGAGGCAGGAGTGTGTCCTCCTAAAGATAAGTCTTTATAAAATATATATTAATAATTATGTGTCAATAATAAAGTCAGCTAGCCAATAAGAAACCAAGCAAACAGCCAATAGCTTCATAGTTAATATAGTGTCTTCTGTGTTATTTGGGGGCTGAAAGCAGCAACAGGAACCAGGCGGCAAGCAGAAAGAGTGCACGTCATATATATATATATAGTTTAAATGTGGTTTTGTCAAGGAATATCTTGTTTTCTCCATTTATAGTGATTGAAAGCTTTTCTATTATAGTAGTCTGGGCTGGCATCTGCGGACTCTTAGTGTTGGTAGAATAATCTACCCAGGACCTTCTGCCTTTCAGAATTTCCATGGAGAAGTCAGATGTAATCCTGATAGGTTTGCCTTTATATGTTACTTGAACTTTTCCTTAGCTGGTCTCAATAGTCTTTCTTTATTTTGTATGTTTTGGGTCTTGATTATTATGTGTCAAGGGGACTTTTTTGTGGTCCACTCTATTTGGTGTTCTGTAAGCTTCTTGTATCTTCATTGGCATGTCTTTCTTTAGGTTGGAAAAGTTTTCTTCTATGATTATGTTTAATATGTTTTCTGCCCATTTGAGGTAGGCTTTGTCACCTCTTCTATACCTATTATTCTTTTTTTTCTCTGAACACCTAACCCTCCCAGGCCTTGGGAGTTTTTCTGTGTATAGAAGAGGAGCGCTAAATGCCACCACCCTGCACTGCTGTGAGGACCTTCTGAGAAACACCCACCTGCAGTAGCTCTCTGCTGGGTGCTAATTGGGCACAAAAACTTCTCTAAGAGTGTTGCCCCCTTCCTGTGAGATTGTCTCGTGGTCATGTAGAAAGCCACGACTGTAGATAATTTATTTTTTAAAACATTATATACCTATTATTCTTAGGCTGGGTCTTTTCACAGTGTCCCATATTTCCTTGATATTTTGTGTTAAGGATTTGTTGGACTGAAGATTGTCTTTGGTCACTGAATCCATTTTTCCTAGTGTATCTTCAACTCATGAAATACTCTCTTCCATCTCTTGTATTCTGTTGGTTGGCTGGCATCTTTAGTACCTGACCATTTCCCAGCTTTTCTATTTCCAGCATTCCTTCAGACTCTGTTTTTTTATTGTCTCTATTTCGGGTTCCAAACCTTGCACTGTTTGAATTTTTCTTGCAATTTTTCTTTTCCTCCATTTCTTGAATTTTTTGAATTTTTGGTTTGGTTTTTTTTCCCATCTCCTTAAGGGATTTTCTTATATCCTATTTGATGGCCTCTATCATTTTCATGAAGTTGTTTTTAAGGTCATTCTCTTCTGTTTCAGGTGTATTGGAATGGTCCAGTCTTGCTGGTGTAGAGTTTCTACATTCTGGGAGTAACATATTTGTTTTTCTGTTGCTGAGTGTGTTTTCATATCGTCTCCTTCCCATCCCTTCTTCCAGTGGGTGCAGAAAGAGCCTCTTCCTCTACTGGTTGATAGGGGACCAGGTTTCCCTTCTGGTGAGTGCAAGCAAGTCCCTCTTCTCTTCCTGGTCCCATGGGTGGACAAATGGTCTATGATGCTGGGGTGCATTGGCTCCAGCAGGCATGGGAAATGCAATGGCAGTCCCCAGCCTACTGAGTGCTGAATTGAAGGTATGTACCACCTCTGCCCAGCAAAAAATTTAATATATACATATGTATGTGTGTGTGTGTGTGTTATCATAATAGTTTTACCAGAATGATTATAAATGGCAAGTTTCTGTATAAAGCTAATGCCTTTTGCTGGAGGGCTGTAAGAGTTTAAAATGCACAGAAAGATAATGGGGATAGAAATTCCTCCAGCAAAAAAGATGGTATTAGTTTTATACAAGATTGACTGTTCTTACCATATTAAATGTAAAGAAATTCCTTAGCCAGTTATCTCAGCAGATTAGAGCTTAAGGAAGAAAAGTCACAGTCTGGAAAATATTTTCACATAATTAGTCATATTCTGTCTCAGGTCCAAGACGTATTTAATACAGGCCAGTTAACTTTCAGATCTTCATGGAAGCTACCACAGTAAGTATATCAAGTCAAATTTGACAGTGTTACTGAAAAATGAACATGTTCTAAAGAAAAATTGGTTAGTAGTAAATCTTTGATGTGCATGCGATCTGTGAAGATAACTTTCAGTGATTTATTTTTGTGTTCATGAATAGGCAAGCTAGTTATTCTTGGACTGATATATTTTTATTGGTTGATCCAAAGGCCTTTCTGTACAGTGTTTTTTTTTTGGAATTTCCCTGCAATTATTAGAAAATATGACTAAAACAGGCTTATGTAATACGGGGAAAGAGTATCCCACATTGAAAGAATTTCAGTGTTGGTTAACTGAAGAGATAACCAATGTCATGATGAGTTTATTCTCTGTGTTTTGACATCTTAGTTTTCTAGTTTTGCACTTAGTCTGTCTTTATCAATTGTTACAAAATAGTCACTGTATTATTGTCAAGCATTGCAGCCAGATATGAAGATTTATAGCATATGAATATGGGGTAAGAGATTATAAAATTGGTTCATATCCTTTCCTCCTAGCCCACTGATTGTGACTGATGATAAAAATTAAATTCACTACAAACAAAAATAACTGAACAAAGGCTTAAAATAACAATGATTCATACAGCTTTCAATAAGCTTGGTGTTTTCTAATTTAAATGTGTGAAGGATTTTCAGCAGAAAAATGTGATCCAGCTATCTATGAAAATTAGTAAATTGATATGGATAACCCCAAAATTGTATACACACACAAACACACACACACACACACAAACACACACACAAACACACACACTCACTCACATAAAACTGTACTGTAGAAGTAAATCAACAGTTTTGATTCTGAACGTCATGTCCACAGGGACATATTTACAATGTAACTTTTTTCCCACACCTGATAAAAAAGGACTTTTATGTTCAAAGTTTTTATTTTCACACTATTCCAAAGGTCAAGGCCAGAAGATAGGATACCTAATATGCTTGATAATGAATATTGATGATTTTTTATGCCTTCAATGTTCTTAGGACAAAAATATCAAGGTCACTAAATTCATAAAGCTTATACTTGCATGTGTAATATTGATTGAATAGAAGGATATTTAAGGAAAACACCCAACACACTGCGACAGAACTGACCCAAACCTACAATTAATAAAATTATCCTTAGTGAAGCTACAATATAATTTTTAGTCTTTCTATAAATGTTAACAGAAAGTATGCATATTGGTATAAATTCAAACAAAGATATGCATGGACCTCTTATGTGTTTCCCTCCTTGGACTTTGATTGTGACAATTAAGTAATCAATGTTTGTATGAATGGAATTAAACTTCCATTTTACTCAAACATATGCAGTTTTCCCCATTGTGTGCTGCTAGCTAGTTTTTGAAAATTTTAATGAGGACTATACTTGTCTATGTGTATATGGCTGCCTATACATGAGTTATTCACAATATTAAATTTTGGTTTTACCTTTATCTGATTCTTCACTTTAGGAATAAGAAGTTTGTAACTTAGTTTTCATTTTACAGGATATCACAGACTTCTAAAATATATTTCAAACAGACTGAATTTTGTTATTTTTATGTGAGACTAGCCTTTAATGTCTGAACCATCTCTTCAGCCCCACACGGAAGTTTTAAAGTATTTCTATTTTTAAAAATTATTACTGAAGTCTTTTGTTTTTATTAATTTTTATCAAGTAATATTATATGAACCAAGCAGGTTATATTTAAGAATACAGATACATTAATTATTAATGAAAAAGGAGGACATAAATTTGGAGAAGAGTGGGAAGGGATATATGTGAGATTTTGGAGGAAAGGGAAAGCTAAAATGTTTCAATTATATTGTCATCTAAAAAAAATATAAAACAGTATATGCATTCTTATGACTGTGAAACTTCAAAAGGCAAGATGTGTTTTATGTTGTAATATTAACGTGAGTTCTAAGGTCATTCAACACCTTTGCCTCTTGTACTCTTTCTGTTCCTTTTTACACAATGATCTCTGAGCTTGAGTGTGTTTAGATGCACTATATATGTTTCCTTTAGGACTGAGCAGTCTGCATTCTTTTATTCCTGGCACCTTAGCCAGATGTAAGTATCTTGTCTTAGTTACTGTGTACTGTAATTAGAAGCTTCTGAGATGAAGGTTGAGTGTTCCATTGATATGTGGGTATGATGGATAAGACATTAGAAGTCAGTTTAATACTATGCGTATTTAGCAGAAATATAGTATTGGTTTCTCCCCTAGTGTTTATGACCTGCTTAGCCACAGGATTCTGGCCTGACAAAGGGGCCAGGAATGGGTTTCAACTTCTAGAGTATGATTTAAATCCAATCAGAAAGAGGTTGGTTAGTCACATGATTTAACTCACCAGTGGGCATGCCTTTCCAGACCAGTCATTATTATAGTCCACAGGATTCTCAGTGATAGTTGTGGAGATTATTGATTACTTTTTTCCTCTTTTAATGGGCATAGCACCTTCCAGCACTGTGGAAGCCACCCAGTAGGGAGTACTAGCTTGTTTTTTCCATATTCTATAAGTACATGGTGTCTTCAAAACCAGAGTCTTTCTCTCAAGCTCTTGAGAGTCACCAAGAGTAGTGGCGATTTTCTGCGATATTTAAGGGTCTATGGAGCCACCTCAGCCAACAACTCCAAATAAGTAACCCATTACTGGCTCTGACCTTTTTATTTGTTTAGTGTGTGTGTCTAGTAGGGGTATTGTAGCCATGTTGTAGTGTAATTACATTTTAACTTTTTAAAATATGTAAGTATATATGAAGTAACTTTAATAATAACAGGCTTCTCTGTGTGTTTTTCCAAAGGTCTTAAGTATGGTGTAGAAGGATAAACTACCACATTCCTCTTTGATCATTTCATATTTTCATATTCTTTCATTTTTCAAGGCAGGGTTTCACTGTGTAGCTCTGGCTGTTCTGGAACTCACTCTGTAGACCAGTAGACCAGACTGGCCTCAAACTCACAGAGATCCACCTGCCTTTGCCTTCTGAGTGCTGCGATTAAAGGCATGTGTGATGAGTACCCAGCATGAAATCATATGAGAAGCAGAATTTTTAGTGATTGTTGTAATAAGATAAGCATTGCATGAAAATCAACGTGGCCTCAGTAATGAAGTTGTATGACTACTTCTTTTGAGCTAAAAACATACTAAAACTTTTAGGTAAGATGCCATGAACAAGGAATACTATTTTAAAATAAAATTTTATTTAAATTGAAAACGATCTTATTTTACATACTAATCCCAGTTCCCTCTCCCTCCCATCTTCCCATCTTCCCCATAAGCCCCCTACCCCACCCCCATCCACTCCCCAGGGAGAATGAGGGAACAAGGAATACTCTATTATTCTAATTCTCAAACAAATAAAAACAAGAAACTCTATTATCATAATTCTCAAACAAATAAAAAATGAGGATACAAGAATATGGTATTTTCACATGGTCAGAGATGGATCTAGAACCTCATGTTCTGACTTCATTCTAGTAGACTAGTTTCTATCCTATGACTGTTTGTGTCTGTTTATACACTAAGGCAACTTGTTTTGAGTTTTTATGTTGTTCCCAATTCCACAATATGACATGTTTGCTTTTAAAATATCCATTACTATTTCCAAAGACTCATAAATACATTCTGTAGATGATACATAGATTAAAAATAGGTGCTTTCTATGGTCATTTGTACTTTTTTGTTTAGTGCTTCTAAAGTATCTAAAGTAATAAAATGCCTATAATAAGTCAATATTATGACAGTATTGAAAGGGCAGGTTTAGGAGTGGTCCTATAAATACAAATGGTATTTGAAGGCATTGGGCATAAGAAGTTGATAATATAGTACAATTAATTAAACTAAATAATGTGACAAGAGCAAAGATATTGCGGTTGAAATGCTTCACTTCCTTCCTGTAATGCCTTTGTCTTAACTGAAGTGATACGGTGGTTACTTTCAGTATGGCTCAGTTTACAGAACACAAAGAAAAGTATATAGCTCATTTAAGATGTTTACAAAATCAGTATTAATGAAATAATAAATGATTTGAATTCTATGTAATTCAGGTAAAATTAATAGATAAATGTTTCTGTTTATAATTATATTCACAGACCATTAAAGCAAGCTTCACACTTCATTGTCAAATCAATTGTTAGAGGCAGAGAAAATTTACAGAGATGAAAATCAATCCAGCATATTTTGACAGTGTGATTTTAAATATAAGATATGAATTTATATGAAGATGTGAACTGTTGTTCATGATTTACACCTTCAGTTGTGTGGGAGATTTTAAATACAGTACATTTTATCAGGCAGAATATGCAAATAAAAATTATAGTTAATCTTTGTGTTTTTTATATTTCAGTTTTCTTCCCTATGAAGCTATAGATATTTGAAAATTAGAAGCAAAGTGTGAGTCAACATTTGCAGAGCTTTCTAAGAGTGGCAGGTGGATAAGTTGTGACCTACTATATTGGCTTTGGAAGCTGTTGTCAGATACAATGCTAATCAAAATATGAAGGTGATTCTATGCTGTATAAAATGTAGTTATTAAACTCATTTGCAATATTGCTTATATACTTGGATTAATTTTTATAGATATAAAGAGACTTTGAAAGAAATGAGAGATACTTTAATGATTGACTTTGAAAGTAATTTACCAAAATTTGTCTAGATATAAGAAACAGATAATGGTCACCACAATCTTTCAAATTTATGGATGTCGTCACAGAAACCATGTCCTTTCTGAAATATATGACTTACTTAACGTTAGTATTTATAAATAAAATCAATGTTGTTACAATAACATCCAAACACATGGCTAGAAAAGTATACTTAAATCATATGTTTATTTTGCTATGAGGATTTTTAATATATAGAAACTGTTTATATCTAAAATTTAAGATGTAACTCCTGGAATTCAGTTATAGAGAGGGAGGAGTGATGAGCAAAGGGGTCAACACCATACTGAGGAAACCCACAGAAACAGCTGACCCGAGCAAGTGGGAGCACATGGACTCCAGTTCAACAACTAGGGGACTAGCATAGTACTGAAGCAGACCCCCTGAATGCGGGTGTCAGTTGGGAGACCTAAGCAGTCTATGCAATCTCTGGAAGTAGAACCAGTATTTATCCCTAGTTCTTGGACTTTAGGAGCCCATTCTCTATGGAGGGTTACTCTCTCACCCTAGATACATGCAGGAGCATTTAGGCCCTGCCCCAAATGATCTGACAGACTTTGATTAACTCCCCTTAAGAGGCCTCACTCTCCCTAGGGAGTGGATGGGGGTGTAATAGGGTGTTGATGGGGGGCATGGGAGGAAGAGAAGGAGAGGGAACTGGGATTGGTATTTAAAATAAGATTGTTTTAATTTAAATAAAAATAGCATAATAAAAAGTAAAATAAAATTTAAGATATGACCAACTTGTGTTGACTTTTACACAAATAAAAATATATTACACAAATTGTTATCCTCATCAAATAAATGATCTTAAGATTTAAAAGTAATCTTTCTTCCTCTTCTCCCCGTCTCTTCTTCCCAGCTCCCACTCCCCCCCCCACCCCACAGTTAAACACCCACAGTTAAACACCCACAGTTAAACACCCACAGTTAAACACTGAACTGAACGCATGCAACCCAGTGTCAGGCAGAGAGGAGCGATGAGCAAATTGGCAAAGAATGGGCTGGCAAAACCAGCAGAGACAGCTGATCTGAACAGGGGAGAGATCTTGGACCCCAGACCTACAGCTGGGAGGCCAGCATGGGACTGATCCAGACCCCCTGAATGTGAGAGTCAGTGAGGAGGCCTGGGCAACCTATGGGGTCCTGAGCAGTGGATCAGTGTTTATCCCTTGAATACTACCAGACATCGTGTATCCATAACACAAAGAGGGATGCTCTCTCAGCCTGGACTCTTAGGGGAGTGCCTGGACCCTGCCCTGAGTGAAATGACAGACTCTAGATATCCCTTATGTGGAAGGAAATGGCGATAGGGTGGGAGGCTGGGGGGGATGTTGGGGGGGTGCAGGAGGAGGGGAGAGAGAGGGAATTGGGATTGACATGTAAAACAAGCTATTTAAACTTAAAACAAAAAAGATTTAAAAGTAAATATTTGGAGAACTTAAGCCTGTTTATGGTGTCTTATAACACTGTCTTTTTTTGTCCGTATTTTCTCCCTGTTCCCAGAGATATTCTATGTGACAATTAAAGCCATATATCTTTTGTTATGTTGTATTTCAAAAATTAAGGACGTTAACCAAACAGTCATGAAGTTTTAGAAAATCCCTTTACAATAAATTCATTAATTTGTCTAAGCTCTTCTTGAAGCTTTTTATACTTGTTATTGATTTAGTAAAATGTCTGTATTGAGAGTGATTTTAGATTGTTTTCAGGATTGCTTTTTCATTGATCAGACAAGATCTTAAGCTCTTGAAACAAGAAATGGTTTGCTCTGTAGCACACAACAAACCAATGAAAATGTTAAATGCTAGAAGTAGGTTTCCTGATATTCAACCCATATCTTTTGATCCTTGATATCATATGCCTCATATTTTATAATCATATCAACTATTAATTTTAATAAATCCCAACTGAGTTAGGAGTTTTAAAACCACTTGTTTTTATAGCTATTTCCTACACACATATACTTATCAGCAACATTTTTTCTTTTAAAGATTTAGTTTCAAATATTTATGTAATTATATGAATTTTTGTAAGCTTTTTATTTTGCTATGAAGTTTTACTTGCTTCTGTTTTATTCATTCTGATGCTATAATTTTTGAAATTTTATATGAAGGGCAACAAATTGAATATCCAAATACTTTTAATTACAACTTACTTTTTTAAAGGTTTAATTTATTTTATGTGTATGGATGCTTGTCTTTTCATATATGCATGTTTACAGATGTCCATGGAGGCCAGAATAAGGTGACAGATCTGTTGCAGATCTAGTTGCAAGAGGTTATTTTATGCTCAATGTGGGTGCTGGGAACAAAATTCTGTTAGTAGATTTTCAGTAGAAGAACTAGTTCTGCACATAGAAATTCAGGACTGAAATGTTTCAAACCAAAAGAGTGTCTTATACTAAGGGAGAAAGTAATAGAAATATCTTCCTATAAAATTGGCATTAAGTACATATACTGTCCTTTGTAAATGTATGTATGGAATTAATAAGGATCAAGGAAGATACTTTTAAATACTTGAACACATAACCTTTCACAGGTGATCACAAATGAGAAACAATAGAAGATGATAAAAAAATAATTTTGCATTTTTGATACTTCTCAGAATTATAGATTTTCAGAAGTGGTAACAATATATCAATGTCATTTAGTTCAATCTATGAACTAATTTCTAGATCTAGAATTTAACTACAAATTTATTATCAAATCCATAAAAGAGTTAAGAAAATTTGATGGACATCCCCTTTTACAGTATGCTTGTAAAACTTAAAAATTTAGGAAAATTAAGTACTTGTTTCAAAGGTAGAAATAAATGTAGATTTCTTTAAGAATATTAAAGAGATTGTAATCTAAAATTTTACAATTATATGACATGATAAAAGGATGAGGAAATTGTCTTTAGTTTATGGGACATATTACACAAATTTGCAATGATAAAAACATTCTTATCACCCACATACAATGGAAAAGGCTCTTCTTTAGGAAATTTTGGTACGTGGCCCTTCTAGGGTTCCCAAACATCAGAAAATTCCACCATATCATTTTCTTTTATGCTGTCATATGTTGCCTTGGAATCTGTATTTACACATAATTTTCGTCAAATTATCTGATATTCTGATCTTGAAAAAATAGGATGTGAAGAAGTTCTTTCATTTGTAATTCACTAAAACCACCAGATTCTTGAGTGATAGATTTTGTTATAATTTTTTGTAACTATAGTTATAGGGATCTCCTTTCTGAAAAAATCAATACTTTCTTTTATATATTTAATTGTTACTACTCTAGATAAAAAAGTTATAAAAAACCAAAAATGCTGGAATCTTTTCCTTAAGATTTTACATATAGTTTAAGATTTTCCATGGTTTCTTAGTTCCTGAACAATTTTCTTAAGTGTAGTAATTTAAATTATCTCTTTTGAAAATAGATGCTAGTATTAGAGGTGAAAAACATTGCCATACCATGAGACAGTGCAACTGTGATCTTCAACTCTTTGTTTTTTCTACTTTAAATTTCATTGATTGTTTTGTTGGGTTTGCTTTCTGCATTTACTTACTCTTCCCTGGTCATCCATAATTCCTCCCATTTTGTTTACTAAGAAAGACCTATCAGATTACTTTGTATGAAAGGAATACCTTATTAAGTGTCACAAAGAGCTCATTTTTTAAAGTCATTTTAATATAAAGAGAATTGGAACTCTGTTTCTCAAACTAGTGAGACTTTTGAGTACTTGCTAAACTAACAGAGTCATTATGATTATATTTACTGAACACATAATGAATACATATAAGGTGCAGTATTGTATGTTCTAGAAAGACAAGGTCCCAATACATACTTCCTGGCCTCAAGTACCTTTACAGAATTGACAAACAAATAATTACTTGCTCTGTATATCAGGCTGGTCTTGAACTTACAGAGATCCACCTGCCTCTGCCTGTTGAATGCTTGGATTAAAGATGTGTGCTATCACTACTGCTCATAATTCTGTCGATTAGTAAATATGTGTCATATGTACATGCATTACCTTAAAGGCTGACTCTGAAAGTAAGAATATGTCATTTTATGTGCTTCTGCCAGTTAACGACAGAAAACTGAATAGCAGGTGAAGTTCTTGATTAGCTTAGTTGATGAAAAGGAAATCAGAAATACCCATAAGGCAGGGCCATCCAGACAGAGACTACTATATAAGAAGAAATGAGGTATCTTGCTACGTACAGACAACCAGGAAATTTAATTAATATTCCTAAGTGAAAGGAGCCAAATGTAAGGTGTTATGAATTATACATATGTTTCAACCTACATGACATTCTCAAATGGGCAAATTGATAAAGATAGCACAAACATCAGTGCTTGCCAGGAAAAAGATGAGTGGGTGTGGAAATAGAGGATATTGGGGAATAGAACTCTAAGACTGTTTGATATTATAGTAGTAAATACATCTTGTGTAATTGCCCAAACTCATAGATTTTGTAATGCTGGAACCTAGTATAATGTACAGTACAAACTTGGATTAAAATGAAGGGTCAATGCTGGTTTAGTAATTGTAAGGAAGTTAACATTTCTGGTGAGTTTTTCATACATAATGGTGGAGCATTTACATGTGTGGAAGTAGGAAACTATATCTGAACTTTCTACTTGTTTTGTCTGTGGATAGTCGATTGAAATAACAATCTATTATAAAAGATGGATATTTTGAAAGGCACTCATTAAGTCTTATTAGAAAATTAGACCTTTCATGCACATCACATTGTACAAGCTGGGCGAGGGATCTTAGATACTTAGTTAATTTCTCAGGAAATGATGCACAGAAATAAAACCTGTCTCATGGTTTTTGCACAGCTATGAATGTGATAAAGTAGAAGTTACAATTAAACCTCCTTGTTATGTCGGTTATTTTTCTGTTGTTCCCTGAGAAACTTAAAGGGGAAAATTTTCTTTTGCCCCACTAATACAGATCTTTCCCCTCATGTCCACTTGAATTTTTTTGTTTCTAGGCCTATAGTAAAATAATATATATTGGTGATGGGAGCATGTGGCAGAGGAGTATTAAATTTATGGCATTTAAAGTGCCAGGAACAAAGCACCCAGCTACAAACTCAGTTAGTATTTGAAAGTTATAGATAATAGTATTGATTTTGTTGATACAATATCAGTAGCCAGGATCACTTAAAAATTTTACTAGGATGATAATTTTTTCTCTGTATTGAAGATTTCAATCATTACTTACTTAAGTTATTATCTAAACTCCCCACTACCCTTTAAAGCTTTCCATTTTCCTATTGTATTTTAAGGAATTAACAATGAAAAGAAATCAGGATTAATTTACTTACATTTCTGTTGTTTTATAAAAAGACTACCTGTTGAAAATATCTGAAAAGAAGAATAATCCAATAACTCTACTAGGAGAGAAACAGCAAAACCAATATTCAGCTGAACCAACTTCAAGAATGTGAAGGTATTTTTCCATAGAATTTGATTGATTCCTTTTGAAGCACAGATATGCTCCTGTAAGTCACCGGCTTTATGCAGACATTCGGTACTTTATCACTTAAATTTTGTGTCTTCACAAATTGGTTTATCATTTTTCAGAATAGGTGTCATTAAGAATATAGAAACCTACTATGGTAGAAGCCTTTAAAATATATACACATATGAAAGAAACATAAATGGAGGCACCAAATAACAAGGGATAAAAAGCCCTAGCTAGATATCTCTTGCCACTAAGTGAAAATTCCAGTGCTAGGAATTGGTCACATATACCTGAGTTGTTGCCCAGTGGGGTCCCATGGTTAACCCCATAGAACTGAGACTATTTCCAAGGCTATTGATTGCTATCCACAAACTGATGAGAAGGCTATATTGAAGGTAACTCATTGAACATGAAGTTGAGCTGGTGCCTAACAAGAGCCTTCACTCCTACTGACTACTGTTCATGGTACTGGAAGGTACTCCGAATGCTACCAGAGGACAAAAGAAAATACTAACCCATATCTAAACCTTTTTGTCGATAATGATGACCTGCCTGCACAATTCATTGGTGTAATAATGGCACAAATACTGTGGGAATAAGCAACCCATATCTGCTTGGATTTAAGGACCACTCCATGAGATGGAATCCATGCCTGACACTTCTCAGGTAGCCAAGAACCTGAGACTAAGTAGGCTACAGGTGTTCCTATGTGAAAACCAAATATATTGTTCTACTAAAGGACATAGAAATAAAATAACTCTTAAGGACATACCCTACTCAACCACCATCTGAGAAGCTTCTTTCTGGAGTAGACAGAAACTTATATGGAGACGCACACCTCAGCAATGTATAGAGAGTGAGAAACCTTTGAATACTAAATACTAAATGTGATGTCTTCATCAAATCCCTCCACTCAGTGTTCAGGGAACTATGAGGAAGGGAAAGTAGAAAGACTTTTAGAACCAGAGGTAGATAATAACAAGGAAACAGTTATCTTCCCGATGCAACAGCAGTGACTCACATAAGAAGTCATGGAGACTGTAGCATTCATAGGGTCAAACCAGAAAGTGGTCCTAATGCTGAGATGGGTAAGTTGGCATGAGTTCTCATCCTTAACCAAGAAGCTATCTCCAATTGACAACCACTTGCTTAGGAAAGTTGGTTTCCCCAAAGCAGTCTCACTGGATATACAAATCATACTTAAGGGCAGTCTCTATGTGCAGCAGAGTAGATGGTCAACAAAAAGTGAACTCAATGGTATTTGTATACTTTTTCTTTCATATTGCTTTGTTTGGACACTTTTTTATATCTTACTGGTTGTCTTAGGTCAGGTTTCTTTCCTGCAATGAAACACCATGACCAAAAGGATAATTGGAAAGGAAAGGCTTTATTTGACTTGCACTTCCATATTGTTGTTTATCACAGAAGGAAGTCAGGACGAGAACTCAAACAAGGCAGAAACCTGGAGGCAGGATCTGATACATAGCCCATGGTGGGGGGATGCTGCTTATTGCCTTGCTATTCATGGATTGCTCAGTTGGTTTGCTTATACTGCTCCAGCTCAAGGATGGAACCATCCGCAATGGGCTTGGCCCTCCTCCATCCATCACTAATTTAAAAAATGCCTAACAGCCAGAACTCATGGATGCGTTTTCTCAATTTAGGTTCCCTCCTTTCAGGGTCATGAATCATTTATGATTTATTAAAGCTTCCCTGAGGATTCAGAAAGCAAAGTCAGGCACAAGCCATAGAAGTCAGGCACATACCTTTAATCACAAAAACCAGAAGCTAGGAGGTGGTGGTACATACCTTTAATCCTAGGACTCAGGATTAAAAGGTAGATGGATCTCTATGAGTCCAAGGCCAATCAGGAATACATGAGATTGAATGAGTCTAAAAGAGTAACATCACGTACCTTTAATCCCAGCACTAAAAGTGTATAAAAGATAGAAGCAGGGTCTTCAGTATTCATTCTCCAGTCATGCTGAGGAAAGGTTACAGTCTGAGGCTTGGTGAGAGCTTGCGGGGATAGGATCAGCCCATTTAGCCTGAGGTACAAGTAAGAAGCTAGTGGCCAGCTGCTTTGCTTTTTTGATCTTCAGCTTGAAGGTTGAACCACAATATCAGTCTCTGAGTCCATATATTTTTCATGCTACAGTTTCTTGAGCTCCTTCCTTCTTTTTCTTTCTTTCTTTCTTCTTTCTTTTTTGGCTTTTTTGAGATAGGGTTTCTCTGTATTGTTTTGGAGGCTGTCTTGAAACTCGCTTTGTAGACCAGGCTGGCTTCAAACTCACAGAGATCCGCCTGCCTCTGCCTCCCGAGAAGGTGTGCACCACCAATGCCTGGCCTGTTTTGTTTGTTTGCTATATTGATCCTTTGGGATTATATCTTGTTTATACAAATAAAGAGTGTCTGAAGATGACAGGGTAGAGCTTGCCACTAGCTAACCATAGAGGTCTGGAGGTCTGTAAGGACAGACAGGAAGTGAGTTGATTGGGCAGAGAAAGGAATATAGGTAGGATCAAACAGGAACTGTCTCTTTTCCACTGGGAAACTTGCTCCTTCTTCTCTCTGATCTCTCAGCATTTTTCCCTATATCTGACTCGGGGCTTTTATTATTAAGACCTATTAGAATTCATGTTACAGTCCTTTTGTTTTATCCTTGTTTGTTTTTTTGTTTTGTTTCTTACTTTGGCTGTAAGTTGTTTTAAAACATAGAGTAAGAAGGCATGGAGTTGGAAGGTGGGGAAGTGGAGAGGGTATGCGAGTAGATGAGGGAAGGGAAACCATTATCAGAATATACTGTATAAAAATATTTTCAATTAAAAAATGTTAAATTTGCCTTGACTTCTCCTTTGGCCCTGTGTATCCTCAATTACAAAATATGAAATACATTTTTAAAAGAGAGTATAAAAGGTATAAAATCTCAGAAATATGTAAAATAATAAAATAAATAAATATAAAAATTTCTTTTCTAGTGATATTCTAAGTGAAAGTTAAACCAGGATATTTTAAATGCTCAGGATAGACAGTAGTTTGGAATAATATGGAGTAATATGAACTTTGGAAGTTTGGGTTAGGAAAGCAGTGGAATGCTTTAAGCACTACTTAATGGGGCATATTATTAGGAACACGGAAGATGGTGGTGATAATTCTAGGTCTGTTTCTCAGGACAGTAGTAGCAGGTTCTCCTCTGGTGGCCTTGATATATATAGCCATATGTCTGTTGCTTGACCATGGGGCAAGGTACAAATTTCTTCTTTTGGATCAAGACTTATTATCAGTAAGAAAATGGTTAGTTGTCAGAGCACTGTTATGGGTACTCCCTTATAACACACAAAGTCAAACATTTGTAGCATATACACATCACACTCTTAAGAAACAACTTTTAAAAAATAGAAAGAGGGAAATAATCCCAGAGATACTCTCACTATTACCATATTTACAAGAAATAAACTTTTTCAAACAGTTCCCTAAAGTCTCAAGTAAAGGAATAACGTAAGGGATTGCTGATGCCTTACAGGGTATGGATCTTTGTTCTTGATGGCAAAATATCATGCATAATGCTCTTACATCTAGTGTTGTACTTGTCATGTGTCTTTCCATACTTCTGTTGGGATTCCAATAGCTCCAATCATGAACAAATAATGTAAAATTTAAAAATAAAAGGGGATAAGTTGGAGCATGGTCAAAATAATGATGCATAGTGAACAATGCCTTGGGGAACTGAGAAAGGCAGGAAGAAGGGTAGAGGAACTTTTACCTCAGGTGTATTTTATTACCTTGATTGTTCCTTGATGTGATTTTGTGCCTCCTGTGTTAAACATTTACATTCAATTTATAAGGTATGTTTATTCTTGATGGATGTCAACACATAGTTATAGAACCCAATCTGGTCAATGTGTCCTGAATCTGGATATTACTTTCTGCCTTGTTTCCCCGGGTATAATTTATAAGACATTCCAGGCACTTGTGTTAACATTGGTTTGTCTTGGGAAAGTGCTAGGAAATTTATTTAGTATGTAGTTACTGGCATTTATTTACATGTTTTCTGAATTCAAGAAACCTTCTTTGAATCATTGCTATCTTTGTTAAATTCATATATAAAGGCACACTGGAACTGAAGTAAGGTTGTCTACAGCATTAGTCTGTAGTCTGCCCCATTCTTTCAGGTCTTCAGATCCCAGATCCAGAAGACAACATCTGCACAGGTTGACAGCCTGAAAAGTTGACAGCTGGTTACTTCTGTGATGCCCATTCCATTATTAAACAACCAGACCCATCTTTTCAAGCCAGTCACTATTGTATCTTGCAGGGTCACAGCTAAATATGACTGATGATTACTTTCTCCTCCAACTGTATGTATAGCACTTTTTAATAATATGCTAGAGTGTAGGGATGAAACTTTGAGATGAGTAGCACCTTGATTTATCCATATTCTAAACTCAAGATTTTAGCATAATGATAGTCATGATTAAAGTGATCTTAAAGTTTCTAGTAATGGAACTTTAAAATGTATATGCTAGGTTTATGCTAAAATGATTCAGTTCTCAGTTTTAAAACATTTGAAAAACATCTTCATTTAATTTTATATGATAAATGTGGAGTTACAATAAATTATCGTAATCAAGCTAATTGTTAAATCTTCATTGTATTTTATTTTATGGAGTTTTCCATAGTTATTTATTTAAAATGATTTAAAATTTTTACAGTGTGGTCAGGAAAACAATAAATTAATGAAATTTTAAAAAATAAAAATGTTAGCTAAATAATGAGTATTAAGGAAATCTGTTTGTTGAATTTAAAAACTCATAGGAAGAATCTATCCACAGCTTCTGTTTATTTTGTTGTCATAGAAGTGGAAACAATGATTTTAAGGTCAAAGGATGAGGCCATAATATTCATGTGTAATACTGGGTTATACAACAGAAAAATTTAGGCTCCTGTTTAAACAAAAATGACATAGAAATTTACCAGTTTCTTAATCTAATCATCAATATAACTGAATACATTTGGTGGCTTCCTATTGCAATTTCAGAAAGTCATATGTCACTTTCTCTTCGATCCTATGGGCTTATAGTTTAGTGGGAAAAGGCAAGTTTTATGTATATAAATAATGTGAGCCAAACAAGAATAAATGTAAGAAAATGGTATTAAAAATTTTTGGAATTTTAGAAAATAAATATTTAAGTGACTAGGAAAAACGATTTAGGACAAAATAGAAAATGTGAAGGTTGAAATAAGTGGTAAGGGATAGATACAATTTTGACAAGACAGAGTTAGGATTAGTCTTTAAGATGTGAACTGAGGGCAAAAGAAATAGAATGAATACACAGCAGACAGTGTTGAGAACAATCAGGTACCGTGGATTTTTAGAGATTCTGACAGAAACTGGTGTTAAGAAATAAACTTTAAAAAGAAAACCAAAAGGAAAAAATACAGTAGGAATTTTCTAGTCTCTCAACTAGATACTAGAAGTGGGTTTTCAGCAGCTTCCATTTTCACTTGCTTTAACCTAAGCACATGTGATCCTTCTCCAAAGACTGCAGGGGGCAGTCTGACACTTTCTACTGAGGAACAGAAACTAAAATGTGTATTTATTCATTCTAATTCACACACACACACACACACACACACACGCACGCACACACACACACACACACACACACACACACACAGAAGGAGACAGACAGACAGACAGACAGACAGACAGACATATACGCCTGGTGTTTATACACAGAGTACCAAAAAGGTAATCAATTTTGTCAGATAATCAACAAAACCTGTTTTACTGGTAACATTCTGATAAAAATTCTAGTTACTTGGCTTAAAGTTTTCACTTTTTCAGATTGGTTCCTCAGTCTCACACCAGCTACCCAGAAATGCCACTTTACAACTTGTAAGATGCTAAATATTGGACCCATTGCTTGGGTGAGGAAATGAATGTGGAGTGAGTCAAAGAGAGGACACCCAAACAACTAATTTTACTGAAATCTGTCGTTTGATTTCAAAGGCAGAATGACATTTGCTTCATTTCATTTGGCCTTGCTCCAGCATTTGAGCATAAATAATATTCCAATGAAAGATTAACAATTGTTTCTTCCATAAATAATAATAGTAATTACTTGTATACACTTAAGTGCTTTACTATTTAATCCTTACAGGAAATAAATATGACAGACACTGTACATGTTGGTATCAACATTTTACAGACAGGCAGACTAAAACTCAGCTATGATGAGTTTTTTGTCCAAAGTTTTAAAGTCGGGCTTTTACCAACCTGAGACTAAATTAGAAGTTAGAATTACTATTGTTTAGTTTCTTATCTATGGTACTATGCTCATCAAGTTCCTCGGTTTATTAAAATGTAATACTTTCTATAATTTTGGAAACTTCCCAAAATAGTGTGATTATTTTAATTAATTATTTGCACCCTCACTGAGAATGATAACCAGTTTATCTAATATAAAATAAAATCAACAGTTTCGCTTTAATATCTTTGGTCAGATTGAGTATTTTCTGAACCCTGAGAAAATTTGTATATAAATACAAGCTATCGGGTATTTTTGTTCTTACTAATTAAAAACAAAAGGATAAATAAATATAGAATTGCAGTTACATATTCATATTCTTTCGTTTTCCATTTAAAACATAGAACACTGCATATTTTTCCACACATTTTTGAAGCAAAGTAGGACACTAGGAATTACTGTTTGTTTAAAAAGAAAGGGTTGAATATTTATTAGTGAAAGTTACAATGCTTGCCTCAGTAACTCAGCCTCAGTACTGCAAATATTGTCCTTGCCAGCATTTAAAAAAATATTGATGATAGGAAATGCCACCTCAGGATGGGGGAGATATATTTCTATTTAAATTGTTTCCTCTCCAACAATTCCCTTCGTTCTGGGAAAGAGTCCAATTCTGACACTCTCCTGTGTTCTGGGGTGTAGTATCTTTCATTTGAGGAGCATCAAAAGCAATCCTAAGGGGCTCTTTAAAAGAGGACAGCAGCCTGGGAGGGAGACTTCAAAATGTTGGCAAGGAGACAAATAAAATACACTTCACTTTTAAATGAATGCAAAATATTGTGAAACTGTGTCTTAGAGATTATTCCCTACGTTAATTTAAAAAAAAACATTGGCCTGTGGTCACAAAGAATGGGACATACTTACCCCTAACCTCTAAATAATAAGTATTCAAAATGTCCTTTTCATGAAGATTCTCATTCATAAGTTTAGGCTTGTCATTTTTATTAGCCAAACAACATTTGAATGTCTTGGGAAAACAGCAAAACAAAACATTTTCTTTCATTTTATTTTAAGGGAAATAATTGAAATGATTTTCTTCCATTCATAATTCAAAAAGTCTCTAGGAGATTTTGGCATTGAGTGAAGCTTGGGACTCACTTTTTAAAACATCTCATTTGAAACATGAATGGGTAGCTGGTCAGTGAGAGTTGTTTTTCATCTCAAAGTGAAAGTAAACTTGCATCATCTCCTCCTCCCAATGATCTTCTTGCTTTTTGTTTATTTAATTGTCATATACATGTAATTGTTCCATCTACTAAGGAAAGTATATTTAGGAAAATTTTTTCTAGTTCACCAATGATAATGTATCATGAGAAAAGAAGGCAGATAACTAGGCAAAAACAACCTGTATCTCCTAAAGTTCATTTGGTTACAGCTTTTTACCCTTAGGGATCTAGTACTATATTTAGAAATGTTGGCTTTAACAATATTCTCCTGGACCCATAAAATTATTTGTTTCTGACAGTTTCTCTGGACACAACCTCATTTTAAGTTTTTAAAATTAGTTTTATTTTTGTCTCTGTGTGGGTGTGTATAGTATGGCAAAAGTGTAGACATCTTAGGCCAACTTGAAGTAGTTGATTCCTTCGTTTTATCATGTGAATTCCAGAGATTGAATTCAGGTCATCACACTTGACAGCAAGTGCCTTTACCCATCCAGTCATTTAACTGGACCATGACTTCATCTTTTTAAATGAGCTTCTAGAAGAAAGGAAAACATTCTACATTTTTCTTAAAGTTTTAAAAATGAAACATCTTACCTGCCTTTGCATCTGCGACCCTGATTTAACCCTCCATGTTCTCTGAATCCCCTTAAAATTTTATGCTCCTGCTTTCTCCCACTTCCCTCTTGAAAGCCAACTCCATGGCCCCTTACTAATTTCTTGACCTCTCTGGGATATTTCAAATGAAGCATGTCTAAAATCTCAAAACTAGCAACCACAAACAAAAGAAAGACTGTAACCTTTTTATCTCCCTGGGTCTGGATTGCCTCACTTTGAATGACTATTCCCAGCTTCATCTGTTTGTCTAAGAATGTCATAATTTTACTTTTCTTAATAGTTAAATAATATTCCATTGTGCAAACATACCCCATTTTGATTAGCTGCCCATCACTTGATAAATGGATATTTCTTGACTGCTGTGAATAAATCAACTTGAATGAGCAGGTATCTCTACAGTAGGGTATCGAAACGTTTTCATAAATGCTTGTGTTGGTTTTAATGAGAAATATTCCCCATACTTTCTCATCCATAATACCTGGTCTCCAGTTGGTTGTACAGCTTAAGAGAGGTTTAGATGTTGTGTTCATATTGAAGGAAATGTGTCACAGGACTTGCTCTTGGAGAAATTAAAGACTCATAGTGTTTCCAGTTTGATCTCACTCCTATATGCTTGTGGTTCAAGATTTGAGCTCTCAGCTTGTTGCTTCAGCTTGGTTGTTGCCATGTCTCCCAACATGATGGACTCATCCCTCTGAAACTATAAGCCCAAATGAACTCTTTATTGTTTAAGTTCCTTGGTCATGGTGTTTTTCTCACAGCTTCAAAAACATAACTATGCAATGCCCAAGAGTGATAGAGCTGGATCATGTGTACAACTATTTTTGGACTTTTGGGGAACTTCTACATTTATTTCCATTGTAGCTGTAGCAATTTGCACTCCTATAGCAGCAAAAATCGTTCTTCTATTTCCCAATATACATTCCCAGATTTGTCATAATTTTTTTAAATTTTAACCATTTAACTGGGGTAAGATGGAGTGTCAAAGTAGTTTTAATTTTTATGTTTCTGATGGCTAAGGATATCGAACATTGCAAAAATATATTTCTTAGTTATTTGTATTTCATCCTTTCTGAATTTTCTGTTTAAATTTATTTTAATTGGGTGGTTAGTTTTCTTGATGTTTAGGTTTTCCTTTTTAGTTCTTCATATACTGCAGATACTAACCTCTGTAAGATATATAGATGGTAAATTCTTTCCTTATTTCATGGGCTGCCATTTCCCTCAAATAACCAGCTACACTATAACAGGTCCACAATACCCCTACTAGAAACCAACAGTATATCAAATAAAAAGCCCGGTGACACAAAACCTTAAAAGTTTCCGTTTTTTGAAGTTGCTGATCAGTGACATCCCATAGACCCCTAAATAGTACATACAGACTATTGACAATGCTATTAGTTACCCTCCAGAATTTGACACCTGTCGCACCTGCTGTGCGGCCTGCATCCGAGAACGTAGTGAGGTGGTCGGGATAGATGACACAGAGACCGGTCGGTTGCTTTAAGAAAGCTTTATGCTTCCCAAGTCAGCTTAGGAGGAGACCCCAGTCCGCTTAGGAGAAAGCTCTCAGGAGAAGTCTCTCCAAGAAAAAAGAGCTTCCCTTTTTAAGGACTTCTGTCATCCATCTACATACAATTCTTTCCAGACTTCTCACCCTCCTGGCTGGTGGTTTAATCTCCGGCCCCAGAATCGGGGAGACACATCAGGGCAACAGGAAGAGGCATCTAGCCGTAGGGGGTGTGAAAGTCATGGTATCTCAGTGAGCGAGCCCTTATCTGAGCCCTATCAAGAGCTTTATAGCACTGAATTGTTTTCAGTAAACATTACACAGCTGCCTGCTCCCAGGCCGAAGGGGAAGTGGGTTTCTGCTCAAGGTCTGGTGTCCCCACAGACACCATGTACTTGATTCTTTGAATTTGCAGCTATTAAACTGGTACTGATCTGAAGGCTAATCCCTGATGTCCAGCTTTCATAGAAAGTTGCTATGTACACTACCTGAGGAGAAAAGTAGTCATCAGTCTTGTTCATCTCTGAGCTCTTTGAGCAATAATAACAATTGGTCTGGAAAGATGATTCCACTCATGAGAGAGTTGTACCAACATCATGGAAGTAACCAACCATTTTTTATTGAATTTAAATTCCACTCCACTTATGGGACTGGAGCGATGGCTCAGTGGTGAAGAGCACTTGCTACTCTTCTAGATGAACCAGATTCAGTGCCTACCACCTACACAGCAGCTCACAACTGTCTGAAATTCCAGTTCCGGGGAATCCAATGACCTCTTCTAACCTCCCTAAACACCAATCAAGCACATGGTGCACATATACACATGCAGGCAAAACACTCCTGCACATAAAATATTAGCAACAACAAAAGAAAACCAAAAAGCCTAATAATGGTGCTAAGAGTCTGCATCCAGGTAGATCATAAGCCTTAAGGAAGTACCTGCAATAACTATAGTGCTAAATGAATATAATATTAAACTGATTCCTGAGAAGTTATTATTATTTTCATATATTAATATATTTTTCAACTATTACAGAAAAGCTTCTATTTCCAGTAGATAGTGATTAATAAAGTGGTTAATAAAGCAATCAGAAACTGACTAAGATGGAGAGAATAAGAGCATGTAGAATTCTCAGTCCTAAATGGAGTATCTATACAGCACTCCTGCCTCCCAAGACTTGGGAATCACTGCGGAAGAGTGGATAAAAATGGTAAGAACAGAAAGTGGTGAATGAGTACAAGAAAGCAATATCCTCTAGACACAACATGGCAGCTGTACATATAAACTTATTTTGTAATTGCAGCATGGGTAAACAGCATAGAAGCTTAAATAAACCAAATCTGAGCTATGGAGATAGAAGGTGGACATGACGTCTCAACAATAGTCTGGGAGCTATAGGCTACTGATAGCTGCAGGGATAGGGAGAGTCAATTTTCTTAAAGAGTGTTGCCACAAATAGATCAATATGCTCCAGTGGAAAGCAATAAATCCATGACCACAATACCAGCACAAATTTGACTTCATGGGTGAAAGAAGAAATGGATACAAAGTGGGGTGAATAGGGAAGATGGAGTTGGTTAGAAGAAGCTGAGAGGGTAAATATGGTCAAAACTAACTATGAAATTCTCAAAGAACTAATAATAAAGGGAAAACTGATAGTTAAAGAGACATAAGAGCATGCAGTAAAAATTGAGGAGATAGTGATTACTACTGGGATAATATTTATAAAATGTTAGAATGCTTATATGGTTATCATCTTACTATTTTAGTATATTAATATAAATAATATTTTTATTAGATTTTAAATTGTTTTTTTTTAGAGTCAGGGTTTCTCTGTATTGTTTCGGAGGCTGTCCTGGGACTTGCTTTGTAGACCAGGCTGGTGTCGAACACACAGCGATCCACCTGCCTCTGCCTCCTGAGTGCTGGGATTAAAGGCATGCGCCACCAACGCCAGGCCCTTTTATTAGATTTTAAATTGTAAATGTACTATTCTGGAAGAGAATAATTCTTGTAATAATATCTTACAAGAAATAAAGATAGTTGCATGAGGTGATTACAACAAGATAATTTATAAAATGTTTACAAGAAGCTGGGTGTTTTGAAATATTTGAAGGTTTTATTTGATACTTACATAAATTGTAAGTGAACACATACCAAACACAATCATTTACCGAGATTGTTCATTCCAACATGAGATGATCAATAATTTCACATATATTTGCATCAGTTTCTAGTATAAAAATACTTTGTTATATGTATAATATATTGTAACAAAGACTGAAAGGAGAGTTGTTAACAAGCAAACCTTGATTAACGTGGTCAAAGACTAGAATTATCTTTACTATAATCATGGTATTATGCAAATGACCTAAAGGTGGATCAGATGTTATGTATTTCACTTATATGTTTCATTTTGTCTTAGAAATAAGTATGATGACAGGCTACTCAAATGACAATCTGATTTTTTAAAAATAGAGTATATGGTATATATCAAGATTTTGGATAAGTATTCAATTCTAGGTTTATTGGGTTCCTTTATGCAATAAGCAAAATCAAACTTAATAAATAAATCGAGATTTTAATAAACAGAGCAGTACTGGGTGACTCTCAGGAAGGCAGGAGGGAGAGCATGTGGCAAATCTATGGGCTTAAATAGTCTATTCGCAGTCTTGAGCTGCTAACGGCAGACTTTCTCAGGGGTGGGGTCTGAAATGGGAGGGGTGGGGCTGGATTGAGCTTACCAATATCCAAAACTTTTTGAGTATGTATGAGTGCAGGCTCAAGTCTGGCTACTTCCTGTTGGCAAGGGATGATGTGGGGAAGAGGGAGTTGGGAGTTAGTGGGCTTATGCTGAGAGGAAGACATGGAGGAAGGGACATTTGGTTAGCTGCCATATTGGAGACCTCAAATATGTGTTCCTTGAGGGAGCTGAGAATGTAGGTGGATAAGAGAAAAAATAGACTGTTATCCTTGGCCCTTTGGAAAGAGGGAAGACTGCCAGAAAGAATAGAACAAAGAAGTTCCCTAATTGTACAAAAGTGGCAGGGTGAATGATTGAGACTTGAGAGTAGATATACCCTTCATTGGGACATCTTAGAAAACCAGGTCACAGTTGCTGGATAACAACTGTGCAGGTTACCTGCTTAAGCCTGGAGAAGTGGTATGGCATGGGGAAATGGCATGCGAAATCAATGGATGATGTGTTCTTCAGGAGTAACTGAGTCATCACATCTGCTGCCTCTCTGTAGCTGGGGAACACATCCATCCTACATAGGTATCAACAAGAGCCAAGAGATAGCAGATTTATGAGTGGGCATGTGGGTAAAGTTAACCTGCCAGATCTGCCTGGTTGGTGTCCTCGGAGCTGGTAAGGGGCTGGCTTATCTGTAGGGCCCACTGTAGGTTGGTCTTAGCCCAGGTAGGAGGAGTGAACCTGTAAAATATGCTTGAAAATGGGTGGGGTCAAAGCGGGTCTCTGGAGACTTGTTATTTCCACCAGACCACATTTCTTGATACAGTAGTAGAACTTTTACCATGAACCTGTAAGTACCAGTAAAATAGCTGTAACAGATTTACATCTTGGTGTCATAGAAAAAGGGTATGGCTTTGGGTTAAAAGGCATGAAGATTTTTAATCAATTCTTATTTAAATGAAAAACAATCATACATTACACACCAATCCCAGTTCCCTCCTGCCCTCCCACTCCCCTCACTAGCCCCCATCCCACCCCTAATCCACTCCTCAAGGAGGGTGAGCCCTCCCAGGGAGGATCATCAAAGTCTGTTACATCATTTGAGGCCCTCCTCAGTGTATCTAGGCTGAGAGAGTATCCCTCCATAGGGAATGGGCTCTCAAAGCCAATTTGTACACTAGGGATAAATACTGGTTTTACTACCTATAGACTGCCCAAGTCCCCCAACTGACACCAATGTTCAGGGTGCCTGGTTCGGTTTTATGCTGGTTCCCCAGCTGTCAGACTGGAGCCCATGAGCTTCCACTTGCTCAGGTCAGCTGTTACTCTGGGTTTTCCCAACATGGTCTTGAACCATTTGCTCATCACTCCTTCCTCTCTACAACTGGATTCCAGGAGTTCAGCTCAGTGCTTAGCTGGGAATCTCTGCTTCTGTTTTTATCAGCTACTCAATGAAGTCTCTATGATGGCATTTAAGGTAGTCATCAATCTCATTATAAGGGAAACATTTAAGGTAGCCTCTCCACTATTGCTTAGTTAGATTCTCAGTTGGGGTTATCCTTGTGGATTCCTCAGAATTTTCCTAGTGCCAGGTTTCTTGTTAAGCCCATAATGGCTCCCTCTATTAAGGTATCTCCTTCCTTGCTCTCCTTCTCTGTTCTTACTCCAACCTGACTTTCCTGATCCTTCATATTCTCCTACCTCCTTCTCTTCTCCCCAGCTCATTCTCCTACATTCTTCCCCCTCCCCCATGCTTCCAATTTACTCAGGAGATCTTGTCCCTTTCCCCTTCCTTGGGGATCTATATCGCTCTTAGGGCCATCCTTGTTTTCTAGCTTCTTTGGAGTTGTGGACTGCAGGCTAGTTTTCCTTTGCTCTACTTATATAAGTCTAATGTCCACTTATGAGTGAGTACATATCATTTTTAAGTCAAAATTCACTGAGCAAAAGAGGTTGGGAGAGTGAAGGCAGAGGTAGTTGAACATGCTTGCAAGGTCCTTCTATAGGCTCTTTAATGTTAACCTGTTTCAGAGGGGGAGGAGTTGGCATTTCAGCAGTTTTGTCTCACATGGCTGAAAAGTTGGGACCAGTAAAATCCATAGAGATTTAAACAGTACTCTATCAGTTTACCAAAACTGTATTTATCAACGTTAAAGAATGAACCTCAGAACTTACATCTGAAACCTATTTATTCTGTGTTATGAAGCCTGTGAACTGGCACACCTGTCTTCACTTTTTTTTTCTTCTTTAAGCAGTTTATTCAGGAACCTTGAACAATCTTCTTCTCCCAGGGAGCCCCAACCCACAGCTTAAAAGCCCTTGGGCGGCCAACCCCAGTATGCCACGTGGAACATGCAGATAGGTCCACGTACGCAGAAGCAAGCCTGATATCCAGCCTTAACCAAATGCAGGTGTTGTTTAACATAGAGAGCACCTGCTGTCAGGCTAGCAGAAGGTGGAAGCCAGCACCATCTTGAGGGTGCAGCACTTTGCAGCTCTCTACAGAAATGATCTGACTAGGCAGGGTATCGGTCAGGTTCTCG
>NW_024429188.1:53699926-53764413 GCF_017639785.1 Mesocricetus auratus | reverse complement strand
TTCCACCTGAGATGTGTAACACTCAGTATTCTGTGACTCCCGAGCTCCAGGATACCTTTTCACCTGAGCTGTGTAACACTCAGTATTCTGTGACTCCCGAGTTCTAGAATACCTGATCCACTCCTGTTCCATCCCATCCGGACCCATCCTGAAACGCTTACATTTTGTGCTGAAACCGGGAATAGGCTCTTCTGGTGCCTGTGCTCCCCTTGGTGGACTGAGCCGCACTGGGACCCTATCTCTCATCTCCAGTTGGCCTGCAGCAGACTCGCCTTCCAACTCACCAATCGCTCGACACTCCATCCACCATCAACGATTGGGTAAGTCTCCCCTTCAGGTGGTGTTTCAGCTCCCTAAGTCAGGGGTCTTTGTAGAGGTGGAGGTACCCCAGCCAAGGCCCTTAAGGCTACAGCTGACCCTCCTAACCTGACGCCATCCTACCACCCTTGAAATTGCAATCCTGCAGTTTCCTTAGGGCCAACGGTGTCATTGAGTCCCTTCCTGATGCCCTCCCTTGGAGCTGGCTGTCATCCCACAGCTCCTCTAGGCCCTTGTGGCTTCTGCGACTCCATTCCTGACCCTTTCCTGTGGATCAGATCCCTCTTAGAGCTCGGTTTCCGTCTATGCCTTCTGGCTTCTAGAAAAGCCCTGATACCAGGCGCCGAGTCTCTTCTGGCTTAGCTGGGCTAAGCCTGACCCCCGTTGAGTTGGGTGAAGACCCTCTGAATGGCTTGGTCCTCTTTCGGTTGTCCTCCCTGAGTCCTGGGGACGCCCTTGACTACAGGCTGCAGTGACCTTTTCCTTCTCATCCATGGGAACTGTGTCATCTGTACCCTCCGGTTCCCCCTTGGGATGCCTCCTAGAAAACCTCCAGTCTCTACACCTGACACTTGAACTGAAGGGTCCTAAACTTATTTGCTTACAATCAAATTTTGTCTAAATATCCCTTCGATAATCAGTCCACATGGCCACGTAATGGCACCCTCGATCCCAATATTATTCGGGACCTTTAGAACTACAGTGAGCGATTGGAGAAGTGGAAGGAGATTTTCTATGTCCAGGCTTTCTCTCTGCTATGTTCCAAGCCTTCTCTCTATGCCTCGTGCTCTCCCACTCAACTCCTTTTGGCTAGGAAGTCTGAACAAGATGATCCCTCCGCTACTTTTGATCCAGCCAATGAGCCTTCTCACCGTCCAACAAAACCCTCAGCTCCCCCTCTCGCTCAGGCCCCTCCGACAGAACAATTTGGGGTGTCTGAGATTTGTGAGCTAGCATCACTTTGCAGGAGTTAAGACTGAAAACTTTGCGCAGGCTTGGAAAGGGGTCAGAGGGAGGGATCTTTCCAAAGTCCCTGACGAAATACGGTGCCTACATCAAATGGCCTCAAGACCCCGGGAGCGGTATTCCCCCCCCAGGCTCAGGTTAACCGCAGTGCACACGCCTGAGTGACTGAGACAGCGGCGACACCGCATGGGAGGTCACTAGTGGGAGAGCAAGCGAGCAGTCCTTTGTTAAGGAATCTCCTAGGTGTGTCCCATCATTGACGGGCGTCGCAGCGAACCAATGGGCGAGGCGGAGGGCGAGGTGGGGGCGGGACCGACGGGCCCAGAGGGCGGGGTTTCCCGCGCGGCCGCCTCTGAGCGCCTGGCTGGGGCAGCGGCGCCAGCGAGAGGACGGGGCCGGGTGAGCTGCTGCAGGCCTGGCGGGCAGTGAGCTGTGATGCGCGGCCGCCGAGAGTCCTGCCGCCGCCCAACCTTCGCCACGGTGCCGGGGATCCACAAGCTGCCGGTTGAAGAGACCCTGGAAGACAGTCGGCAGATAAGGTGCCGGAGCGGCCTTCGCTGTCTCCGGTGGGGCCTGGCGCTTGAAATCCGCGCCGGCTCTCCTTCGCCTTCCACGGGAGGTGCTGCTGTTATCGCGATGCTATGCTGTCGCGAGATCAGTCCCGGGCGCCGCGTTTTCCGTGGCGGCCTGGCGCGCCCGGAAGGAAGGGGCCTCCGAGTGCGACGCCGGCGGACGCGGCAGTGTGCACCTTGCTCCCCTGGGGTGTCGTTGTCCGCGCGGGGCTCTCACTTGAGCCGTGCCCCGGGGGGCGGCGCAAGGCGCCTGCCTGCTCTGCCAAGCCTTTGGTTGCCGGCTTGACCCGAATAAAGTCGTCAAAAATAAAAGCCCTGTTATGTGCCTTGGGGATGATGTTAGTGTGGGTTGCTCTAGCTGGAGACAGTCTGGGAAAATAAACCTTAGATTTCCTTTTCAGTAGTGAGTGAAATCTGTTGTGTTTTAAAAGGTGTTAGGGCCTGTAACTCGCTTCAACTTCATCCTTATGCCAGCTTTTTATATATAGTAAGGAATGTAGAACAATGTTGCTGGTGGATTTCTTAAATGAGGCTTGCTGAAAAATACATATTATATACATTTATACTGTGGTGCGCCCTCCCTCCAAAAAAACAGCGCTAGAGCTTACTTTCCTCGATGACACTTTTGCCTTGGATTTTGTGCCAGTTTTGATTTGCAGGTTGAAACTGGGCTCTGATTGTAGAATTGTTTTCTCATTCTGAAAGCTATCTTCATAGGCAAGTTGCTCAGACGTAATATCCCCTTTATCAGGCAGTATGAGAAAGACACCCACGTTTCAGGTTATCTCACAGCTGCTTTAAGTCTTGCTTAGTGACTTTCCAGTGTAAAGTTTTATGGTATATTTATTTCAAATGATTTGCGACAATTTTGAGGTTGTATTGGTCAGCATAATTTTATCTTTACTTTCTTAAAGACTCAATACACTGTCTGAACTTCTTTTACCCAGTGTACTTTTTATAGCCCATAAAGTCTATCAAGAGAATGGTTTGTACAGTGCCCTATCTGTGACTTTCGATACAGTGGTCATCTTGAAATTTCCATGTAATTAGTTTACACCTTGAGTCAGACTCATTCTGTAGCCCAGCCTGGCCTCAAAATGGATTCCTCCTGTCTCTAACTGGTGGTTGCAAGGTTGGACCACAAGTCTTTCAGTGGCTGTTATTGTGTTAATGTAAAAGTTGTTTTTATGTGTGTTCTGGCTGCGTGTGTGTGTGTGTGTGTGTGTGTGTGTGTGTGCCACTTGCACACTTGACCCACAATGGTCAGCAGAGAGTGTTGGGTCTCCTGGAACTGGGGTTACTGGTGTTTGTGAGCCACCGTGTGGGTGCTGGAAATTGAACCTGGTTTGTCTAGAAGAGCAGTCCGTGTGTTAACCACTGAGCCATCTCTTCAGCCCCTCTTTGTTAATTTAAAATGGTTTTGGGGGGGGACTGGAAGCGAGATCCAGGACGTTGCACTTGCTGGACCAATGCTATACCACTAAGATAAATCCTCAATTCGCTTCTCTTTTATTTTGTGTGGGTGTATGTGTTGTATGTGTTTGCACGTGTGTGTATGTGTGCTCATGAGAACAGAGGCCACAGATTGGTGCATCTTCCTTGATTGCTTATAATCCAGGGTCTTTCTCTGAACCCTGGGTTTGTTAATTCGGGTAGTCTAGCAAGCCAGCTTGCCCCAGGTATCCTGTCTCTGTCTTGTAAGTGTTGAGAGTACATGTGACCTGCACATGCCCAGTTTTACATGGGTTCTGGGGAATCTGGACTCTGGTCCTCAAGCTTGCAAGGTAAGGCTATATCTACTGAGCCATCTTCCCAGCCCTATTATGATTATATGTGACACAGCAGCTGCTCTTGTGTTTGTGGGCATGCAGAGGCTAGAGGACAAGGCCAGGCGTCCTTCCTCCTCAGCCTCTACCTAACTTGTTTTTTTGAGACAGGGTCTCCCCTAGAGACAAGGGTCTCATGGGATCATGTAGGCTAGGCTAGCTGGGCTGAAGCCCTAACTAAGGATCTGCTTGTCGACGCCTTCCCAGCACTAGGATTACACACACCTGCCACCATACCCAGCTTTTTTACCTGGGTGCTTTATAGCTAGCATGTCCTCACAGGGTTCTCAATGGTGCTGTATAGCTAAAATATCTTCACAGTAATCCGAATTTAAAAATTCAAGCCTGCATATTTGCTTAAGTGATTTCACAAACATCTTAATGTTTTCATTAGCATATACTAATAACATAACAATGGAATTTATTATGACATTTTATTTTTATTTGCCCTTTACCTCTATTGTTTTCCCTTCTTCTTCCTAGCTAGATGACATCTTACTCGTGTCTTTTACAAGTTTTTGTTTTGTTTTGAGAGAAAACTCTTGTGTTGCTAGCCTGAGAGTCCCCTCTGCCTCAGCTTTCAAAATAGTTGTAACTATAGCAGGTGAACCACGTCCAGCTCCCATCGTTGTCCTTTTAGAGTTTTTCCAAAGTTCTGCTTTTGTAAATAGGGCTGAGCTGAATGCTTTTGAATGCATTTGACAGATGTGGAGGGGTTTTTCTATCGGGGGAAGTGAATGGGAAGGGGACAGGGGAGACCCGGCTTCTGGGGACAGGAGTGGCAGAAGAGGAGAGAGAAAGTTGGGAGGTGGGCTCCTCCCTTTTAAAAGGGAATGTAGTGAATATGCACAGGTGGTGCTCTGAGTTGCTGCAGCTAAGTGCATGTCCTGTCAGAACCCCAAGAGCAGGCCAGTACAGATGCAGACAGATATCTTGGAGTTCGAGACCAGCCTGGTCTACAAGAGCTTGTTCCAGGACAGCCTCCAAAGCCACAGAGAAACCCTTCCTTGGAAAACCAAAAAGAATAAAAAGATTAGTTTTTTATTGTTGGAGCTTGAATTCAGCTCTATTTGGGCTTTTGTTTTTTCAAGACAGGGTTTCTCTGTGTAACAGCCTTAGGTGTACTGGAACTTTCTTTGTAGACCAGGCTGCCTGGGACTCAGAAATCTACCTGCCTCTGACTCTGGAGTGCTGGGATTAAAAGCATTCGACACTATTCACCTGGCCTCTGGCTCTTTTTTTTCTTTTTTTTTTTTTTTTGAGATTTGATTTACAGTAAAGCTTGCAAAGTTCAATTCTAATTTATTTAACATAAGGATGTTTAAAGTTATATACTGGAGAAAGAGAAATTTAACCCTCTACTAGTACATGTCTTATCTGTGTTTTGAAAATAAGAATCACAGTGAATTTTTTTTTTGGAGACAGGGTTTGTCATTTTGGCTTTCGAACTCATAGATCAGGCTGGCCTTGAATTCACAGGTATCCACCCTACCTCTACCTCCCAGTGCTGGGATTAAAGGCAAGTGAGTGTTGAATCCTGTTAATTATTTTGGTTTTTTGAGACAGTTTCTAAGGGCTGGAGAGATGGCTCAGCTGTTAAGAACACTAGCTGTTCTTCCAGAGGACCCAGGTTCAATTACCAGCACCCACATGGCATCTCACAACTGTCTGTAACTGCAATTTCAGGGGATTTAATACCTTCATACAGACATACATGCAGGGAAAAGCACCAATGCACATAAAATAAAAATGAAATTAAAAAAAGGAAGAGACAGGACCTCTCTGTGTAGTCTTGACTGTCTTGGAACTCATTCAGTAGACCAGGGTGGTCTAGATCTCAGAGACCCACGTGCCTCTTTCTCCTGAGTGCTGGAATGAATGGCATACACCACTATGCTTAGCTATCTTATTTAATGTTGTAAAGCAGCCCCGAGAGACAGGCAGTGGACCACTAGAGTGAAGAAGAGTCTGCCGTATCTGGCCAGTTGTAGTGCATGTGTGTAGTCTCAGCTACGAGGGTGAAGCAGGGTGAAAGCTTTGGCAAAGTACAATACTGAGACTGTGGACTTCCTATGTCACAGAGGTCTTGTGCCACATCCTACACCAATTGCCTAAGTTCTTCCTTTGAATACGGAAGTTAGTGAATAAAAATATGAAGTCTGCCCAGGTGTGGTGGCTCACATCTATAGTCTCAGTATATCAGATGCTGAAGCAGAATGACTGCCATGAGTTTGAGGCCAGCTTGACCCTCTCTTAAAATGAATAAACTATATGTGTGTGTTGGGTTGCGGTAGTGTCATCCTTTGGATTTTAAGCCTTAATTGTCCATTACGTACTTCTTTTCTTTCCTTTCTTCCTTCATTCTTTTTTAAGTATGGCCACCATGCATTGCTTCCTATTTTTAGGTTGAATAACAGGAGTTTTGATTTGCAAAAGCACGTCTTCGTTCTTCTTGCCAATGCTCCTTTTTGTTTTTCTTTTGGGGTAGGGTTTCTGTGTGGGACTGGTGTCTTAGAACTCTCTCTGAGGACCAGGCTGGCCTTGAACTCAGAGATAGGTTCCTCCTCTGTCTTCCAAGTGCTGGAAATAAATGTGTGCACTACCATGCCCAGCTTTTATGCTGGTACTTTAATGACATGGAACAGAATTTAAAAAATCCTTTGACATCTGTATTATTATCGAAAGAGTATAGAGAGATTAAGAGCCAGAATTAGTAGAGTTCTAGTATTTTACTGCTTTGAGAAAAAGTGTTTCACTGTCTGATTTATATAAACTTATGATTTCTTTCACAGACAAGGTCTCTCCTGGTTTTATTTGAAGATGCTACCGCCATTTGCAATTACACGAACCAATTGTATCAAGCTATGCATCAGATTGATGATGCACAGGTAAAGAATTAAAAGGTCAACAATACTGCCTAAAAGAGAGTCTCTCAGCACATGAGGACAGACGTAGTGTCCATTGACTTACTGCTACATACCTCATTCGCTCTTAGGCCCGGAGTAATATCTGCTGAAATGATGAATGAATACTGTGGTGGTTTGGATAGGAATGGTGCCTCCATTCCTGGCCTACTGTGGCATGCACTTCTGCTGCCTGTAGATAAAGATGTAGATCTCTCAGCTCCTTCTCCAGCAGCTGTCTGCTTGCATTCTGCCATGTTTCCCAAATTGATGGTGATGGACTGAACTCTGAAACTGTAAACCAGCCCCAGTTAAGTATTTTCCTTTATAAGAGTTGCTGTGGTCATGACTTCTCTTCACAGCAATAGAAACCCTGAGACACACACCAAGTATATTATATTGCAGAACTTATATTTCAGTCAGACTTGTAGTACTAAACAAGTGACAGTGTTGTAGGGTCCGTCACATTTCCTGGTAGTGCGAACTTTCTTACTGGAGTTCAATGGTAGTGGATTGACTGAAGACCCCATAGTGTCATATTTTCCTTAATCATGCTTTTAACTTTAAGGAGTCCCCTCTGTTTTTTGGTAGTAAAGGCTTTGAAAGTCGCCATAGTAGAACTCTATGACTAATTTTTCTTTTAGAAGAAACATAAAACTTGAGGAGGCTGTGTTTGTATAATTTATAAGCTTTAACAGCAGTTTGCATTCTTTTGATGTACTTTATTTGGGATTAGTTAAGTATATTAATTTTTTCCTTGTCTCTATCTACTGCTATGATAGTTGTGTCTCCCCCAGCTCATGATAGGTTTTACATGGCTTCCTTTTTGACCACAGATGTTCAGTTAATAAGTAAAGTATTATATCACAGCTGAAAACACCTGAATTAACCAAAATGCCGTTCACCTGACTTTGCTGCCTTGTTGTGTCCCATGTTAAGCATATTGTTACATTATTGAACGCTTATATTCTTTAGATTGGAGAATAATCAGGCATTCTCATAACTACAAATGTTGCTGACATTATGTACAGTTAACTTCTGGTTTTAAATAAATTTAATATTTAGTTTTAATTATCAAAACCCTCAAAACAATAACAAAAAAACTAGGTAAAAAGCATATACCTGAAGGTGGATTTGGTAGTGCATGTTCTGTAATCTCAGCACTTGAGAGGCAGAGGCAAGAGGATCAGAAGTTCAAGGTCATCCATAGCTACAAAGCAAGTTTGAGGCTAGCCTGAGCTACATGAGTCTATGTCTTTAAAAAGGAAAAAAAGAGAAAAGTACATGCCTGTAACAATGCTGAATTTTTTGACAGTGCCTCTCTTCTGGTTTGCATTTGTTTTGAAACACTTTTAATGATAGTTCCTTTCTCGTTGCTGAGAAGTTAAAAATATGTATATGGTATAAAGTGATAATAAGTAAAGGGGGCTTAGATGTCATCAGTTGGCGTTTTTTCTTAACTGTTATCTTGTACTAATTTGAATCCGGATCTTTTTCCTTAGAATGAATTAAGTGCAGCAACATATCTGACTTCGAAACTTTTAAAAGAATAGGACAAACAGGTACATATGTCAAGGTTTTAAAGCATGATTTAATGCACATAGTGTCTGTACAGAAAACGTTTCCATTCAGAATCTTTTGTTTTTGTGTTTTAGAGCAAGGGTTTCACCATATAGTTCATGCTGTTCTAAACTCATGGTCTTCCTGCTTTGGCCTTCTGAGTGCTGGGATTCCAGGCATTCACCACCATGCATGGCTTCTTAGGACTTACTGAGTTTACCAAATATGCTATTGAAATTTCACTAAGTCCTTATTGTTACTGACTTAATGTTAGAACTAAGGATGTCTGCTTTTCCAGCTTTCTCCTTTTTACTAACAAAAAACTGACTTTGGTCAAGGTTATATTGTTAGTTGTTGGAGGAGCCTAAGCTAAAGCCAAATCTTTGAAATCCTATTATTGAGTACATTCCAGTATATATCCTGTTGGTTGATTACGTAACAAACATTTTAAAACTGTTTATTAATTAGGAAGATTATTACAAACATTTTGGAATATGTTCAAAGTTTTTCAAGTTTCTAAAATTACTTGAAAGCACAAATTGTGTTATTCATAAAAAAATACAACATTGAGCCGGGTGGTGGTGGTGCATGCCTTTAATATCAGCACTTGGAAGGCAGAGGCAGGCAGATCTCTGTGAGTTCGAGGTCAGCCTGGTCTACAAAGCTACACAGAGAAACCCTGTCTTGAAAAGTCAAAAAAAATGCAGCATTGACCATTTATCTCATCTTTATTTCTTAGTTTTTAGCGTTTTCCTTTGGGAGGTGATGATGAAGTTATGAGGTCTACTTTACAGCAGTTTTCAAAGGTGGTAGGTAAGGTAAGTTTTGATCTTGTTTGAACAGGTGGTTTTATAACTAAGTTACTCGTTGTTGAGCTTTTACTGAAAACTATAAAATTGTATTACATTTTATTTATTTTGTGTGTGTCTGTGAGTGTGAGAGTGTGAGGGTGCCACAGTTTGTGTGTGGAGGTTATATGACAACTTGCAGGAATAGTTTCTCTCTTACCATCTCCGTCCTCAGGGTTAATGTCAGTCACCAGGCTTGTTAGTAGGTGATAATACCCACTGAGCCATTTCTCCTGCCTTTATTGGGGGAATCCAATATAGTTATGATTCTATAAGCAGTTTTGTTACGAAGGGTAGCATCAAAAGGCATAATTTCGCCAGGTGGTGTTGGCGCACGCCTTTAATCTCAGCACTCGGGAGGCAGAGGCAGAGGCAGGGGCAGGCAGGTCTTTGTGAGTTCGAAACCAGCCTGGTCTACAAGAGCGATTTCCAGGACAGACTCCAAAGCCACACAGAAACCCTGTCTCGAAAAACAAAACAAAACAAAACCAAAAGAGGGGCATAATTTCTACATCTTGATGACTTTTATAAAATCAGTATTTTCTTTTTCTTTTTTCTGTTTTGGTTTTACGAGACAGGGTTTCTCTGTATTGTTTTGGAGGCTGTTGGTCCAGCCCGGCCTCGAACTCACAGAGATCCGCCTGCCTCTGCCTCCCGAGTGCTGGGATTAAAGGTGTGTGCCACCGCCTCTTGGCTCTACAGTCAGTATATTCTTATCTGATTAAAACATTATTTTCCCAAAAATAAGCTTATACGTGGGCTTCATCTATTTCTAACCTGTGAATAATTTTTTCACTGTTATTTGATGTGGACAGAGAAGAGTGAAGCTGTCTGGTGTAGGTAAGCACTGTGTGGTTTTTCTTGTGCCATTAGCAATACTTTACTGTTTAGTTCTCATTAGTCCATGCAAAGTATCCAAAGTAGTTTTTAATTTCTCAATCCACAATCATACCATCACAAGACAATAACAACACGAAGGTCTAGCAGTTAGAAGAAGTACTGAGATGTGTATGGAGAACATAACTGTTCTCTACTCTTACTGTAAAAGCTGTGAGTGTGTGTGTGATTATTTTCATATACATACTTTTGCTAGGCTTGGGATCCAACCCAGGGCACATTTAATGTGCTAGGTAAGTCTCGACCACTGAGCTATAACCTAGCTCCAGTTTTTCTAATATCTTAATAACTCATTATAGCAGAATGTTATTTGAGTTATCAGTATAAATAATAATAGTACTGGGGTAGGGATGTAGCTTAGTGGTACAATACTCGAGTAGCATGTGTGAGTACCTCGAATAGCATGTATGAATACCGGGGTCTGACTCCTGGCACTTCAAGTAAACAAAACAAAGTGCTTACAGGAAACGGACTTTTTCTGTTTAAAATTATGGTAAAATACATTAAAATTCATGATATTTAATCCATTAACTGCATTGTGCAAACCATAATAGTTATCTATAACAAGAACATTTTCATTGCTGGGTGATGGTGGTGCATGCCTTTAATCCCAGTATTTGGGAGGTGGTCTATAGAGTGAGTTTCAGAACAGTTAGGGCTTGAAATAATAAAAAAAAACCAAAACAACAACAACATAAAAACTCATTTCAAGAGTGAGTTTCAGAACAGTTAGGGCTTGAAATAATAAAAAAAACCAAAACAACAACAACATAAAAACTTATTTCATTATCCTAAAACTATTTTTCCCCCTTTAATATATCACTTTCCCTCAAATTTCCCAAGGCTTTGGCAATGATTACACTTTGCTCTCCCTGTCTACATGTATATCTTGTAAATTAACCTGTGTAATTGGTAGACTGTGAGGTGTGTCTTTTTTCACTTTGAATATAAGTTTATCTGTGCCAGTATTTCATTCCTTATTTTTTTTGGTTGAGTAATTTTCATTGTATATTTATTAACACATTTTATCCATTAGTGGGTATTCTATTTAGTTATGACCATTCATATACTAGCTTGATCTTTTTTATTATTATTTTTTTGTACACAGCGTTTCTGTGTGACTTTGTCTATCCTGGAACTTGAGATATAGACCAGGCTGGCCTTGAACTCACAAAGATCCACCTGCTTCTGTCTCCCAAGTGCTGGGATTAAGGGTGTACGCCACCACTGTCCAGCCATTTTTTTTGTTTATTGGTATTTTGCCTACATGTCTATCTGTATGAGGGTGTCACGTACCCTGGAAATGGAGTTACAGACAGCTGCCATGTGGATGCTGGAACTTGTACCCGGATCTTCTGGAAGAGCAGCCAGTGTTCTCAACTAGTGAGCCCTCTCTTCAGCACCCTAGTTTCATCTTAAATACCAGCTTTCAGTTCTTCTTTCAGTATGTTCTCAGGAGTGCAATTGCTTGATGTTATGGTAATTTTATAGTTAGCTTTTTGGGGGATCAGCAGATTGTTTTGTGTGTGCCTATATGCAGTGTATGAAAGTTCCAATTTTCTTTATCCTTGCCAACAAGAATTTTCATTTAAATAATAACCATTTGAGCCAGATGGTGGTATCACATGGGTTTTTTAATTCCAGCATTTGGAAGGCAGATGTAGGCAGATCTTTATGAGTTCCAGGTCAACCTAGTCTATAGTGTGAGCTCCAGGACAGCCTGGGTTACACTGAGAAACTCTTGTTTCAAAGAGTCAAAAAGAAAACAAAAAACAAAAAAGATGACCATTTAATGGGAGTGAAGTTGTATCTAATTGCCCTTTTGACTTGCAGGTTTTGGATAGTTGCTATGATGCACAGCATTTTTTTCCATATGATTATGAACCATTTGTAGTCTTAGGCAAAGTGTCTGTTCAGATCCTTTGCCCATTTTTAAATGGGTTATTTGGTTTTTATTATTGAATTGTAACAGTTCATTACCTAGATTCAGATTTCTTCTGAGACCTGGTTGACAAATGTTTTGTCATTCTGCTTGTCATCTTTACTTTCTTGATAGTATCTTCTGATGCACAGCTTTTATTTTAATAGAGTCCATTTTAATATATTTTGTTGCTTGTGCTTTTGATATCATATCTAAGAGAGTATTGTCCTAAATTTTCTTATAAAGTTTTAGGCTGGGCATAGTAGTATATACCCTTAATCCCAGCACTTGGAAAGCAGAGGAAGGTGGATCTCTGAGTTCCAGGCTAGCCTGATCTACATAGTGAGTTCTAGGACCACTAGTGCTATGTAGAGAGACCCTGTATCACAAAAGAAAACAAATAGAAAAACAGGAAATCCCCCTCCCCTTTTTGGGTTTTCAAGATAGGATTTGTCTATGTAGCCCTGGCTGTCCTAAAACTCACTTTGTAGACCAGGCTGGCTTGCAGGTCAGAGATCTGACTGCCTCTGCTTCCCAAGTGCTGGGATTAAAGGCAGACACCACACCACCTGGCAGGAGTTTCTTTTGTATCATGAAATATTTTGTATTATACTACATAATTTTTGTTTTTCATTTGTAAAAAATAATCTTTTAAGAAAGACTAGATTCAAGTTTATATAACATTGGTAAATGTCTATGTATAGACATTCATTAGTTGTGTCATCTGTTAGTTATTTGGTCTCTGTTTTCTTTTACTAGCTTAGTTCTTGTCATGCGGTACTTTCAACTCAACTTGCTGATGCTGTGATGTTCCCCATTTTCCAGTGTAAAGAAAGAGATCTGAAAGGTATTGAAGTCAATCTTGTCTATTTTCATCAGTTGTCAGAAGATCAGCGCATTTAATTTCTTATGTAAACCAGCTCTGACCACAACATGCCCCTTTCACTTTAAGCAGTTACTAAACATTTATGAAAGTGCTTGATATTAACTAGTTCCTAACAAATAATAACGTCCTTTCCTCAAAAAGGAGATGGGTTAGCAGTAGACAGTGTCTCACGTGAGCGTTTTATGATCTGGTTCTTTTTAATAATTTATAAACTCAAAGTAGGTAAAAAACAAGTTTATCAGTGAATGATAAATTGTTTAAAGACAAGTATCTTTTAGAGATGGAGTTAATAACTGAAATGATCTTTTAGAATGTTCCATGTAGACACAAGAATTCATAATCTAAGACTGCATGGCATAATCTTTTCCTTTTCATTCAGCATTTGAAATTATTAATCACATATTGAAAAACCAAGAAATTTATATGTTAGAATCTAGTTTGTCAGTATTTGTATTTCTTAACATTTAAGGTGGATTTTAATACTTGTTTGTTCTCGTATTTGTGGTAAGTAGATCTTCTGGTGGCTAATGATTTTGAATACTTTGTAGACTAATTGAAACTAACTTTTTCATCTTGCCTATAAATTCCTGTTTGAGTTTTAGTTATGTCTTAAGTGGTACTAATTGCTGTATAGATATAATAAAATATTTCATAAATATGCTAAACTGAAATTATTTTTGAACTTTTTCAGAAATACTGACACTAAGAGTTATTTTAGACTGCAAGTAAAGGTAAGCCCTGAATATGTTATACACTAATTTCTTTCATCTTTTCATCGGTGTGCATCATGGCTGATTCTTGGTAATATTTTTTTAAAAAATAGCTCAATTAAATGGTTATGATAACATTAAATCAGTGGAGATATTTTGAATATAGTTTTTACAAAATGTTTGAATGGCAGTTACTTCAGTCTTACAGTTTCCTATCCTCATTAATGCCTAAAGGGGTTGTAAAATATTCTTTTATTCACTTAGTAAACATTACCGTGTTCTTTCTTCCTCTCTCCTGTCGTCTCATATTCCCTTCTCTTCCTGTGCTGGTCTTGAACCAGGGCCTTGTGCATGCTAGGCAAGCACTCTCCCACTAAGATACATCCTCAGCTCTCCTATTTTTTAAAAGAGTTTTACAATTAAGAATAATTTTTCCTCTTTTTATTCATTCTTCTCTTATGCAGTACCTCCCAACCACAGTCCCCTCTCCCCATCCCTCCCAGTCATTTGCCTACCCCAGATCTATTGCTTCTGTTTCCCTCCAGAAAAGAGCACGCACTAACTTCTTTGGATGTTAGTGTTTTCTATCAGTCTGATACATAGTAGTGTAATTTAAGGGAAGCTAGGCTGTGGAGAACATTTGAACATAGTGATTATGTGGTGGGGAATGCTTACCTAGCTCTAGTACAGTGTAGTTTTGTGTAGTATGGTTGTACTGTTCACATTTATTTCTGTTTTCCAGATCATGATGCTGCAATTAACAGAGGCAGCCAATTGTCAAAAAACAGAGAAAAGGACAAGGTGTGTGTACACACTTTTCAAAACATTTTTAATGCTTGCCTCTGCCTCCCGAGTGGTGGGATTAAAGGCGTGCGCCACCACTGCCTGGCTCATAGTTTTTATGTGTATAGGTGCTTTGTCTGCAGGTATGTCTGTTTACCATATGTGTATACGTGCTTTCTCTGCAGGTATGTCTGTTTACCATGTGCGTTAAGTGCCTGGGGAGGCCGGAAGAAGGGGCCAGAGTCCCTGCAACTGGAGTTTCAAATGATTGTGAGCCACCATGTGGGTGCTAGGAGTTGAGCCTACTCCTTTGGAAGAGTTCTGAGCGCTCTTCACTGCTGTGCCTTTATCTCTCCAATCCTGTATACCTTTTCAATATCAGAGTTAATGGCCATGCCATTAGTTGATTTAGTTTTTCCTGTTTCAAAATAGAGCCAACAGATCATTGCTGTGGTATTACTCTCAAATTTTTTTCCTAGCTGTTCAAAACCTTTCCGATTCTTTAAACAAAATGTTTCTCTTCTGCCAGTTTTTGATATTACAAGTAAATATAACTGTTTTAAAGGTATAGCTGATTCCAAGTATATAAAACTTGTTTTGTTTTGTTTTATATTTTGATAATACTGCATGTTCTGTTTTCATTTTACAAGGTGTGAATTCAGAAACCCTTTATGAGATACAGTATATGCACACAGTAACAATTAATAAAAAAAAGAGGGTATGAATTTGAAAGAACAAGGAGAGGTATATCGGAAGGTTTAGGGGGAGGAAAGGGAATGGAGAAATGTAATTACATTATAATTTCAAAAAGAAAATGAAAAGACACCACAAAAGAAAAAAATTCAGTTTTGTATTCAGGTTATATGAAAGTATGTACATAAGTATATAAGTAGACTTTTGTGGTAGTTTGGATGTGGAAAAGGTAACCCTGAATTGAGTAACAAACACTGTCTGGAAACTCATTTTTAAAATCATATGATTAAAACCAAAAAAGAAAAAGTAAATCACACACGTTGCCTCAGTGAATTGTTACATACAAAACTCAATGGAATTGTGGTATGAGAATTTCTTTACTTAAAGGGAATATTTAGGTTTTGATATTTGTTTAAGGAATGAAACCCAGAAGTATTGCACAATATTTTAGGACAAATGTACTCAAGCAAAGATTAAAGACAGAAGTATTACACAATATTTTAGGACAAATGTACTTAAGCAAAGATTAAAGAGAATATCAACAAGTTCTAGGTGATTTCAAGACTTGTGATAGAGCTTGTACCAATGCTCGTACATGGGGGATCTCTGCAGGCAGACACAGTGATTGCTTATGGGAATTATCCACTGAGTAGCATTTACTGTGCAGCAGTCACTGTGACAACAAAGGGAATGATCCTCACACAGTGATCATTCCCCAAAACTGCTTTCTGTTTCTAATTTTAGTTGACAAATTACCCAAGAAAACACACAGTTTGTGATACATTAGTTATTTTGCCTTAGAGAGGTACTTAAGAGTCTATGTTATAAAATTTGGTATATTTTATATTGCATTTGGATATTCCAAGTATTTTTTAAAAATCATCTTTTTTCATTAGAAAAATTGTTGAGCATCTGTTTATCAAGCAGTATGTTGGATACCTTGGAACAATGTGAGTAGGCTCCACTCTTGCTCTCATAGACATTCATTGAAGGCTTTTGTGTGAATGCATTCCAGAGTACAAGGATGGAGATACTGTAGATTGGCATGAGTTAAATGCAGTAATGGGGATTTTTACTAGTTGTACAGATAGAGCTTTATTGGTGAGTTGGAAAACGTTATACTTAGGAGGTGGCATATGCAAGTGTAGATAAGTAGACAACACTTTGGGGATTGAAAAGGACTTTCTTAAAAAAAATCCCAAACCAAACAACAAAAATCCCTAAAACCAAACGAGTTTTTCTGTAGAGGCCATTTGTGGAGTTTGGAGAATGTAGGTTTAGTATACTGGTTGAGGTGGGTAAGATTTTGGGGACGTAGCTGAGGTCTGCTACTACTTGAAGTCATGTACTAGTTACTTAATCCCCTGCCTTTATTCTCTATGCAAAACAAATCCACAAAACAACAATTGTGAAAATAAAATTAGATAATGCAGTAGCACTTTTAGCAAGTCCCACTAAATTCTAAACATATGGTGATGGGAGGGAATCATTACCTTTCATCTCGTTGGATGTGCTTGGGGGGAGATGGCAGAAATAACACATTAGTTGGGGGCTGGGTGTGGTAGCTCTCACCCGCGATCCTAGCACTTTGGAGGCAAAGGCAGGAGAATCACTGAAAGTTTGAGGCTACTCTGGAGTTCAAGTCTAGCCTGGGCTACAGAATGGGACACTGTTTTAAAACATACCCACAACCCCCTCCCCAAAGCCCATCAAAAAATTTGGGGGCCAAATTGCTCTATTTGTGGCCTTGAAGTGTGTTGCAGTGAGTAGTCATCAAAGGATTTTAAGTGGGTTAGTAACATCATGCAGCTATGTAACAAGAGCAGTAAAGAGAATGTGAAAGGGATAGTACTAGATAGAATGCAGTAAGGTTGTACTAGAATACTTTGCATAGTCATAATAAAGGTTGTTATTAAAAGAGAAAAAGGAGGTTTTAGAATTGTTTCTCTTTTCTCACTGGGAATTGAAACCAGAGCCTCGTGGATGGTGGTTCATGAGGCATGCTATCCAGCCCTGCTTTGGAGGGGAAGGGGAGGAGGTGTGTGGATGGCTGAAGTCATTCTGTGTATGTGTAAATAAAGCACTGTTGGCCAATAAGGAAGCAAGATAGGTGGGACTAGGAGTCGAAGAGGATTGGATTCTGGGGAATGCAGTCAAGAGTATGTCACTATGCGATTCCCGGGAAGAGAGAACATGATAAGACCTTATAAAAATATGTATTAGTAATTATGGGTTAGTACCTAAGTCAGAGCTAGCTGATAAGAAAGCAAGCAAACGGCCAACAGCTTCATTATGAATATAGTGTCTCGTGGCTTATTTAGGGGTTAAAGCAGCAACGGGCCCTAGGGGGATCCCACAAGCTGTCATGATGCTAAGAGTTAGTTTTCCTGTCATGAGTGTATTTCTCAGCTTTATCACTAAATTTTGGAGTTTTTTCTATCTTTTCCCTAGAATGTCATCTCTAGATTTCATAGCACTGAAAATTGAGGATAGCTTTAATAATTGTGAAAGCTAGCTTTTATGTCTGAATAGTATAAATACGTAACAGTAATTATCCATAAGTCTCATTTGTAAACATTGTTTGGAAGATTAGTAAGCCATTCTTGTTTTCTATGCTCTAGTGTTTAGAGAAAGACAGCATTTCTAATCACCTTTGCTATCTTGGTAGCGATGCTGTTAATCTGAGGTGTGGAGAGAGATGAAATTGGAGCTTTTTCATTTTCATTTTTGCAGTGTTGGGGCTTGAACACAGAGCATTTTAAATACTATTCTGTAGTTAGGTGTCTAGTTGCTTTACTAGTGTTCAAATTTGATACTTTCACCAAAAGATCCAAGTTTTAAAAAGCATTTAAAATGAATTTATGTTACCTTAACCATCTTATAATTGCTTCTTTAAATAATTAAATACATGGGCGCATAGGATTGATAAGGCATTCTTTGTTGGTTGTGGCTGGTAGTAACTAGTCTGTTCTCTGTATTAGGTTTGAAGGGAAATGGAAGGTGATGTTGAGACCATGAAACCGACAATAGAAGACTTGGAAGTAGCCAGTGACCCTTTATATCTGCCTGACCCAGATCCCACCAAATTTCCCTCTAAAATTTAACCCAAAAGGCTGGATACCTGAATGCTAGGAAGTAAGAAAACTATTGTTATTTTCATATCTCATCTTGTACTATCCAATCAATGTAGTATATAATTAATATTGTTTGCCTGATTGTTTTGGTTTTACCAAAGGTTGAAACTGTTTTTATAAAAAGTATATTTTTTGTGTATACATTTTGATTTATTATAATGATTATTTTGTGTATTCTTGGGGTAGCACAGTTCAGGATTGGAGGGGAGAGGACCGCTTGCTGGAGTTGGTTCTCTCTTCCCACCATGTGGGTGCCTCAGATAGAACTTAGTTACTAGGCTTGGTGGAAGTACCGAGACTCATTATGCCATCTTGGCAGCCCAAGGTTGAAACATTTTAGTAGTGTAATTATATGAGTTTGCTGACAGATGGAAGTTCATGAATCCTTTAAAAATACTTCCTTAAGCTGGGTAGTGGTGGTATACATCTTTAATCCCAGCATTGGGAGGTAGAGGAAGGTGGATCTCTGTGAGTTCCAAGTCCAGCCTGGTCTGCAAAGTTCAGGACAGCCAGAGTTACACAGAGGGACCCTGTCTTGAAACAAACAAGCAAACAAGCAAGCAAACAAAAATCTTACCATGATATTTATTGAATAATATGAATAATTTGTATTTATAGACGTGATGAAACAATTTGAGTCTAAATAGGCCTGTCATAGTATTATGTTAATGTTAATCACATAATTAACGATGTGATTATATCAAGTCAAATTTGAGTTTTCATTTGAAATGGGCCAAACCTTTTTGGACCCCTCTTTTTTTCTCTTCAATTATCAATGCTGGCTTGGAACCCAGGCTCTTGAGCATCCCAGGCACATATGACCCCACTGAGTTAAGTCCTCAGCCATCACTCAGTACAGAATGGTGAAATAGATTAATCCTCAAAATAAATTTGAATTTATTCCATTGAATATTGAACTGTAACTTGTATTTTGATGGATCATTTTAACAGCTGCCACTTAATAATTTCTAGTCTTGTTTCTGAGACTGTATACACACAAGTGAGTCAACCTGTACAAAATCATTTTAGATGTCTTCTTGACATCTTCGTGCCTTTTTGCAAGTTGTTTTGTTTTCACAGGCTTTTTCTTGTGTCTGCTGATAGGGATATTTAAGTGTCATTATTAAAATATCAATGTATTTTCTTTAGTAAACCAGGTTTGGTGTCATCTATCTGTGACAGACAGCTTTACTTCCCGCAGGGTGGAAACTTAATGAGTCAAGCACGTGGAGATGTGGCAGGAGGCCTGGCCATGGATACAGACAACTGTTCAGTGATGGCTGTGGACTCTGAAGACAGGAGATTTGTTTTCAGATCATTTCCTTTGATGGAAAAACGTTAGTATCTTTCTGTTAGTCATTCATATGTTGGACTCTTTGTTTAACCTTATTGAGGGTGAAACTGTCAGTAATGAAGTTGGTATTTTCTAGTCAGATCACCAATAGAGATGGCAGGAGTTGAAGTACATTTTTTTCTTTTATGTTCTGACCTCTGAGAGTGGACACTCCCATTTGATTTTACACTTTGTGTTGTAGATAGCCTTTTGGAGATCAGGCTTAAATCCTGACCCTCTGATGGTCTTCTTTCCCTAAAGTATTGTCACTTTTGTTCTTTTCTTTAATTTTAAAGTTGAGGTTAAAACTTTCACTCTTTTCTCCCTAGATCTTCAAATTTGCAAGCATAGAGTAAAACAGACCGTGAAGAGGTAACTTTTTTTAATAAAGTTAACTTCTTTAACTTGTGAGGTCTATCAGGCACAGGAATCCTTGAGAGTGAGGCAGAAGATGTGGGATACTGTTTTCTCTTTTGAAAGAAGGAAGATATGCAATACACATTACTCAGAAAGAGTTTGTATTTTAATTTTTCACATAGGTATTATGGTAACTTTTCTCCCTAGATCTTCAAATTTGCAAGCAGAGAGTAAAACAGACCATGAAGAGGTATTTTTTAATAAAATTAACTTCTTTAGCAACATTAAAACTGTTTTTCCTGAGAACGAAACATATTAATGTATTCATTATAGAAAATTTGGAAAAATCCAAATTAATTTAAAATCATTTTAAAGTTCCCTGTTCTGAAGCAGCAGTCTTGTTTTCTGACAGTTTTATAGCTGGAGGAATCTTGGACACCATTTCTGTGCTGTCTTAAAGTGTTATATTTAGCAATGACCTTATGAGTGTTGCCTTCTAGCAGGCTTAGTATCATGAGTTGACAGTTTCATTTAGTCTCCGTTCTCACTAATCTTTGAGACACTACTTGCTGCAGCAAGACCATAGTGGCAGCAGATATGGTACCACAAGAGCAACTAAAGCCTAGAAGGTTAGCAAAATGAAAGACAGAAAAGCAAAGATTTGGGAGTCTCTGTTCTTCCTTACAAGCTTGTTAGTTTTGGCTCCAGTTTTACTCCTACTATACCACATGTGGAAGGTAAGGTGTCATAAAGACTGCTACCTTAAAAGATGTTTTCAGAAATAGTCTTCATGAAAATATACCCCAGATTATTTTCAAGCACTTTTATTTCATATTATAATTTTATTGGTAAAAGGTGGAGTTGGAAATTCTGTAGAGACCTGCATGTATTTCTTTCTCGTGGGAAAGAGTAGTCTTTGAAGACAGATGTTTCTGCTCTCGGCGTGGTTTACCCAGAGTATTAGATTTGTGAGGTCTACCAGGCACAGGAATCCTTGAGAGTGAGGCAGAAGATGTGGGATAGTGTTTTCTCTTTTGAAAGAAGGAAGATATGCAATACACATTACTCAGAAAGAGTTTGTATTTTAATTTTTCACATAGATATTATGGTAACTGAGTTCATATTACCATATTTGGTGGGAAATAAGGGAGGAAGTAAAAGAATAAATGTATACTATTAAGTTATAATTTAACATGATTACTATTTGTTTCCCTGTATAAATAACTATTTAAAAATAATCTGAAGATCTCATACATGCATGTGTTTGTAGCGGGATGTCTTATTTTGTTTGCGGTGCTGGGGATTGAATTCATGGGCTCACATGTTAAGTATATGTTCTACCACTGACCTATATCCCCACCCCTAGGGTATTTTCTTATGAAGAAGATTATGTGCTACTGCTAATGAAAGTTCTGTGTCAGTTTAATGTCGAATAGCTTTCCTTAGTAGAGAGGCTTTTTGAAGAAAAATTAGTAATCATATTATTTTTCCCTTTCAGTGGATTTGTACAATAAGCAACATATCTAAACAAATATACTTGAGTGAAAACCCAGAGGTACTATTTTTTGTTTTGTTATTCAGATCTATCAGAATGAAGTAATTTTGTGGTTTATATGTCTTTTGTTAATTGACTTCTTTCTCGAGTTCTGTAATCTCAGGTACAGAATCCATATGATCCTGTTTGGGTAGCTACAGTGCGCCTTGTATTGTCTGTCCCACAACAGTGTGTTATTTCAAAATGTACTGAAATCATTTAGTTAGTTGATATTGACAATTTAGCTTCACGTCGAGTGTCATGGAGTAGGTAAAAATGTAGGTGAAGCTCTGTGGCTTCCTCTGAGAGTGACTAGAGTAAGGGAAAATGGAACTGTGACATTATATGTACAGCATGTTGTGACAAGAAGCACATGGTTAAAACAATGCACTTGGTGATCATGTAGAGATTTGTATTTTGAGAATGTTAGGATTTTGTTTTCTAGAAAATTCGATAGAAATGATAGAAGCCTGAGCTGTGTTGCAGATAATACAATGAAAACTAAAGCTTAGACACAGAGATATGTAGATGGAACCAGCATACAGATCACCTGGAAATCTTACTCAAATACATGTTATGATTTGGTACATCTGTAATGATGTAGCCTGAACTGTGAGTTTGCAAATTATTCTTTTTGAGTAGCACGGATTTCTGCCCTGGTGAACCTCAGCTTGTAAACTTAGAAGTGCAGGTAGAATCCAAGAGTACCAGCAGTTGAAGGACTGGAAGGACTGGAATGAATCCATGCTGTGTGAGAGCTGGGAAAAGACTAGGTCCTTGGCAGTCTTCGTGGGCTGGCTATGCTGCTTCCCAGAGCCGGGTAGAGATTGATGATTTCAGTTGAGAGTCTAAGTCTTGAACTCTTCCCCCTACCCTGACAGGGTTTCCTGGATCTGCTGTCTGTGCCCCTCCCTATAACCCAGATCAATGACATGTGCCACCATGTCCAGTTTAAGCTCTTATTGCTTAATGGAAGGTTTGATAGGAGGGTCTCAACTAGTTAGTAGCTGACTAAAAGGTAAAGAAGAAAATGATAAAGATGACCTCCAGGTTTTAAATTCAAAGACGTCATTTAGAAAAAAGAATTCTGTTTTTGTGAAAATGAGATGCCATCTAGGATATTAATAATAATTTCACAGATAATTATATGAGAGTTCTTTTATATTTAGTGAATATTTCCTATTTCTAAATTTTTATGTTCTGAAAACATTTTGAATTAGACTAGGCAGTGTGCTAGGTGATAGTAATAAAAACCAAGATAACTGGTAGTTAAAAATGAATGGAAATAGGGTATTTACCTATTTTATATTAGTAGAAGGAAATTAGAATCATTCTTAAATTATAATTGAAAATAATGTGTCTTACTAGTAAGATCAGAGAATGGAAATACCTCAGTAGCTTTGGATTATTTTAAGCACAACTTAAGAGCCCAGTGACAATTTTGAGAACTATATCAAGCTTTTAGTTTCTTACATTATTAATACTAATACTTTTTTTAACAACAAAACCAAAACAAAATAGGAAGCTGCTGCACGAGTAAATCAGTCTGCTCTGGAAGCTGTCACTCCTTCGTCATCTTCCCAGCGGAGACACGAGAGCCTGTGTCCAGCAGGGTGAGTTAATGTATGGGTTTTTTTAATGGACAGTAAGAGCTATTTAAAGTGTTAGTGAGCAATTTGATTTATAGTACTACTTAGGTAAATTCTAGATCATCTCTGAGTAACGAGTATATTTTAAAAATAATAAATTTATTAATAAGGGTTATATGTATGCACACATGCATGTATATCTGCCTGTGCAGGCCAGAGGTTGATGTATTGGAGAGTTTTATTTTTAAGATAGGGTTTCTCATGAACCTAGGGCTCATTGATTCGGTATGCTGACTGGCCAGTGAGTTCCTCGAATCTTCCTATCTCTGCACTCCAATGCTGCTGTTGCAGATGCCGGCTGCCATGTGCAACTTCTTTTTTTTTAATATAAGTATTAACGATTAAAACCCTAGTTCTCCTTCTTAGGCAGCAGGCACTTCATCTCCTAAGTCTCAGTTTATGTTTTTTAATTGGAAAGCGAGGGCTCTTTTACTAAATAAATAGGTAGCTGTTTTGCAATTAAGTTTTTACTGTTTGAGTCAGGGTCTTGCTTTGTAGACCAGGCTGGCCCAGGGCTTGTGATTCTGTGCCTTCACTTCCAAAGTCCTGCACCACCGCCGGGCTGTTTCCGTTTCCTGTAATCTGCTAAGCATTGAACGTCTGAAAGAAAAACTAAATTTAGTACCTTTTTGTTTTCCTTCGTCATTAGACAATCTCAGCCACCAACTGCTCGAACCAGCAGTTCAGCATCCTTGGGATCAGAGTCTACAAATTTGGCTTCCCTCTCTCTTGTTGCCCCAGATACTCCAATACCGTTTGATATAATTTCTCCTGTGTGAAGATCAGCCTGGTCAGGCAAAAGCCTTGTGCCAAGGAGGCAGGTGAGCGATGATGTCACAAAGACAATGTGATTCTATTTATGATGCATTTATGCATCAGCTATGCTGTCTTTCATATACTTGCCTGACAGCATTTTCATGGTTAGGATAGACCAATACAGATTCTGTTTTTTTCCTTTTTTAGGCTTCTGCATCAATCAAAGACGTTAGGATAATCAAATGTCCAAAATGTAATACTGAGTTGCTTGAGTCTATTACTTGGGCATTTTCCCTGTCAATTATGGGAGAAGGGTCAGTTCTATCTTTAGGTTGTGACACTATTTTAAAAATTCTATGTCAGAATAAGAGGCTGGGAATGTAGCTTAGTTGGTAGAGTGCTTGCCTCTCTAGCACCACATAAAACCTGCTTATGCTTATTAGCTCATGCTTGAATCAGAAGCCCCAGTTGGTCAGGCGGCGCATGCCTTTAGTCCCAGCAGAGGTAGAGGCAGGCGGATCTCTCTGAGTCGAGGCCAGCCTGTTCTACAGAGCGAGTTCCACGACAGGCTCCAAAGCTACACAGAGAAACCCCATCTCGAAAAACACAACAACAACAAAAAGGAAGCTCAAGGTGTTTTGGCTACGTAGCAAATTCTAGTCCAGTTTGTACTATATGAGATCTTGTCTTTATGATGTTAATGATGATGAAGAATGCTCTTGAGGCCAGGAAGTGGTGGCACATATCTCCCAGCAGCCATACCAGTTAGCCATAGAGGCCAGGCAGTGGTGGTGCATGTCTTTAAATACCAGCATTAGAGAGGAATATAAGGTGGGAGGAGACAGGAGTCAGTCTGCAGTAACCCCGAGGACTGGATCGCCCCTTCCCGAGCCTTGGTAGAGGTAAGAACTCTCTAGTGGTTGGCTGCTTTGCTTTTCTGATCTTCAGCTAGCTAGCGTTATTTGTTAGAATATAAACAAAATAATCACCTCAATTACTGAATCTTGATGATGATGAAGAGGAGGGAGAGGAAGAAGAATACTTTAGTCAAAGTGCTCAATTTTTTAAGGGAGACTGGCTAGAGAAATGGCTCGTACTGTTCCTGCAATAAGTCAGGTTCAGTTCATAGCACCCACGTGGCAGGTCACAATTATCTATGACTCTGGCCTCAGATTCCTGAATGCATGTGGTACACAGTAATTTATATAGACAAACATGCATACACATAAAGAAATCAACTATGGTGAATCATTTATTAAGGCGGTTGGGCACTTTAATACATTAAGTTTGGATATGACATTGATATAGTCATGAAAATGTTTAAATATGCTAAGTATGTATAGCATTTGATATGATATGCCAGACTGATATGAAAGAGATCAGTATTGGGGTGGAGAGATGGCTCAGTGGTTAACAATAGTTGCTCTTGCAGAGGACACAGGTTTGGTTCCCAACACCCACATGGTAGCTGGTAACCATCCATAACTTCAGCTTCAGGGTATCTGAAGCCCTTTTCTCACCTCCACAGACCATTAACGAACACATAAATATACCTAAAATAAGAATAGATGAATGTTTTTTTAATTGGCCAATACCTTAATCCTCTTTTTTGTGTGTGTACGTGTGTGTATACATGTTATATATTTACAGATGCACACATAGATTTTTGTGCATGTTTGTAGAGGCCAGAGGACAATTCAGGTGTTTTTCCAGTGCTGCTACTCAGCCCTTTACATTTTCTTGGTTTCTGTAGTTACTCCAGGGTGTGTGCTCACATCTGAACACTTGGAGCTAGGAACCTCAGATGAGAGAGAGCATGTGATGTTTGTCTTTCTGCATTTGGGTCACTTTGCTCAATATGATCTCTTCTAATTCCATCCATTTACCTGCATAATTCATTTCATTTTTCTTTACAGTTGAATAGTGTCTCATAGTGTATATGTACTGCATTTTTATTATGCATTCATCAGTTGAAGGACATTTAGGTTGTTTCCATTTCATAGCTTTTGTGACTATAATAGCAGTGGACATGCCTGAACAGGTATCTGTGAAGTAGGATGCCAAGTCCTTTGGGAATATACCAAGGGAGTGGCCTAGCTGGATCATTTGATAGATTTATTACTAGCTTTTGGGGAAGTTTCCACACTGATTTCCAGGTTACTTGGACCAGTTTGCGCTCCACCAACAGTGAATGAGGTTCTTTTTCCCATAACATGTCCTCTGGCCTTTGTTGCTTATTGATCTTTGCCATTCTGACTGGGGTAAGGTGAAAACCTCAAAGTTGTTTTGATTTGCTTTCCCTATTGCAATGAATATTTTTTGAGATATCTCTTAGTCATTTTTTTTCTTCTTTTGAGAACTCTCTCTGTTCAGGTCCCAAGCCCATTTTTTGAATGGGCCATTTGGTTTCTGTTTTTGTTTTTTAACCCTTTGTTTTTTGAGTTCTTTATATATTTTGGATATTAAACCTATATAAATGTATAGTTAGCCTCCTCTTTAACAGTTCTTTTCTTTAGTTGTGTAGAAGATTTTTATTTTTATGAAGTCCTTTTCACTTGTCTTTAGCTCTTGGTCAAATGGAATCTTGTTTAGAAAGTCCTTTCCTACATCTATTATGCACAATACTGCCTGTGTTTTCTTCTAGCTGCTTCAGTGTTTGGGCCTTCACTTTTAGGTCTGTAATCTATTTGGAGTTAGTTTTGTGCAAGGTGATATAGATAGGGGTCTAATTTCATTCTTCTCCATGTGGACACCCAGTTTTCGCAGCACCATCTGTTTATTTCAGTGTATGCTTTTAGCATCTTTGTCAAATATTACATGGTTTAAATTACATGTATTCATGTCTGAGTCTTTGATTTTACTTCCCTGGTCTACGTATATGTTTGTGCGGATACCATATTGTTTCTATTACAGTGGCTCTGTAATGTATCTTAAGATCTGGAATTGTAATCCCTCTAGCAGCGTTCTTTTTGCTCAGTATTGTTTTGGCTCTCCAGAGTTTTTGTGGTTTCCTTATGGATTTTAGGGTATTTTTTTCTTCTATTCTTGTGAAGAATGAAATGGGGATTTTGATTGGGATTACATTGAATCTATAATAGCTTTTGGTAAAATGATTTTTTCACAACATTAATTCTATCAATCCATGAGCATGGGAGGTCTCTTCCATTTTCTAGGTTTTTGTTTTGTTTTGTTTATCTCTTTGTTCAGAGGTTTAGAAGTTTTTATTGTAGAGACCCTTCACTTTCTTGGTTATGTTTATTCCTAGCAATTCATTTTCTTGGAGGCATTTGTGAATAGGAGTATGCCCACGATTCCTTCCTCTGTGTGATTGCTGGTGGTGTGTAGAAAATCTATTGATTTGTACAAGTTGGGTTCTGTATTGGCTACACTGCTGAAGTTGTCATTTCTAGAAGTTCCCTAATAGATTTAAAAAAATTTTTTTGTTTTGTTGAGACAGGGTTTCTCTATATTGCTTTGGAGCCTGTCCTGGATCTCTGTAGACCAGGCTGGCCTCAAACTCACAGAGATCCGCCTGCCTCTGCCTCCCGAGTGTTGGTGTGTACCACCAACGCCCAGCTGAAATTTCTTAATGTATAATATTATGTCATGTGCAAGTAGGGATAGTCTGACATCTTTCCCTGTTTGTATCCCTTTAATTTCCTTCTCTTGTATTATTGCTCTAGCTAGTGCTTTGAGCACACTATTGAAAAGGAGTTGGAAAGTGGATACCCTGTCTTGTTCTTGACTTCAGTGGGACTGCTTCAAGTTTTTCTCCATTTAGGAGGTTGTTGACTGTGGGCTTCTTATATGTGGGCTGTGGGCTCTTATTATGTTGAGATGTGTTCCTTCTAGTCCTATTCGGACTTTTATCTTAAAGGCATGTTGGATTTTGTCAAAGGATTTCTTTCTGCATCTATTGAGATGATCATGTGATTTTTGTCTTTAAGTCCATTTATGTTTATTACATTGGTTTACTTGCATATGTTGAACCATCCCTGCATTTTAGGGATAAAGCCACTTGGTCATGGTATATAGTCTTTTTTATCCTTAGTATTTTATTGAGAAGTTTTGAATCTATATTCATCAGAGATACTGGGCTGTGATTTTCTCTTTTTATTATTGTTGTTTTTACCTGTTTGGATATTAGTGAGATACTGGCTTCCTAGATGGGGTTTGGAAGTGCTCCTCTGATGAGGCTTGGGAATGCTCCTCCTGTTCCCAATTTTTTAATAGTTGAAGAAGGACTGGCTATAGATCTTTGAAAGTCTGGTAGAATTCTGGTGCGAATCCATCTGGCTCTGGAATTACTTCTGGAAAGCATCTTATTACAATTTTGATCACTTCATTTGTTGTTTATATGTTTTGCTTGTTGAGTTCTTGTTTTAATTTTGGTGGTTTGGCTGAATCTAGAAATTATTTATTTTTAAGTTTTTCAGGTTAATGGAGAACAGGTTTTTGAGAATATTCCCTAACAATATTCTGAATTTTTTTTCATGTCATAATATTTCCCTGTTCATTTCTGATTCTGTTAATTTGGATCCTCTCCTTTTTTCTTCTGGTTAGTCGGGCCCTAGCAGGTGTCTGTCAATCTTGTTTTTTTTTTCTCAAAGAACTACTTCTTAGATTCATTGATATTTTTGTAATTTTTTATATTTCATTGATTTATTTCTTGCTGTCAACTGGGTTTGAGTTTGGTTTGTTCTTGTTTCTCCATTTTTTTTGTTTTTGTTTTACAAGATACGGTTCTCTGTGTAGCTCTGTCTGTCCCGTAACTCACTCTGTAGACCAGACTGGCCTTGAACTCAGAGAGATCGACCTGCCTCTGTTTCCTGAGTGCTGGGATTGAAGGTATGCACCACCATTGCCTGGCTGGCTGTTCTTCCAAATTTTTGAGGTATATCATTAGGTTACTGTGCTCTGTCTGATTTTTTATTTATTCTTATTTTACATACATTAGTGTTTTGCCTGTATGTATGTATGTATGTATGTTCTAGAACTGGAGTTATAGGCAGTTGTGGGATGCCATGTGAATACTGAGAATTGAACCAGGATCCTCTGGAAAAGCAGCCAGTGAGTGCTCTTAACTGCTGAGCCATCTCTCCTGTCCCTCTTTCTGATTTTTTAATGTAGGTACTTAGAGCTTTAAATTTCCCTCAAAGGATTGCTTTCAATATGGCCCAGAATTTAGTTTTGATGTGTTTTCATTTTCATTTATTTCCTGGAAATTTCTTTCTCGATTTCTTCTTTGACTCATTTATCATTCACTAAAAAATAAGGAAGTCTCCATGAGTTTGTGTACATGCTAGACATTTGTTTGTTGTTAGTAATATACAGATTTTATTGCATTGTGGTCTGGTAGAATACATAGAGTTACTTCAACCTTTCTGAATATGGCTTATGGTATTAGTTATGTTTCTCTGTATTTTTTGTTCATATGATCATAGAAAGTGGGGGGGGTTGTAATCACTATGGATTGATGTCAATCTGTCTTTAAATCCATTAGTACTTTTTAAAAAATGGAATCAAAGATTCACTAGCGTTTGAATGTATGTGTAGGATCATAATGTCATCTTGGTTAAGAGTTCCCTTGATTAAAACAAAGTGTCTTTCTTTATCTTTTGTGATCAGTTTTAGTTTGATGTCTTTCATCAGATACTAGGATAAGGGAAGCCTGCTTGCTTCCTGGTTCCAGGTGATTGGAGTGCTTGTAGTACATCTTTTACCCTAAGAGAGTGCCTATTTTTAAAGCTGTGTTTGTTGTAAACAGCAGACAGATGGATTTTGTTTCTTTAGCCTTTCAGTCTGTGTCCTTTGTTTTGAGAATTCGGGCCATTGATATTTAATGTTATTATTTAAATGTGTGTGTTGTCAGTGGTGGTGTTGACACATGCCTTTAATTTCAGCACTTGAGAGGCAGAGGCAGGTGGAATCTCTGAGTCAGTCTGGTCTACATAGTGAGTTCCAGGCCAGCCAGGTCTACACAGAGAAACCCTGTCTTGAAAAAACAAACTCAACCAATCAAATACAAAAGAAATGTGTGTGTTAATTTCAGTCATTGTGTTGTTAGTTCATGGTGTTGTGTTTTCAGTGGTATTTTGTATTTTAATAATTATGGCTTTATTTCTTTCCACATTCCTCTCTTTAGCCAGAAATATTGTTTTCTTTAGGTTGTTGGGTAGAGAATGTTTTAGGCTATTTAGATTATACAAAACCTTTCTTGCCTGGCGTTGGTGGCACATGCCTTTAATCCCAGCACTTGGGAGGCAGAGGCAGGCGGATCTCTGTGAGTTCGAAGCCAGCCTGGTCTACAGAGCAAGTTCCAGGACAACCTCCAAAACAAAACAGAGAAACCCTGTCTTGAAAAACCAAAAAAAATCCAAAAACCTTTCTTTGTCCTTCAATATGGCAATTATATTAGTTTAGGCAGATCCTCGTGGTCTTTTATGACTTGGATGAATTACTCCTAAGTTTTCTGGCCTTCAAAGGTTCTCTTGAGAAACCAACTATTAATTCTGATGGGCTTTTCCTTTGTGTTAGTTTTTTTTCCTTTTGCAGCTCTCAGTACACTTTATTATGTATACTTAGTATTTTAACTGTGATATGCTGTGGGTATTTTCTTTTCTGGTCTTGCCTGATATTCTATGTGTTTCTTGTATTTGTATGGGTATGTCTTTCCTTAGTTAGGGAAAATTTTCTTCTATGATCTTGTGGAAGTTCTGACCCTTTTTTTTTGGTTTTTACGAGACAGGGTTTCTCTGTATTGTTTTGGAGGCTGTCTATCTAGCCCGGCCTCAAACTCACAGAGATCCGCCTTCCTTTGCCTCCCGAGTGCTGGGATTAAAGGCATGTGCCACCACCACCCGGCAGTTCTGACCTTTTTACTTGGGATTCTTTTCCTTCTTCTGTGCCAAAAATTGAAGGGAACAGGGGAAGTCCTCCATGTTAGCCAGTTCAGAGAGGGCTGCCAATCCACAGACTGCAACCTCTGCCCACCAGGGCCTCCCAAAAGCTAGCCAACTAGAAAACTCAAGGGAAAGCCTTACAAGTAAATTGCATTAAGCAGAAGGTTTTGAAGATGAAGTAGATGAATTAGACCAAATATCCAAGGAATATGAAAAAAAGTCTTAAAAACACAATAAACATACAGGAAACATGGTGCCCCATATTTCCCCTGTTCCCTACCAGTGGAGGCTTCCTTCTCTCTATCTGACCTTATTTGGAGAATGTCTCTAGGCCCAGATGCCTGACTTATCTCTGGTGTGATCCTTGGCACAGTTCCCTGCAAAAATCTTTCCCCCTGCTGCCCATATGGCAATTAAACTTTGTGCTGGGAGCTTTATGATAGAAACCGTGCCGTTTTATACAAACTAGGTGATGCCCCAGCCACTGCTCCCATCCTTTATATCTCCCATCACTTTGAAGTAAGTTGAGCTGCATCCCTGAAGCAGTCTCCTGGAAGGCTATATCTGTTTCAATCACAGGTGGTACAAGGCTTTGCCTGCTGCCTCTACCCCCTTTGCCCTCATGACCCCATGGTCAACAGACCCTGGGGAAGAGGGGAACCTCATCTTTTTGGGTTTTTGAGGTTCATCCTCATTTTGGCTCAAGTCCTCTTCAATGTTTCTATCTCTTTATTGAATTCTGTTTTCATGTCCTGGATTATCTTCATTTCCACCAGCCTTATGTTTGTATTTCCTTGGGCATCACTCAGCTGTTTGGTCTCAAGGCATTTCTCCTTAATTTCATGAGCTCTTTCTCTGTCTTCTTAAACTGTTTAAATTGTTTGATGAACTTTATGACTGTTCTTTTAAGTTCTGTTTCACCTAAGTAATTATCATTGGCAAACATTTCCACAGGACTGGTAGGTTTTGGAGAGGAAATACTGGCTTGATCTTTTCATATTCATATTCTTGAAATACTATTTGGGCATATGGACTTCTTAGTTTTATGACTAGTATGGACAGAGCAAGTTGAGACACAAGAACGGAAGCCGGGCGGTGGTGGCACACGCCTTTAATCCCAGCACTCGGGAGGCAGAGGCAGGTGGATCTCTGAGTTCGAGGCCAGGCTGGACCGATAGCCTCCAAAACAATATAGAGAAACCCTGTCTCGAAAAACCAAAAAAAAAAAAAAGGATGTACAGGTGACTTAGGCCTAAAGGTGAGACATGGCTTACATGGAGGGAATTCAGGTGAACAGAGTGGACTGGGCTGGTGTACAGCATGTGTTTTCTGGTCCAAGGCTGGAGTGTAGAGGGGTGTGGTGTGAGAGCGTCTTGTAGGTTAAGGGTAGACAGAGCAGGACTTGGCGAAATCCTAAAGGTTGGTTGAGGCTCAGGCTGGGATGGCTAAACTAGGTCAGGGCTCTGGACATGGGAGCTGGGTGGTTTGGGTGGGGGAAGGTTATATGGAAGGATGTGTTCATTTTTCCAGTACCTTTTTCCTTTTATAAGACAGTTCTCAAATAAGCAGGCAGCCTTTAAACACTATGTAGCCAATGATGACCTTGAACTCTAATCTTCTTGGCTCTCCTTCCCCAGTACTAGGATTACAGGCATGTGCCAACATACCCAGCAAGTAGCTGATTTTTTGATTTATTGTGTATATGTGGTGTGTGTGTGTGTGTGTGTGTGTGTGTGTGTGTGTGTGTGTGTGTGTGTGTGTGTTAGGGAGTCACTGCTGGACTGAGACTGGTCTCCACCAATCTGACCTTTACCGACTGCCAATCTCCTGTGCCTCTCATGGGCACAACAAAGTGACCTTGTGAAGTACTAAGCACACTTCAAAGACCCCATTTCTGCCTGTAAGCAAGTAGACAGAAGCCACCTGAGGGCTGAGCAAGTGAGTGAAACTGATGCAATTTATATCATGTGCCCTGAAATCAATTGCATTCTCTCTCTCTGGCACTTATTCCTTCAGTTCAAAGATTCTTCCACACAAGATGTGTTTGAATCCCTACCTCCATCTTTTTAAAGATCAGTTTCTGTTCAATATACCTTTAGCTTCTTATTTTTTCTTTTTTATTTAACTTTTTACACATGTCACTCTCAGTTCCCTCTCCCTCCCCTCCTCCCTACTCCCCAATCCTCCCAATCCTTCACCCTCACTCCTTCCCCCCTCTGCACCCCAGGGAGGGCAAGGGCCTCCATGAGGGATTTTCATCTGTTACATCATCCCAGGAAGGGCCCAGGTTCTTCCCCATGTGTTCAGACTGAGAGAGCATCCCTCCACGTGGTATGGGTTCCCAGAGTCCTTATGTATGCAAGGAATAAATACTGCTCCACTCTCCCAGGTCCCACAGATTGCCAAGGCCTCCTCTCTGTCACTAAGGTTCGGTGGGAGGGTGTCTGGATCAGTCCCATGCTGGCCCCTCAGTCATCAGTCTGGGGTCCATGTGTTCCCCCTTGTTTAGGTCAGCTGCCTCTGTGGGTTTCGCCAGCCTGATCTTGATTCCTTTTGTCATAACTCTTCTTTGCAACTGGGTTCCAGGAGTTCAATTCGGTTCACAGCTGTGGGTGTCTGCCTCTGCCTCCATCAGCCACTGGATGAGAGTTCTAGGATGGCATGTAAGGTAGTCATCATTCTCATTATCATAGGAGGGCATTTAAGGTAGCCTTAATGTCAGTTGGTGTCATTCTTGTAGATCTGTGAAGATCTCACTAGTGCCAGATCTCTCCTCCTTATACTGGCTCCCTCTTTTATGGTATCTCCCATCCTTTTCTCCTCTATTCTTACCCTGGCTCAACCTTCCTGCTCTCCCATGTCCTTCTCTCCCTTCCTCTTTCTCCCATCTCCTTCTGCCCTCCACTTCTCCTCCCCCAATCCAATTAGGAGATCTCATCCCATAACCCTTTTCTGGGTTACCATGCATATCTCTCTTAGGGTCCTCCCTGCACCCCAGACTCTCTGGTGGTGGAATTGTGGGCTGGCATTGCCATGCTCCATTTTTCAAAATCCATACATGAGTGAGTACATAGCATGTTTGTCTTGTTGTGACTGGGTTACCTCACTCAGGATGGTTTCTTCAAGTGCTATCCATTTGCCTGCAAATTTCAAGATTCCACTTTTTTCTGCTGAGTAGTACTCCATCGTGTAAATGTACCACATTTTCTCTATCCACTCTTCAGTTGAGGGGCATCTAGGATCTTTTCAGGTTCTGGCTATTACAAATAGTGCTGCTATGAACAAGTACAGTGGGGAGACCATAGGGGTTTGAAGACTCAAGCTCAGGGCAGGGGCTCAAGCACAGGACAGAGAATGGAGGGCACTGAAGACTGAGGTGTGGCCAGACTCAGGGTGATCATTCCGGGTGGGGCAGGTCCTCTCTAGGTGCAGAAAATGCCCAGGGAGACAGAGCAGGGGGTTGTAGGAAGTTGGGTCTCAGAGCAGGGCCCTCACTCACCTTAAGCACCGGGAAAGGACCAGAAGGCACTGAAGACTTCTCTGTATTTTCATATTCCTCTCCTGCTGATCTCTACCTTTTGCCAACAAGTCCTCCTATCTTCGTGTTTCTAATTTTAGGGAACAATAGGTTTAATAAAGATTACTTACAGAAACCTGTTGAGGATTTACTTACTGGTACATGGATAGCTTACACATGACTGCTGGGATGAGGTAAATGTCTCTCCTTCCCTCAGCACCCATCAGCTGCTCACAGCTCTCCAGGAGTGGTGTGGCTTCATAAGCCCCCGTCCGTTTGCTTTGTTTTTAAAGACAGGGTCTCACGTTGAATCTGAAACTTCCTGATTCCACTGGACTGGCTGGTCATCAAGCTCCAGGGACCCAGCCTCAGAATAACAGAAGCCTGCTTCCTCATCTAGCTTTTCATGTAGGGACTTGAAAGCTGAACTCAGACCCTCAGGATTTCTTAGCAGGCATTTTGTTCATGAGTTCATCTCCCTAGGCACAGTGATTGTATTTCAACTTATTAAAAAATTTTTATTCATGGGGAAGCAGGAAGGTTGAGTCGAGGTAAGACTAGAGGAGAGCAGGATGAGAGATACCATAGTAGATTGAGTCATTATAGGCTTGAGGAGAGAGTTGACACTAGTGAGATCTCCAGAGATCTACAAGGGATAACACCAAGTGGCAAACTAAGCAATACTGGAGAGACTACACTAATAGCCCCTCCTTGATGATAGGGTTGATGACTACCCTATATGCCATCCTAGAACCTTCATCCAGGGACTGATGGAAGCAGAGACAGCCACCCAAAGCTAAACACTGAACTCCTGGAACCTAGTGACAGAGATGGAGAAGTGATGAGCAAAGGGGTCAAGACCATGATGGTGAAACCCACAAAGACAGCTGACCGGATAAGGGGGAGCTCTTGAACCCCAGACTGATGGCTGAGAGGCCAACAGGGGACTGATCCAGACTCCATGAATGTAGTGCCAATGAGGAGGCCACAGAAATCATTGTTTACCATGGTGTATGAATGATCTTTGGGAGCCCATTCCACATGGAGGGATGCTCTCTCAGCCTGGACACATGGGGAAGGGCCTAGGTCCTGCCCTGGATGAAATGACAGACTCTGGAGATCCCCCAAGGAGGGCCTCACCCTCCCTGGGAAATGATGTGGGGATTGGTTGGGGAGCTGGAAGGGCTGGTGGAGTGACAAGGGAGGAGAGGTGGGAGAGGGAGCTGGGATTGACATGTGAAGCATTTATGTTTCTAATTTGAATAAAAATATATATTGAGGAAAAAATTTTCATCCTGAAAAATTAAAAAATCCATTTAAAATGTGTCAATTCTTTATTACTTAGGATTTTGACTCACAGTTAAAAGACCTTGTGGATCCATGGTTAAATGGAATTTTACTTTTGTTTTCTTCTAGTACTTCTGTGGTTTTACTTTTTTTCTTTTATTGCAGTTCTGGGAAGAGAGCCCAGGGTCTCATGCAACTTGAGGGAAGGGCTCTACCACTTGAGCTGCAGCTTTCCTTTCGATTTCCTTATATGAGTTCATTCTTGCAAATAATGTAAGCTGTACATCTGATTTTATACCCTTTAAAAATTCTATTTGATTATTTTATAACATTCTACCAGTCAGCCCATTTTTATTGCAGTTTACTGAAATGCCACCTTTGTAACATGCTCAATTTCCATTTGCAATTTCTTTCCTCCTTGCCACTGGCCTGTTTGTCTATGCAGATGCTACTCTAATGGTATTTTTATTATAGAGGTTCTATACTATGCTTTAATGTCTGGTAGAATCAGTCTTTCTTGAAGTACATTTTTCATTTTTTCCTTGCTCCTTGTGAATTTACTTTCTAAAGGAGAGGTTTCCTGTAATTTGTCTAGCTCCATAAAATAACTTGACAGCCTCTAAGAAAGACATGATGTAAACCATTGCGGAAATTAGTAAGAAGCATATGAACTTGGCCATGTAAATAACCAAGCCTTAGGTCATGTGGATCTCATGGGAACAGATTTAACCAGCTATCAAATAGGTTGGGATTTTATCCCTTTTCTTGAATTCCTGGAAATGGTGCCAACTGCCTTGAAGGGATTAGAAACCTTGAGGGTAGGGAAGCCTCAGCAGGGGTGGAGATATCCAAACAATACCAGCAGATCCTGTTGGTTGGGATTTGAGGTGATACTGTTCACTTCCCGGTGAGCAGGAAGCACAAGAGATAGGAAGACTGATGACCAATCAAGTCTTCAACACATGAACCTGTAGAGACACTTTATGTTCAAACCATAACCTCCCTCAAGAATGCTCAATCTCTACCAATGCTAAGTATTTTCAGGGATAGAAAGTTTGCTGACTGTGGATGGGAAAGCATCTTTAGAGAAGCTGTGTGATGGAGCCTGATGTAGCAGGAGTAATAAAATCCCAGAAACAGATACTGAAAATCAGAGAAGCAAAGCAGCCAGTCACTAGAGAGTTCTCATCTCTACAAATGCTCAGACTGAAGGGGTGATCCACTGAACCTCAGATTGCATCTCCAGACCGAATTGCTCTCCACCAACCCTTAGAATCCTTGATTACTCTCTGATACTGCACTGAACTCCTCATATACTCTCTAATGCTGGGATTAATGGTGCGAGCTCTGTTTTTCTTTTAGACTGATTCACTTTTATGTAGCCCTGGGTGGCCTTGAACTCCAAGAGATCCATCTGTCTCTGTCTTCTGAGTCCTGGAGTTAAGGGTGTATACACTACTTACTGCCCAGCTTCCGTGACTGTGGCTAGTGTGGCTGGCTTTGCATTCTGATCTTCAAATCATAAACAATATATCAAAAAGACTATTTAACATAAAAGCCTGTTCAAGGCCACCCAGGACTACATGAGAGTGAATCAGTCTAAAAAAATAACAGAGTTCACAACTTTAATCCCAGCACTAGAGAGGTATATAAGGAAGAAGAAAAGGATCTCATGGGAGAATTAGTTTCCAGCCACATTGAGAAGAGATTTAGTTTCCAGTCTCAGGGAAGATAAGAGCTCCATTTCAGCCTTGGTAGAGGTAAGAGCTAGTGGCTGGCTGCTTTGCATTCTAATCTTCAGTGACTTTATTAGATCATGAACAATATATCACCACAACCTGGAGATAGATTCACAGAAAACCTGACAAGCAATAAGGCAAATTCCAAACACAAAACTTACATATGTAGTATTCACAATGGTTTTTGTTATAAAATATTAAATATACGTATTGAATGACAACTATGAATGGCCTTTGTTGATTTTTTAGAAGATTAAATGAGATTAAATGAGTCCTTGTGGAGTTGGAGAGATAGCTCAGTTGGTAAGGTGCTTTTTAAGCTTGAGGATTTGAGATCAAGTCTCAGAACCCACGCTGAAAAAAGCTTGTTGGTAGCATGTGCTTGCAATCTCAGCTGTAGGGGTGGGAGGAAGGAAGATCCCTGGATCACCGGTCAGTAAACTTAGCATATTTGGGCATGTCCAGGCTAGTAAGTGATCCTGTACCAAAACCCAAGATGGATAGTATCTTAAGCATGATACCTGATGCTGTCTTCTACACCCATGTGCACATGTATGAATATGTGTACAAGAGAGCATACAGCTCTGTTGTGGAATATAACTTTAACAGTGTAAAAAGTGTGTTACATTTGTTTATGCTGGATTTGTTTAGTGATGTGAAGATGTGTTGCTTTTCCTGCTCCAATTAGTCTAGTAAAAGCTCAATGACCAATAGCTTGGAGTAGAGGGATAGGTGGGGTTGGTGGGCAGAGAGAATGAGTAGGAGGAGGAATCTAGGCTGGAGAGAGAATGAGGGGGAAAAAAGGGGAAATGCCTGGGGCCAGCCAGCCAGATACAGAGGAAGAAGTGAAAGTAGGACATACAGAAAGAAAGGTAAGAAGCCCCGAGGCAAAACAGATGAAGAGAAACATTAAGTTATAAGAGCTAGTGGGGCAAGCATAAACCAAGGCCAAGCATTCATAACTAATAAGCCTCTGTGTCTTTATTTGGGAGCTAGTTGGCAGCCCAGGGAAAGCCTGTTATATCTATGCACACATATAGGTTGTAATATGGTCTTCCTGTAGACTGTACACTTTAATCTAGGCAGGATTCTGGAGGGTTCTAGGGTTAAGCAATTGTTAGTGGCACTGGTGGCATTTCTGGCTACTTGCAGCATATTGGTACTGCTCTACCACTGCAGCATGTTAATGAAATGCATTGCCATGCTTTGTTCCACATGCTGCCGTGGTCCTCAGGAAACCCAAGGCTTTTGGGTTCATCTCCCACCAGTGTTCCATAGTGGGGCCTGAAGGCAGGAGGGATGTTTTTCTTTATTAAATTTTTAATTAGAAACAACCTTGCTTCACATGTCAATCCCAGCTCCCTCTCCCTCCCCCTCCTCATGCATCCCCCACCAGCCCCCTCCCCAGCCTCCCACCCTACCCCTTCTCCCTTCCCCATAGGGGATCTCCAGAGTCTGTTGTTTCATTCAGGACAGGGCCTAGGCCCTCTCCCAAGAGTCAAGGCTGAGAGAGCATCCCTCTTTGTGGTATGGACACTCAAAGTTCATTTATATGCCAGGGATAAATACTGATATACTGCCCAGGGGCCCATAGATTGTCCAGGCCTCTTCATTGACACCCACATTCAGGGGGTCTGGATCAGTCCTATTCTGGCCTCCCAGCTGTCGGTCTGGGGTACAAGAGCTCTCTCTTTTTCAGATCAGCTGTTTTTGTGGGTTTCACCAGTGCATTCTTTACCCCTTTGCTCATCACTCTCCCTCTCTGTCACTGGTTTCCAGGGGTTCAATTCAGTGTTTAACTGTGGGTGTCTGCCTCTTCCTCCATCAGTCACTGGATGAAGGTTCTAGGATGGCATATAAGGTAGTTGTCAAACTCATTATCAGGGATGAGCATTTAAGGTAACCTCTCCACTATTGCTTAGTTTGCTAATTGGTGTCATCCCTGTAGATCTCTAGAGATCTCACTGGTTCCAGATGTCTCCTCAAACCTAAATGACTCCCTTTATTATGGTATTACTCATCCTGTTCTCCTCTATTTTTCCCCAACTTAAACTTCTTGCTCCCCCCGACCTCTTCTCTCCTTCTCTTCTCTCCCTTTCTTTTTCCCAGATCCCAGTCCCCTCCCCTCCTGCTCCCAATCTGCTCAGGAGAACTTGCCTCATTTCCCTCTCTTAGGTTCTTTCCTGTTCCCCAGACTCACTGGCCCTGGGATTGTAGGTTGGCACTCCCTCATTCATGTCTAAAATCCGTAAATGAGTGAGTACATACCATGTTTCTCTTTTTGTGACTAGGTTACCTCACTTAGAATGGTTTCTTCTAGTGCTATCAATTTGCCTACAAATTTCAAGATTCCATTGTTTTTTCTCACTGAATAGTGAGAAAATGTACCACATTTTTTCTATCCACTCTTCAGTTGAGGGACATCTAGGTTGCTTCCAGGATCTGGCTATTACAAATAATGCTGCTATGAACATAGTAGAACAGACATCCTTGTTGTATGAATGGGCACCTTTTGGGTATATGCCTATGAGTGGAATTGCTGGGTCTTGTGGTAGACCAATTCCCATTTTCCTGGGGAATCTCCATACTGTTTTTCAAAGTTGGCACTCCCACCAGCTGTGGAGGAGTGTTCCCCTCTCCACATTCTCTCCAGCATAAAGTGTCATTGGTGTTTTTTATTTTAGTCATTCTGACAGGAGTGAGATGGTATCTCAGAGTTGTTTTGATTTGCATTGTCTTATTGGCTAAGGATGTTGAGCACTTTCTCAGAGGGAGGTTTTCCTTCTTCCTTCTTGTAAGCTCTTAATTTCAGGATGGTCCATGGGTCTCCATGAATGACTGAGCAACAATGCCTTGAAGTCCATGGATCTTGTCATGATTTTTCTAGAACTGGCCAGCAAATCTCACTTCTACCTTAAAGCCTACCAGTGGGAAATGACATTCTCCTGTAGCACCCACCAGCTTTATAGCTTCTCCTCTCACTCAACTTTAGAAAGAAGAGCAATTCAAATTCCACTTTCCCACTGTGGGATGCTCAGGTGAGAAGGTCATCTCCCTTTGTAAACACCTGCCCCTCTGGAGCAAACATGATGCAGCTTAGAGTGAAAAGGTGCCTAGTTTTGCTTCCAGGAGCTCTCTGGTGAAGTGCCACAGACTGAGTGACTACGAACAATGGAAATGTGCCATCTCACTGTTCTAGATCAAGATATTATCTGTATCAGATTCCCTCTGGGCACTGTTACAGGGGAGTTCTGAAGGTCACATATATCCCAGGATAGCTATGAACTTGACCCAATGTATTTGTAGTTGACAATGCCATGTTGCAGTTTTCTAATGTTAAATACTCTGCTAGGAGATCCCTTTCTACTCTTCTTCCTGGTTTTTGATGGTTTTCTGATCTTGACACTTCTCAACTAGTAGATGCATCATTCACCCTTCCCTTTCCACAGTCCTCTCGAAGCTGTCTTTCCCATCATCTCCCTTCTCTGCTTGCCTGACTGTGTCCAAATCCCCACTTTTAAAAGAGAACTTGCTGCAATGAGTTAGGCCTTACTATTATGACATTTTTACTTCATTTCCTTCCTTTTTGTGGTTTTTCAAGACATGTTTTCTCTATGAAACAGCCTTGGCTATCATGGAATTCCCTTTGTAGACCAGGCCAGCCTTGAACTCACAGAGATTTGCCTGCCTCTGCCTCCTGAGTGCTGGGATTAAAGGCATGTGCCACCATTACCCAACTAAGACTTTATTTTTATTAAAGTTATTTATTTGTTGGGAATGGTAATAAATACCTTCAATCCCAGTCCTGATAAGGCAGAAGCAGGTGGATCTCTCTGTGAATACAAGGCCAGCCTGCTCTACATACTAAGTTCTAGGCCAGCTAGGACTACATAGTGAGACTTTGTTTGAAAAACAAAACAAATTTTTCTGTGCTTATACATTCATGTGCTTGCAGTGTATACATGTGGAAGCCAGAGGACAACTTGTAGGAGTTCTTTCATTCTGGGTTCCAAAGATCAAACTCAGATAGTCAGACTTGGCATCAGGCACCTTGATCTGCTGAGCCATCTTGCTGGCCCCAAACTTTATTTATAAATAAGGCCATATTCTATGGTATCTGGTGCTAAAACTTCAACATCTATTTTGTTTTATTGAGGGACACAAACCCATCATAATCTCTCACAGACAGCTATCGGGAACTTTTTTGTGGGCTTAAAAATATACTAAAAATGATCACACCTCTAGCTCTCAGAGATGGACTCTGGACACCATAATTAGGAAATAGGAAACATTTCTCCTGGTTTCCCGAATCACCATGGTTGTTACTATAATGAGAGCCAATGAATGATAATGTCTAAGCTATTTTAATGACATTATGTAGCTCTCCCTTCTACTGTATGGGCTAGGGACCACTATACTTAATAGGCGAGGCAGCAGTAGTGTAGAGAAACTAGAGTCTTTCTGCTACAGCAACATTATACCTCTTCCAAAGGGTCTCTTCCTTCATAATGTTTTCCACCAACTAAGATAAAATCAGTAGTCACCTCTACTTCCCTTCATGTTCCAAATTTTAGGTATAGAGGAGGTTGGTAACCTCCAGTGGGTGTGCGATTTGAGTAAGAATGGCCTCCATAGGTTCATATATTGAATACTTAGGGAGTGACACTATTTGAACAGATCAGGAAGTGCAGTCTTGTTGGAGGAAGAGTATCACTGGGGGTGGGCTTTGAGGTTTCAAAAGCCAAAGTCAGGTCCAGTGTGTAAGGATTCGGGCATTATACTGGCCTGACCCTGTCACCTGGCAGAATACACTCAGACAGTACTCTGGTCAGCCCAGGGTTCCATGACTATCAGTCTGGTCACAGGTGCAAAGGACCCCTTTAAAAGAAAGACCCAGCTCACTTACGCTCTTTCCATCTCTCTTTTCTGCTGTTTCCCTGGGCCAGACAGAACTTTTCCTGTCTCCCTCTTCTCTTCTGTCCTCTGTCTCACTCTTCTTTCCTTCCCCTTCCCTCCCTTTTCTAATAAAACTTCTCACTTAAGCTCTGCCTGCCTTGGTCACCCTTGCCTGCCATGGAATTGGCCAAGGTTCCCCTCAGGCTTTAACATAACACAGTGAATCTTCTACCTGCTGCCCGGATGTAGAATCCTCAGCCCCTATTCCAGCACCATGTCTGCCTGCATCCTGCCATGTTTCCCACCATGCTGATAATGGACTACACCTCTGAAATTGTAAGCCAGCTCCAGGTAAATGCTTTCCTTTTAAGAATTGACATGGATCATAGTCTTTTCACAGCAATAGAGTATTGACTAAGAGTGGGGGAAGAGCCAGCTTGTGATCAAATTGCATCCTTTATTAAGGAACTAGGAAAAAGTGAGACCTGGCAAGGACATCATTAGAGTGCATCTTCCATGATGCGCCTTGTAAAACCAATAGGGTTCTTCACTCAGTCACATCATCCTTCTTTTGCTTTCACTGGGAGCCTTCAGGGGATCTTCCTAATTCATATGGAGGTGGGGATTCCGATGAGAATTCTGAACTGGAAGAACCTAGGGAAAGTTGAATGACAGTAAATCAGTAATAAGTATCATCCTGAAGATAAAAGGCTTGTCCTGAGTCGTCAAGTCAAAACTAGACTAAATAACAACTGTTTGAACATGAAAGCCTGAAGCATGGAGAGCTGAAACTCTGGAAACACAGAATTTGCTGTGTCCTGAGGGAGGTGTCAAAGGCTGCCTGACCTGTGGGTTTATGGCATGTGAGACACTGTTTAATTACTTACTTGTCTCGTTTGCTTTTGGATAGACTATCACTATGTAGCCCAAGCTGTCCTAGAATGTATGATCCTTCTACCTTAGCTTCCTGAATGCTGGAGTATACTTTAAGTTCCTGCCTTGACTTCCCCACAGTCATGGACTGCATCCTGCAACTATAAGCCAAGAAAACTCTTCTCCCTTAAGTTTTCTTTGGGGCAAAGAATTTTACCAAAGCAACAGAAATTGAGACTAGACATAATCAAAGGGAGATGGTGTTATTGTTTTCCTGAGAAAAACTTTGTTCTCTTTTTGTGTATCCTTTAAATGCATTAATTAATATTATGCTGAGTAAGGCACACAAAACCATATCCTAATCTATTGGGATTAAGTATTCAAAGCTATCAAAGCTATGTTCAATAACTCTTGAGTGGAATGGGAACTATAAATAAAGGCTGAGTAATATAGCTATAGTTCTGGTTGCCTGAGGAAAAAATTGATTGTAAAACTAGTGTATATATATATATATATATATATATATATATATATATATATATATATGTTCTGACTGTCTGTAAAACTTACCTTCCTTTATGTATTCTGCATGATTTAAGTTTAGACATGCATCACTGATCTGTTGGAACCCTCCATTAATAATCCTTGTCAAATGCCTTGTTTTGTCTAATGCCTTATTTTCTCTTTCTTGTTTCCTTCTAGAATGACTTGGAAACTGGTGGATTCCCTCACTATATCCCTACCACCATGATTTATTTAACCCCTTTATGTCAGTTCCATCTTATTTGTTATTAGTTTAGACATAGGCCAGAGGCAGAGAGAGGGAAAGAGAGAGAGAGGGAGGAAAAAGCCATCTTGGGATCATGCAGTGAAACAGTCATAGGATAAGGATGCAGATAGCAGAACGGAAGAAAGTCCTGTACTGACCACGCCTAAGTCTTCCTAACTTTGGAATTGCTGATCTAAGAGATGCAGTCTTTTCTGATTGGTTGAGCAATTTGAGTTAGAGGTGGGCACCTGTAATTTGCTACAGAAAATATTCCAATTAATCTAGGAAAAAAGTTTGAATGAGATCCACTGTGGTTAAAGAACTTCAAGGGCCCTGGTACCCATTGTCTAAAGTAAACATTCTTAATAACCTGGTTAAGTCCCCTCAGGATCTACCTCCATTTACTGCTCAGCCCCATTTCAATTTGTTTTCATATAGGAATCCTGGGAACCCTCATCCTTCTGCCCCCAGGCAGGATTTTAGGTTGATAGGAGAATATAGGTATTTTCAAGATTAATGATCTATTTTGAAAAAAGTCAACTAAGCTGAAAAGGTACTAAAACTATCACCATTATAATCAATGTACACAGACTATCATTTTTAAGTGACTGTTCCTGTTCTCTATCTAATAATGTAGTATGGTCGATGGATTACTTTATCAGATAATTAACTTTGAGTTCTTAGGATAAATTCTACTTAGTCAGGGTATATAAACTTTTCAAAATGTTACTGGATTTGATTTGGTAATTGAAGATCTCCAAGAGATGACAGCCTGTTAGAATGGCTAAGACCAATAACCGCACATGACAGTTCATACTGGAGAGGATGTGAAGTAAAGGGAATGCTCCTCCACTGCTGGTGAGAGTGCACACTTGTACAGCCGCTTTGGAAAGCAATATGGTGGTTCCTCAGAAATTTGGGGATCACTCTACCTCAAGACCCAGTTATTTTTGTTCTTTTGATCAACTTTTTAAAATAGCCGAATGAAAAATTTCATGTTTGAGTCCACAGTTTAGGCTTCCCTAGGGAAAAGTTAGTTGACATATTTTCTCCATTTGTGAAGAGCGTGCTTTGCCACTTATTTACATATCTCAGGAAGTTTTGGTTGGAAGTCACATATTTAAGATAAAGTGGCAAAGTGCGCTAGTGATTAGGTATAGATTTTCGTAATTGCCTTGAGCAAATAAAATTCCCAGCCTTTGTTGCTTTTCTCTTTCTCTTCCGCCTCCTGTGGGGGTCAGAGGTTGCTGTTGGCATGTTGTTCTCCATCTTATCTTTGCAAAAGTCTCTCACTGAACTTGGCACTTGATGTTTCAGCTAAGACTGGCTGACCAGCTATCTCTGTCCCCCAGGGAGGGTCACAGACATCTGCTACCGCGCCCACCTTTTTTCATATTCAAGTTGGGACCAGAATTCAGGTCACCATGCTTGTGTATTGGGAGCCTTACCCTCTGAGCCATCTCCCTGGTACCCAGTACTCACTTTCATCTCCGATTTGTGTTGATGAAGTGCTGTTCTGAACCAAGTGGACTGCTAAGATTGCAATGACCAGCTCTGAGATGGTACTTAAGATAGAGATCTGCAGAAGCATCATGCCAGCCATCTAAGGCAGAAAAGAAATTTCCCTCGTGTGAATAAACCCTCAAGAACTTCAAGAAAAACACTGCATCATTTACTCTTGCAGCTCCAAACAGCTGTGACCATTTCAAATTAGTTACTTCATTATATATGCAGTGGATCTCTTGCTAAATGCTTTAATTCTGTTAACAGCTCCCCAAATTTTAATTCTGCTTTACACATAATGAGGTTGGAAAGTAGAGAGCAGAGCAGTACATGGTTTGCTGAGTAACCTTTTTCTCAGTCCCTTTTGGTGGGACTGGTCATAGGATCTGTGTTTTATGCTATTCTACTCAGTATATTGTTTTCTTTATTATGTGTTACTGCTTGAATTTGAAGTTATTCTCTCTCAGCTCATGGGAAGAGTGAGAACTTAGCTAGTGAAATGGGTCAATCAGATTCTTTTGGGTCTCCCCCCAGAATGAATAGTCTTTAGAACATCCTATTCTTTTTTTTCATTGTGTAGCTGAGAATGATCTTGGAACTCCCAAACCTCCTGGAAAGTCTGCACCCCCACCTGGCAGGGCACACATCTTTCATTTCCATAGCAACAGACATTACTGGAGCTACAGCTCTTTCCAGTGTTTCCTTCAGCACTCTAGACTCTATCCATAGCTGTGCCTCTTCCTCCAGACTTTTAGTTGCTACTAGACCTGAATCTCTCTGCGTGGAACACTCCACTTCTGTCCCCTTAAAGCTCTACACTTCTCTTTCAGCCCTAACTATTGTGGTCCAGCAGCCAATAGACTGTACCAGCCGCAAATTCTTCCTAGAATCCCTCACATGGGTGGTGTGCCTCCCTCAATGATGTCTCTAGATTTGTTCTGTCTCTTTCTTCTGCTGGCCAAGTACCAGGCCAATCATGCACACATAGTCTCAGTGGTCAATACTTGTCCCTCACCAAGTTACACACACTTAGTAACTACGAAACTTTTAGCAGCTGCGATAACTGTGGCTTTGATAGTCACTCTGGGAAGCATTCGAGTTACTGGAGGTTTCATATTGAAGGATACTAACTGGAATAATTTTGAGAAGCCCAGAGTAATCTTTAGTAGAATCTTTCAGAATTCTACTATACTCATTATGTTAAAAGAAGCAAGGGGCCTATGGGCAGACGCTAGACTGCCACCTACACTAATAGAAAGGAGGATGCAGAGAAGACATAGGGAAGCTTCAGCCACTCCTACTTCAGTTATCAATATTAGATGCTGATTTCCCATGCTGCCCTACTCAAAAATCAATGGCTAGTAAAACTTACACATATACACATTTATAAGTATTTTGTAAATGTAAAAATATTTTACCTGTTTTAAATTATGATATTAAGAAATCTAAAGGAAGAAAATCTAAAAATAATAAAACCAATGCAAACATGAGAAATCGCCTTCTCATTAACTTTATCTTTGTAACCAAAAGAACTAATATTTCAAAGGTTATTCTGAGTATGGACTGCAGGATTGAAAGTATTTTATTCACTACCCATGTTATGCTATGAGTGTAGAGATTTTACTACAATCGATATTTTATAAATGTATCTTACAATTTATATATTAAATGTAGATTACCTTGTATTTATATTAGAGATATTGTTTAATCAGTTATTAAAGCAATCTGATGTTTGTCTTTGTACCACAATTTGAATTGAAAATGAATTGCTTGGGGGCAGGGGATGTGGAAGAGTGCTGGCCTGGTATCCTGAGATCGATTCCCAGGATGAAAAGAAGGTCTGCCTGAGAAATGTTCAAAGTTTATCTCTCTCAAATGATGACCAAGAATGTGAAGGCAAACAGCCCTTCCAACAGAGTTACAGCATGCAATTACAAATCCAAGGCATTTTCTCTGCCCAGACTGTAAGGGGGTAAACCACAGGAAGTCATTTCTAAGACATGACTTGATGGAGTCTAGTGTTTATACTAAAACAAATCAGAGCTAGGTTTTGCAACATTTCTGTGAAACTGTACTTACACTATAACAGTATAACAAGATGAAAACTGCAGGACGGCTGCCATAGCCCAAAGCCAGCTCTCTACTAAGCCTAAAGAAGAGCTATTCAACGTGGGTCTCCCATCTTTTACATTGCTCATAAAAGCACAGATCATATGATACTCCCTAAGCCTCCTGATGAGCATTTTATTAATGAAATTATGTGATTGGGGCAAGGGTCCAAGTACATGGAAAGTGTTTGATGTTTTGCTTTTGAGATGTCTTACTATGTAGCCCCAGCTGTACTGAAACTTGCTATATAGAGGAGTTTGACACTCAGAGATCACCTGCCTGACTCCCAAGTTCTGGGATTAAAGGCATGTATCACCATGGTTGGATAAATGTGTATTTACTATTATTGTTGTTGTTGTTATATGTGCAGTGTACATGTGTGTGGATGTGTGTGGATGTGTATGCATGTGCATATGTACGCATGTGGAGCCCAGATGAGTACCTTGATTGTCATTCCTCAAGCCCAGTTCACCTTGATTTTTATTTTTAAAGTGTTCATGTGTAGGCATGTTCATATGTGCATAACTGCATGTTTGTACACAAGTATATGGCCAGAGGCTGGTGGCAGACATCCTTGATCACCCCCTACTCTATTTACTGAGACAGAGCCTCTCAAACCCAAAGCCCATCAGGGTGGTTTGGCTACATGAAGATTTTTCCACTTGAGTGTGGAATTACAGAGATGCTGCCACATCTGCCTGACTTTTATTGGCTGGTGAGAATGCCAGCTCTATCTACATAGCAAGTATTTTATCTGCTGAAATATATCTCCAACTCTATTTTGTTTTGGAGGCAGTCAAGTATTTTATCCGCTGAAATATATCTCCAACTCTATTTTGTTTTGGAGGCAGTCTCTCTCACTGGCCTGAAAGTCACTGGTTAGGATAGGCTGTCTGGTGACTAAGCTCCAGAGATCTGCCTCTCTCTACCTCCCCAAGGTTATACGCATATGCCTTCATGTCTGGCTTCTTCTTTACATGGCTTCTGGGTATCAAAGTGAAGTGAAGTCCCTGTGCCTACATGTAAAGGAATTTACTAACTGAACCATCTCCAAAGACCTTCCTTCACATTTTTGTTTGGTTGACTGTTGAAACAGGAGTTGCATTCAACCTAGGTAGGCCTTGAACGTCATACATATTCAAGGCTATTCCCCTAGTCCTCCATTTATAGAGTACTAGGACTCTAGGAATCTACTGTATTAAGTTGCATTATATGTGAGTGCATTTGAGTTTGTGCATGTGAGTACAGTTGTAGGCAGAGGCCAGAAGAGGGAGCTGGAGCCTCTGGAGCTGAAATGACAAGCGGTTATGCCACCTAATATGGGTACAGCAACTGGACTCTGGTCCTCTGCAAGAGCATCAAGCTCTGTTACTGCTGAGCCATCTCTCCAACCACGACTTCTGCCATACTTTTGATGAAATCAAACAGAAAAGGAAATGCTTGGTGACTGCCCAGGCCATGTAGGATGATAGCCAGATGGCAAAGGTACTGGAGTGTCCATTCATCTCTAGAACCATTAACCTATAGTCTGCTTAACAAAGTATCCTTAAAAAAAACTGTCCAGGCTGATCTTCACACACAGAAGAAATTGAAGTATCTAGGGCAACAAGAGAGAGGGAAGCCAAATTTGTAGACTCTGATCCCAAGGATCCTGAACTGCTGGTTCGAGCTGTTGGTGGCCGAGATTGTCTAATGACGAAGGAAAACAAAAAGGCACTAAATTTAGTTTTTTCTGTCAGAAGTTCAATGCTTAGCAGACTACAAGACAAAAAAAAACCAGCCTGGTGGTGGTGCAGGCCTTTGGAAGTGAAGGCACAGAATCACAAGCCCTGGGCCAGCCTGGTCTACAAAGCAAGACCCTGACTCAAACAGTAAAAACTGAAGTCCAAATCAGCTAGCTATTTATTTAGTAAAAGAGGCCTCGCTTTCCAATTAAAAACATAAACTGAGACTTAGGAGATGAAGTGCCTGCTGCCTAAGAAAGAGAACCAGGGTTTTAATCGTTAATACTTGTATTTAAAAAAAAAGAAGTTGCACATGGCAGCCGGCATCTGCAACAGCAGCACTGGAGTGCAGAGACAGGAAGATTCGAGGAACTCACTGGCCAGTCAGCATACCGAATCAATGAGCCCTAGGTTCATGAGAAACCCTGTCTTAAAAATAAAACTCTCCAATACATCAACCTCTGGCCTGCACAGGCAGATATACATGCATGTGTGCATACATATAACCCTTGTTAATAAATTTATTTTTAAAATATACTCGTTACTCAGAGATGATCTAGAACTTACCTAAGTAGTACTATAAATCAAATTGCTCACTAACACTTTAAATAGTTCATACTGTCCATTAAAAAACCCCATACAGAGGCAGACTCCCTCGGTTAAGTACTGAGCTGAACTCAAGAAAGCCAGTAACAGAGAGGGAGGACTGATGATCAACGGGATTAAGACTGGGCTGGTTTAACCCCCAGAAACAGCTGACCAGACAAAGGTTAACTCTTGAATCCCAGGCATCAGCCTGGGAATCCAGCATGGGACTGATCAAGACCCCCCTGAATCTGGGTGTCAGTGAGGAGGCCTAGGGAATCTATTGAGCCTTGGGCAGCAGATCAGTACCCATCCCGAGTATACACACAGACATTGGACTCCCATAGAACAATGTGAGGTGCACTCTCACCCTGAACTCTTGGGGAAGGGTCTAGGCCCTGCCCTATATGAAATGACAGACTATGCACACCCCCATGGAGGGCCTCACCCTCCCTGGGGGAGTGAGGGGATAACGGGGGGGGGGGTTGGGGGAGGGCACGGGAGGAGGGGAGGGAAAGGGAGAGGGACCTGGAACTGACTTGTGAAGCAACCTTGTTTCTTATCTAAATTTAAACTGGAAAATAAAATTAAAAAATTTTTCTGACAGAGTTTAGAGTACACAAATAAATTTTTCATATTTTAAAAAAAACAACCCCATACATTAACTCACCCTGCTGGACACAGGCTCTCGTGTCTCTGCTGGGAAGATGAGGAAGGAGTGACAGCTTCCAGAGCAGACTGATTTACTCGTGCAGCAGCTTCCTATTTTGTTTTCTTTTGTTGTTTAAAAAAAGGAATCGTATTAATGATGTAAGAAACTAAAAGCTTGATATAGTTCTCAAAATTGTCACTGGGCTCTTAAGTTGTGCTTAAAATAATCCAAAGCTACTAAGGTATTTCCATTCTTTGATCTCACTAGTAAGACACATTTTCAAATATTATAATTTAAGAATGATTCTAATTTCCTTCTACTAATATAAAATAGGTAAATACCCTATTTCCATTCATTTTTAACTACCAGTTATCTTGGTTTGTATTACTATCACCTAGCACACTGCCTAGTCTAATTCAAAATGTTTTCAGAACATAAAAATTTAAAAATAGGAAATATTCACTAAATATAAAAGAACTCTCATATAATTATCTGTGAAATTATTAATATCCTAGATGGCATCTCATTTTCACAAAAACAGAATTCTTTTTTCTAAATGACGTCTTTGAATTTAAAACCTGGAGGTCATCTTTATCATTTTCTTCTTTACCTTTTAGTCAGCTACTAACTAGTTGAGACCCTCCTATCAAACCTTCCATTAAGCAATAAGAGCTTAAACTGGACATGGTGGCACATGCCATTGATCTGGGTTACAGGGAGGGACAGAAACAGCAGATCCAGGAAACCCTGTCAGGGTAGGGGGAAGAGTTCAAGACTTAGACTCTCAACTGAAATCATCAATCTCTACCCGGCTCTGGGAAGCAGCATAGCCAGCCCACGAAGACTGCCAAGGACCTAGTCTTTTTCCAGCTCTCACACAGCATGGATTCATTCCAGTCCTTCCAGTCCTTCAACTGCTGGTACTCTTGGATTCTACCTGCACTTCTAAGTTTACAAGCTGAGGTTCACCAGGGCGGAAACCCGTGCTACTCAAAGAATATTTTGCAAACTCACAGTTCAGGCTACATCATTACAGATGTACCAAATCATAACATGTATTTGAGTAAGATTTCCAGGTGATCTGTATGCTGGTTCCATCTACATATCATCTCTGTGTCTAAGCTTTAGTTTTCATTGTATGCCACCTAATATGGGTACAGCAACTGGACTCTGGTCCTCTGCAAGAGCATCAAGCTCTGTTACTGCTGAGCCATCTCTCCAACCACAGCTCAGGCTTCTATCATCTCTACTGAATTTTCTCTAAAACAAAATCCTAACATTCTCAAAATATAAGTCTGCACATGATCACCAAGTGCATTGTTTTAACCATGTGCTTCTTGTCACAACATGTTGTACATACAATGTCACAGTTCCATTTTCCCTTACTCTAGTCACTCTCAGAGGAAGCCACAGAGCTTCACCTACATTTTTACCTACTCCATGACACTCGACGTGAAGCTAAATTGTCAATATCAACTAACTAAATGATTTCAGTACATTTTGAAATAACACACTGTTGTGGGACAGACAATACAAGGCGCACTGTAGCTACCCAAACAGGATCATATGGATTCTGTACCTGAGATTACAGAACTCGAGAAAGAAGTCAATTAACAAAAGACATATAAACCACAAAATTACTTCATTCTGATAGATTTGAATAACAAAACAGAAAATAGTACCTCTGGGTTTTCACTCAAGTATATTTGTTTAGATATGTTGCTTATTGTACAAATCCACTGAAAGGGAAAAATATGATTACTAAGTTTTCTTCAATAAAGACTCTCTACTAAGGAAAGCTATTCGACATTAAATTGACACAGAATTTCATTAGCAGTAGCGCATAATCTTCTTCCTAAGAAAATACCCTAGGGATGGGGATATAGCTCAGTGGGAGAACATATACTTAACATGTGAGCCCATGAATCAATCCCCAGCACTGCAAACAAAATAAGACATCCCAGTACAAACACATGAATGTATGAGATCTTCAGATTATTTTTAAATAGTTATTTATACAGGGAAACAAATAGTAATCATGTTAAATTATAACTTAATAGTATACATTTATCCTTTTACTTCCTCCCTTATTTCCCACCAAATGTGGTAATATGAACTCAGTTACCATAATACCTATGTGAAAAATTAGAATACAAACTCTTTCTGAGTAATGTGTATTGCATATCTTCCTTCTTTCAAAAGAGAAAACAGTATCCCACATCTTCTGCCTCACTCTCAAGGATTCCTGTGCCTGATAGACCTCACAAGTTGAAGAAGTTAACTTTATTAAAAAAAAGTTACCTCTTCACGGTCTGTTTTACTCTATGCTTGCAAATTTGAAGATCTAGGGAGAAAAGAGTGAAAGTTTTAACCTCAACTTTAAAATTAAAGAAAAGAACAAAAGTGACAATACTTTAGGGAAAGAAGACCATCAGAGGGTCAGGATTTAAGCCTGATCTCCAAAAGGCTATCTACAACACAAAGTGTAAAATCAAATGGGAGTGTCCACTCTCTGAGGTCAGAACATAAAAGAAAAAAATGTACTTCAACTCCTGCCATCTCTATTGGTGATCTGACTAGAAAATACCAACTTCATTACTGACAGTTTCACCCTCAATAAGGTTAAACAAAGAGTCCAACATATGAATGACTAACAGAAAGATACTAACGTTTTTCCATCAAAGGAAATGATCTGAAAACAAATCTCCTGTCTTCAGAGTCCACAGCCATCACTGAACAGTTGTCTGTATCCATGGCCAGGCCTCCTGCCACATCTCCACGTGCTTGACTCATTAAGTTTCCACCCTGCGGGAAGTAAAGCTGTCTGTCACAGATAGATGACACCAAACCTGGTTTACTAAAGAAAATACATTGATATTTTAATAATGACACTTAAATATCCCTATCAGCAGACACAAGAAAAAGCCTGTGAAAACAAAACAACTTGCAAAAAGGCACGAAGATGTCAAGAAGACATCTAAAATGATTTTGTACAGGTTGACTCACTTGTGTGTATACAGTCTCAAAAACAAGACTAGAAATTATTAAGTGGCAGCTGTTAAAATGATCCATCAAAATACAAGTTACAGTTCAATATTCAATGGAATAAATTCAAATTTATTTTGAGGATTAATCTATTTCACCATTCTGTACTGAGTGATGGCTGAGGACTTAACTCAGTGGGGTCATATGTGCCTGGGATGCTCAAGAGCCTGGGTTCCAAGCCAGCATTGATAATTGAAGAGAAAAAAAGAGGGGTCCAAAAAGGTTTGGCCCATTTCAAATGAAAACTCAAATTTGACTTGATATAATCACATCGTTAATTATGTGATTAACATTAACATAATACTATGACAGGCCTATTTAGACTCAAATTGTTTCATCACGTCTATAAATACAAATTATTCATATTATTCAATAAATATCATGGTAAGATTTTTGTTTGCTTGCTTGTTTGCTTGTTTGTTTCAAGACAGGGTCCCTCTGTGTAACTCTGGCTGTCCTGAACTTTGCAGACCAGGCTGGACTTGGAACTCACAGAGATCCACCTTCCTCTACCTCCCAATGCTGGGATTAAAGATGTATACCACCACTACCCAGCTTAAGGAAGTATTTTTAAAGGATTCATGAACTTCCATCTGTCAGCAAACTCATATAATTACACTACTAAAATGTTTCAACCTTGGGCTGCCAAGATGGCATAATGAGTCTCGGTACTTCCACCAAGCCTAGTAACTAAGTTCTATCTGAGGCACCCACATGGTGGGAAGAGAGAACCAACTCCAGCAAGCGGTCCTCTCCCCTCCAATCCTGAACTGTGCTACCCCAAGAATACACAAAATAATCATTATAATAAATCAAAATGTATACACAAAAAATATACTTTTTATAAAAACAGTTTCAACCTTTGGTAAAACCAAAACAATCAGGCAAACAATATTAATTATATACTACATTGATTGGATAGTACAAGATGAGATATGAAAATAACAATAGTTTTCTTACTTCCTAGCATTCAGGTATCCAGCCTTTTGGGTTAAATTTTAGAGGGAAATTTGGTGGGATCTGGGTCAGGCAGATATAAAGGGTCACTGGCTACTTCCAAGTCTTCTATTGTCGGTTTCATGGTCTCAACATCACCTTCCATTTCCCTTCAAACCTAATACAGAGAACAGACTAGTTACTACCAGCCACAACCAACAAAGAATGCCTTATCAATCCTATGCGCCCATGTATTTAATTATTTAAAGAAGCAATTATAAGATGGTTAAGGTAACATAAATTCATTTTAAATGCTTTTTAAAACTTGGATCTTTTGGTGAAAGTATCAAATTTGAACACTAGTAAAGCAACTAGACACCTAACTACAGAATAGTATTTAAAATGCTCTGTGTTCAAGCCCCAACACTGCAAAAATGAAAATGAAAAAGCTCCAATTTCATCTCTCTCCACACCTCAGATTAACAGCATCGCTACCAAGATAGCAAAGGTGATTAGAAATGCTGTCTTTCTCTAAACACTAGAGCATAGAAAACAAGAATGGCTTACTAATCTTCCAAACAATGTTTACAAATGAGACTTATGGATAATTACTGTTACGTATTTATACTATTCAGACATAAAAGCTAGCTTTCACAATTATTAAAGCTATCCTCAATTTTCAGTGCTATGAAATCTAGAGATGACATTCTAGGGAAAAGATAGAAAAAACTCCAAAATTTAGTGATAAAGCTGAGAAATACACTCATGACAGGAAAACTAACTCTTAGCATCATGACAGCTTGTGGGATCCCCCTAGGGCCCGTTGCTGCTTTAACCCCTAAATAAGCCACGAGACACTATATTCATAATGAAGCTGTTGGCCGTTTGCTTGCTTTCTTATCAGCTAGCTCTGACTTAGGTACTAACCCATAATTACTAATACATATTTTTATAAGGTCTTATCATGTTCTCTCTTCCCGGGAATCGCATAGTGACATACTCTTGACTGCATTCCCCAGAATCCAATCCTCTTCGACTCCTAGTCCCACCTATCTTGCTTCCTTATTGGCCAACAGTGCTTTATTTACACATACACAGAATGACTTCAGCCATCCACACACCTCCTCCCCCTTCCCCTCCAAAGCAGGGCTGGATAGCATGCCTCATGAACCACCATCCACGAGGCTCTGGTTTCAATTCCCAGTGAGAAAAGAGAAACAATTCTAAAACCTCCTTTTTCTCTTTTAATAACAACCTTTATTATGACTATGCAAAGTATTCTAGTACAACCTTACTGCATTCTATCTAGTACTATCCCTTTCACATTCTCTTTACTGCTCTTGTTACATAGCTGCATGATGTTACTAACCCACTTAAAATCCTTTGATGACTACTCACTGCAACACACTTCAAGGCCACAAATAGAGCAATTTGGCCCCCAAATTTTTTGATGGGCTTTGGGGAGGGGGGTTGTGGGTATGTTTTAAAACAGTGTCCCATTCTGTAGCCCAGGCTAGACTTGAACTCCAGAGTAGCCTCAAACTTTCAGTGATTCTCCTGCCTTTGCCTCCAAAGTGCTAGGATCGCGGGTGAGAGCTACCACACCCAGCCCCCAACTAATGTGTTATTTCTGCCATCTCCCCCCAAGCACATCCAACGAGATGAAAGGTAATGATTCCCTCCCATCACCATATGTTTAGAATTTAGTGGGACTTGCTAAAAGTGCTACTGCATTATCTAATTTTATTTTCACAATTGTTGTTTTGTGGATTTGTTTTGCATAGAGAATAAAGGCAGGGGATTAAGTAACTAGTACATGACTTCAAGTAGTAGCAGACCTCAGCTACGTCCCCAAAATCTTACCCACCTCAACCAGTATACTAAACCTACATTCTCCAAACTCCACAAATGGCCTCTACAGAAAAACTCGTTTGGTTTTAGGGATTTTTGTTGTTTGGTTTGGGATTTTTTTTAAGAAAGTCCTTTTCAATCCCCAAAGTGTTGTCTACTTATCTACACTTGCATATGCCACCTCCTAAGTATAACGTTTTCCAACTCACCAATAAAGCTCTATCTGTACAACTAGTAAAAATCCCCATTACTGCATTTAACTCATGCCAATCTACAGTATCTCCATCCTTGTACTCTGGAATGCATTCACACAAAAGCCTTCAATGAATGTCTATGAGAGCAAGAGTGGAGCCTACTCACATTGTTCCAAGGTATCCAACATACTGCTTGATAAACAGATGCTCAACAATTTTTCTAATGAAAAAAGATGATTTTTAAAAAATACTTGGAATATCCAAATGCAATATAAAATATACCAAATTTTATAACATAGACTCTTAAGTACCTCTCTAAGGCAAAATAACTAATGTATCACAAACTGTGTGTTTTCTTGGGTAATTTGTCAACTAAAATTAGAAACAGAAAGCAGTTTTGGGGAATGATCACTGTGTGAGGATCATTCCCTTTGTTGTCACAGTGACTGCTGCACAGTAAATGCTACTCAGTGGATAATTCCCATAAGCAATCACTGTGTCTGCCTGCAGAGATCCCCCATGTACGAGCATTGGTACAAGCTCTATCACAAGTCTTGAAATCACCTAGAACTTGTTGATATTCTCTTTAATCTTTGCTTAAGTACATTTGTCCTAAAATATTGTGTAATACTTCTGTCTTTAATCTTTGCTTGAGTACATTTGTCCTAAAATATTGTGCAATACTTCTGGGTTTCATTCCTTAAACAAATATCAAAACCTAAATATTCCCTTTAAGTAAAGAAATTCTCATACCACAATTCCATTGAGTTTTGTATGTAACAATTCACTGAGGCAACGTGTGTGATTTACTTTTTCTTTTTTGGTTTTAATCATATGATTTTAAAAATGAGTTTCCAGACAGTGTTTGTTACTCAATTCAGGGTTACCTTTTCCACATCCAAACTACCACAAAAGTCTACTTATATACTTATGTACATACTTTCATATAACCTGAATACAAAACTGAATTTTTTTCTTTTGTGGTGTCTTTTCATTTTCTTTTTGAAATTATAATGTAATTACATTTCTCCATTCCCTTTCCTCCCCCTAAACCTTCCGATATACCTCTCCTTGTTCTTTCAAATTCATACCCTCTTTTTTTTATTAATTGTTACTGTGTGCATATACTGTATCTCATAAAGGGTTTCTGAATTCACACCTTGTAAAATGAAAACAGAACATGCAGTATTATCAAAATATAAAACAAAACAAAACAAGTTTTATATACTTGGAATCAGCTATACCTTTAAAACAGTTATATTTACTTGTAATATCAAAAACTGGCAGAAGAGAAACATTTTGTTTAAAGAACCGGAAAGGTTTTGAACAGCTAGGAAAAAAATTTGAGAGTAATACCACAGCAATGATCTGTTGGCTCTATTTTGAAACAGGAAAAACTAAATCAACTAATGGCATGGCCATTAACTCTGATATTGAAAAGGTATACAGGATTGGAGAGATAAAGGCACAGCAGTGAAGAGCGCTCAGAACTCTTCCAAAGGAGTAGGTTCAACTCCTAGCACCCACATGGTGGCTCACAATCATTTGAAACTCCAGTTGCAGGGACTCTGGCCCCTTCTTCCGGCCTCCCCAGGCACTTAACGCACATGGTAAACAGACATACCTGCAGAGAAAGCATGTATACACATATGGTAAACAGACATACCTGCAGACAAAGCACCTATACACATAAAAACTATGAGCCAGGCAGTGGTGGCGCACGCCTTTAATCCCACCACTCGGGAGGCAGAGGCAAGCATTAAAAATGTTTTGAAAAGTGTGTACACACACCTTGTCCTTTTCTCTGTTTTTTGACAATTGGCTGCCTCTGTTAATTGCAGCATCATGATCTGGAAAACAGAAATAAATGTGAACAGTACAACCATACTACACAAAACTACACTGTACTAGAGCTAGGTAAGCATTCCCCACCACATAATCACTATGTTCAAATGTTCTCCACAGCCTAGCTTCCCTTAAATTACACTACTATGTATCAGACTGATAGAAAACACTAACATCCAAAGAAGTTAGTGCGTGCTCTTTTCTGGAGGGAAACAGAAGCAATAGATCTGGGGTAGGCAAATGACTGGGAGGGATGGGGAGAGGGGACTGTGGTTGGGAGGTACTGCATAAGAGAAGAATGAATAAAAAGAGGAAAAATTATTCTTAATTGTAAAACTCTTTTAAAAAATAGGAGAGCTGAGGATGTATCTTAGTGGGAGAGTGCTTGCCTAGCATGCACAAGGCCCTGGTTCAAGACCAGCACAGGAAGAGAAGGGAATATGAGACGACAGGAGAGAGGAAGAAAGAACACGGTAATGTTTACTAAGTGAATAAAAGAATATTTTACAACCTCTTTAGGCATTAATGAGGATAGGAAACTGTAAGACTGAAGTAACTGCCATTCAAACATTTTGTAAAAACTATATTCAAAATATCTCCACTGATTTAATGTTATCATAACCATTTAATTGAGCTATTTTTTAAAAAAATATTACCAAGAATCAGCCATGATGCACACCGATGAAAAGATGAAAGAAATTAGTGTATAACATATTCAGGGCTTACCTTTACTTGCAGTCTAAAATAACTCTTAGTGTCAGTATTTCTGAAAAAGTTCAAAAATAATTTCAGTTTAGCATATTTATGAAATATTTTATTATATCTATACAGCAATTAGTACCACTTAAGACATAACTAAAACTCAAACAGGAATTTATAGGCAAGATGAAAAAGTTAGTTTCAATTAGTCTACAAAGTATTCAAAATCATTAGCCACCAGAAGATCTACTTACCACAAATACGAGAACAAACAAGTATTAAAATCCACCTTAAATGTTAAGAAATACAAATACTGACAAACTAGATTCTAACATATAAATTTCTTGGTTTTTCAATATGTGATTAATAATTTCAAATGCTGAATGAAAAGGAAAAGATTATGCCATGCAGTCTTAGATTATGAATTCTTGTGTCTACATGGAACATTCTAAAAGATCATTTCAGTTATTAACTCCATCTCTAAAAGATACTTGTCTTTAAACAATTTATCATTCACTGATAAACTTGTTTTTTACCTACTTTGAGTTTATAAATTATTAAAAAGAACCAGATCATAAAACGCTCACGTGAGACACTGTCTACTGCTAACCCATCTCCTTTTTGAGGAAAGGACGTTATTATTTGTTAGGAACTAGTTAATATCAAGCACTTTCATAAATGTTTAGTAACTGCTTAAAGTGAAAGGGGCATGTTGTGGTCAGAGCTGGTTTACATAAGAAATTAAATGCGCTGATCTTCTGACAACTGATGAAAATAGACAAGATTGACTTCAATACCTTTCAGATCTCTTTCTTTACACTGGAAAATGGGGAACATCACAGCATCAGCAAGTTGAGTTGAAAGTACCGCATGACAAGAACTAAGCTAGTAAAAGAAAACAGAGACCAAATAACTAACAGATGACACAACTAATGAATGTCTATACATAGACATTTACCAATGTTATATAAACTTGAATCTAGTCTTTCTTAAAAGATTATTTTTTACAAATGAAAAACAAAAATTATGTAGTATAATACAAAATATTTCATGATACAAAAGAAACTCCTGCCAGGTGGTGTGGTGTCTGCCTTTAATCCCAGCACTTGGGAAGCAGAGGCAGTCAGATCTCTGACCTGCAAGCCAGCCTGGTCTACAAAGTGAGTTTTAGGACAGCCAGGGCTACATAGACAAATCCTATCTTGAAAACCCAAAAAGGGGAGGGGGATTTCCTGTTTTTCTATTTGTTTTCTTTTGTGATACAGGGTCTCTCTACATAGCACTAGTGGTCCTAGAACTCACTATGTAGATCAGGCTGGCCTGGAACTCAGAGATCCACCTTCCTCTGCTTTCCAAGTGCTGGGATTAAGGGTATATACTACTATGCCCAGCCTAAAACTTTATAAGAAAATTTAGGACAATACTCTCTTAGATATGATATCAAAAGCACAAGCAACAAAATATATTAAAATGGACTCTATTAAAATAAAAGCTGTGCATCAGAAGATACTATCAAGAAAGTAAAGATGACAAGCAGAATGACAAAACATTTGTCAACCAGGTCTCAGAAGAAATCTGAATCTAGGTAATGAACTGTTACAATTCAATAATAAAAACCAAATAACCCATTTAAAAATGGGCAAAGGATCTGAACAGACACTTTGCCTAAGACTACAAATGGTTCATAATCATATGGAAAAAATGCTGTGCATCATAGCAACTATCCAAAACCTGCAAGTCAAAAGGGCAATTAGATACAACTTCACTCCCATTAAATGGTCATCTTTTTTGTTTTTTGTTTTCTTTTTGACTCTTTGAAACAAGAGTTTCTCAGTGTAACCCAGGCTGTCCTGGAGCTCACACTATAGACTAGGTTGACCTGGAACTCATAAAGATCTGCCTACATCTGCCTTCCAAATGCTGGAATTAAAAAACCCATGTGATACCACCATCTGGCTCAAATGGTTATTATTTAAATGAAAATTCTTGTTAGCAAGGATAAAGAAAATTGGAACTTTCATACACTGCATATAGGCACACACAAAACAATCTGCTGATCCCCCAAAAAGCTAACTATAAAATTACCATAACATCAACCAATTGCACTCCTGAGAACATACTGAAAGAAGAACTGAAAGCTGGTATTTAAAAGATGAAACTAGGGTGCTGAAGAGAGGGCTCACTAGTTGAGAACACTGGCTGCTCTTCCAGAAGATCCGGGTACAAGTTCCAGCATCCACATGGCAGCTGTCTGTAACTCCATTTCCAGGGTACGTGACACCCTCATACAGATAGACATGTAGGCAAAATACCAATAAACAAAAAAAATGGCTGGGCAGTGGTGGCATACACCCTTAATCCCAGCACTTGGGAGACAGAAGCAGGTGGATCTTTGTGAGTTCAAGGCCAGCCTGGTCTATATCTCAAGTTCCAGGATAGACAAAGTCACACAGAAACGCTGTGTACAAAAAAAAATAATAAAAAAGATCAAGCTAGTATATGAATGGTCGTAACTAAATAGAATACCCACTAATGGATAAAATGTGTTAATAAATATACAATGAAAATTACTCAACCAAAAAAAATAAGGAATGAAATACTGGCACAGATAAACTTATATTCAAAGTGAAAAAAGACACACCTCACAGTCTACCAATTACACAGGTTAATTTACAAGATATACATGTAGACAGGGAGAGCGAAGTGTAATCATTGCCAAAGCCTTGGGAAATTTGAGGGAAAGTGATATATTAAAGGGGGAAAAATAGTTTTAGGATAATGAAATAAGTTTTTATGTTGTTGTTGTTTTGGTTTTTTTATTATTTCAAGCCCTAACTGTTCTGAAACTCACTCTTGAAATGAGTTTTTATGTTGTTGTTGTTTTGGTTTTTTTTTATTATTTCAAGCCCTAACTGTTCTGAAACTCACTCTATAGACCACCTCCCAAATACTGGGATTAAAGGCATGCACCACCATCACCCAGCAATGAAAATGTTCTTGTTATAGATAACTATTATGGTTTGCACAATGCAGTTAATGGATTAAATATCATGAATTTTAATGTATTTTACCATAATTTTAAACAGAAAAAGTCCGTTTCCTGTAAGCACTTTGTTTTGTTTACTTGAAGTGCCAGGAGTCAGACCCCGGTATTCATACATGCTATTCGAGGTACTCACACATGCTACTCGAGTATTGTACCACTAAGCTACATCCCTACCCCAGTACTATTATTATTTATACTGATAACTCAAATAACATTCTGCTATAATGAGTTATTAAGATATTAGAAAAACTGGAGCTAGGTTATAGCTCAGTGGTCGAGACTTACCTAGCACATTAAATGTGCCCTGGGTTGGATCCCAAGCCTAGCAAAAGTATGTATATGAAAATAATCACACACACACTCACAGCTTTTACAGTAAGAGTAGAGAACAGTTATGTTCTCCATACACATCTCAGTACTTCTTCTAACTGCTAGACCTTCGTGTTGTTATTGTCTTGTGATGGTATGATTGTGGATTGAGAAATTAAAAACTACTTTGGATACTTTGCATGGACTAATGAGAACTAAACAGTAAAGTATTGCTAATGGCACAAGAAAAACCACACAGTGCTTACCTACACCAGACAGCTTCACTCTTCTCTGTCCACATCAAATAACAGTGAAAAAATTATTCACAGGTTAGAAATAGATGAAGCCCACGTATAAGCTTATTTTTGGGAAAATAATGTTTTAATCAGATAAGAATATACTGACTGTAGAGCCAAGAGGCGGTGGCACACACCTTTAATCCCAGCACTCGGGAGGCAGAGGCAGGCGGATCTCTGTGAGTTCGAGGCCGGGCTGGACCAACAGCCTCCAAAACAATACAGAGAAACCCTGTCTCGTAAAACCAAAACAGAAAAAAGAAAAAGAAAATACTGATTTTATAAAAGTCATCAAGATGTAGAAATTATGCCCCTCTTTTGGTTTTGTTTTGTTTTGTTTTTCGAGACAGGGTTTCTGTGTGGCTTTGGAGTCTGTCCTGGAAATCGCTCTTGTAGACCAGGCTGGTTTCGAACTCACAAAGACCTGCCTGCCCCTGCCTCTGCCTCTGCCTCCCGAGTGCTGAGATTAAAGGCGTGCGCCAACACCACCTGGCGAAATTATGCCTTTTGATGCTACCCTTCGTAACAAAACTGCTTATAGAATCATAACTATATTGGATTCCCCCAATAAAGGCAGGAGAAATGGCTCAGTGGGTATTATCACCTACTAACAAGCCTGGTGACTGACATTAACCCTGAGGACGGAGATGGTAAGAGAGAAACTATTCCTGCAAGTTGTCATATAACCTCCACACACAAACTGTGGCACCCTCACACTCTCACACTCACAGACACACACAAAATAAATAAAATGTAATACAATTTTATAGTTTTCAGTAAAAGCTCAACAACGAGTAACTTAGTTATAAAACCACCTGTTCAAACAAGATCAAAACTTACCTTACCTACCACCTTTGAAAACTGCTGTAAAGTAGACCTCATAACTTCATCATCACCTCCCAAAGGAAAACGCTAAAAACTAAGAAATAAAGATGAGATAAATGGTCAATGCTGCATTTTTTTTGACTTTTCAAGACAGGGTTTCTCTGTGTAGCTTTGTAGACCAGGCTGACCTCGAACTCACAGAGATCTGCCTGCCTCTGCCTTCCAAGTGCTGATATTAAAGGCATGCACCACCACCACCCGGCTCAATGTTGTATTTTTTTATGAATAACACAATTTGTGCTTTCAAGTAATTTTAGAAACTTGAAAAACTTTGAACATATTCCAAAATGTTTGTAATAATCTTCCTAATTAATAAACAGTTTTAAAATGTTTGTTACGTAATCAACCAACAGGATATATACTGGAATGTACTCAATAATAGGATTTCAAAGATTTGGCTTTAGCTTAGGCTCCTCCAACAACTAACAATATAACCTTGACCAAAGTCAGTTTTTTGTTAGTAAAAAGGAGAAAGCTGGAAAAGCAGACATCCTTAGTTCTAACATTAAGTCAGTAACAATAAGGACTTAGTGAAATTTCAATAGCATATTTGGTAAACTCAGTAAGTCCTAAGAAGCCATGCATGGTGGTGAATGCCTGGAATCCCAGCACTCAGAAGGCCAAAGCAGGAAGACCATGAGTTTAGAACAGCATGAACTATATGGTGAAACCCTTGCTCTAAAACACAAAAACAAAAGATTCTGAATGGAAACGTTTTCTGTACAGACACTATGTGCATTAAATCATGCTTTAAAACCTTGACATATGTACCTGTTTGTCCTATTCTTTTAAAAGTTTCGAAGTCAGATATGTTGCTGCACTTAATTCATTCTAAGGAAAAAGATCCGGATTCAAATTAGTACAAGATAACAGTTAAGAAAAAATGCCAACTGATGACATCTAAGCCCCCTTTACTTATTATCACTTTATACCATATACATATTTTTAACTTCTCAGCAACGAAAAAGGAACTATCATTAAAAGTGTTTCAAAACAAATGCAAACCAGAAGAGAGGCACTGTCAAAAAATTCAGCATTGTTACAGGCATGTACTTTTCTCTTTTTTTCCTTTTTAAAGACATAGACTCATGTAGCTCAGGCTAGCCTCAAACTTGCTTTGTAGCTATGGATGACCTTGAACTTCTGATCCTCTTGCCTCTGCCTCTCAAGTGCTGAGAT
>NW_024429188.1:53597329-53699903 GCF_017639785.1 Mesocricetus auratus | reverse complement strand
TTTTTGTTATTGTTTTGAGGGTTTTGATAATTAAAACTAAATATTAAATTTATTTAAAACCAGAAGTTAACTGTACATAATGTCAGCAACATTTGTAGTTATGAGAATGCCTGATTATTCTCCAATCTAAAGAATATAAGCGTTCAATAATGTAACAATATGCTTAACATGGGACACAACAAGGCAGCAAAGTCAGGTGAACGGCATTTTGGTTAATTCAGGTGTTTTCAGCTGTGATATAATACTTTACTTATTAACTGAACATCTGTGGTCAAAAAGGAAGCCATGTAAAACCTATCATGAGCTGGGGGAGACACAACTATCATAGCAGTAGATAGAGACAAGGAAAAAATTAATATACTTAACTAATCCCAAATAAAGTACATCAAAAGAATGCAAACTGCTGTTAAAGCTTATAAATTATACAAACACAGCCTCCTCAAGTTTTATGTTTCTTCTAAAAGAAAAATTAGTCATAGAGTTCTACTATGGCGACTTTCAAAGCCTTTACTACCAAAAAACAGAGGGGACTCCTTAAAGTTAAAAGCATGATTAAGGAAAATATGACACTATGGGGTCTTCAGTCAATCCACTACCATTGAACTCCAGTAAGAAAGTTCGCACTACCAGGAAATGTGACGGACCCTACAACACTGTCACTTGTTTAGTACTACAAGTCTGACTGAAATATAAGTTCTGCAATATAATATACTTGGTGTGTGTCTCAGGGTTTCTATTGCTGTGAAGAGAAGTCATGACCACAGCAACTCTTATAAAGGAAAATACTTAACTGGGGCTGGTTTACAGTTTCAGAGTTCAGTCCATCACCATCAATTTGGGAAACATGGCAGAATGCAAGCAGACAGCTGCTGGAGAAGGAGCTGAGAGATCTACATCTTTATCTACAGGCAGCAGAAGTGCATGCCACAGTAGGCCAGGAATGGAGGCACCATTCCTATCCAAACCACCACAGTATTCATTCATCATTTCAGCAGATATTACTCCGGGCCTAAGAGCGAATGAGGTATGTAGCAGTAAGTCAATGGACACTACGTCTGTCCTCATGTGCTGAGAGACTCTCTTTTAGGCAGTATTGTTGACCTTTTAATTCTTTACCTGTGCATCATCAATCTGATGCATAGCTTGATACAATTGGTTCGTGTAATTGCAAATGGCGGTAGCATCTTCAAATAAAACCAGGAGAGACCTTGTCTGTGAAAGAAATCATAAGTTTATATAAATCAGACAGTGAAACACTTTTTCTCAAAGCAGTAAAATACTAGAACTCTACTAATTCTGGCTCTTAATCTCTCTATACTCTTTCGATAATAATACAGATGTCAAAGGATTTTTTAAATTCTGTTCCATGTCATTAAAGTACCACCATAAAAGCTGGGCATGGTAGTGCACACATTTATTTCCAGCACTTGGAAGACAGAGGAGGAACCTATCTCTGAGTTCAAGGCCAGCCTGGTCCTCAGAGAGAGTTCTAAGACACCAGTCCCACACAGAAACCCTACCCCAAAAGAAAAACAAAAAGGAGCATTGGCAAGAAGAACGAAGACGTGCTTTTGCAAATCAAAACTCCTGTTATTCAACCTAAAAATAGGAAGCAATGCATGGTGGCCATACTTAAAAAGAATGAAGGAAGAAAGGAAAGAAAAGAAGTACGTAATGGACAATTAAGGCTTAAAATCCAAAGGATGACACTACCGCAACCCAACACACACATATAGTTTATTCATTTTAAGAGAGGGTCAAGCTGGCCTCAAACTCATGGCAGTCATTCTGCTTCAGCATCTGATATACTGAGACTATAGATGTGAGCCACCACACCTGGGCAGACTTCATATTTTTATTCACTAACTTCCGTATTCAAAGGAAGAACTTAGGCAATTGGTGTAGGATGTGGCACAAGACCTCTGTGACATAGGAAGTCCACAGTCTCAGTATTGTACTTTGCCAAAGCTTTCACCCTGCTTCACCCTTGTAGCTGAGACTACACACATGCACTACAACTGGCCAGATACGGCAGACTCTTCTTCACTCTAGTGGTCCACTGCCTGTCTCTCGGGGCTGCTTTACAACATTAAAGAAGATAGCTAAACATAGTGGTGTATGCCATTCATTCCAGCACTCAGGAGAAAGAGGCACGTGGGTCTCTGAGATCTAGACCACCCTGGTCTACTGAATGAGTTCCAAGACAGTCAAGACTACACAGAGAGGTCCTGTCTCTTCCTTTTTTTAATTTCATTTTTATTTTATGTGCATTGGTGCTTTTCCCTGCATGTATGTCTGTATGAAGGTATTAAATCCCCTGAAATTGCAGTTACAGACAGTTGTGAGATGTCATGTGGGTGCTGGTAATTGAACCTGGGTCCTCTGGAAGAACAGCTAGTGTTCTTAACAGCTGAGCCATCTCTCCAGCCCTTAGAAACTGTCTCAAAAAACCAAAATAATTAACAGGATTCAACACTCACTTGCCTTTAATCCCAGCACTGGGAGGTAGAGGTAGGGTGGATACCTGTGAATTCAAGGCCAGCCTGATCTATGAGTTCTAGGACAGGTTCGAAAGCCAAAATGACAAACCCTGTCTCCAAAAAAAAAAATTCACTGTGATTCTTATTTTCAAAACACAGATAAGACATGTACTAGTAGAGGGTTAAATTTCTCTTTCTCCAGTATATAACTTTAAACATCCTTATGTTAAATAAATTAGAATTGAACTTTGCAAGCTTTACTGTAAATCAAATTTCAAAAGAAAAAAAAAGAAAAAAAAAAGAGCCAGAGGCCAGGTGAATAGTGTCGAATGCTTTTAATCCCAGCACTCCAGAGTCAGAGGCAGGTAGATTTCTGAGTCCCAGGCAGCCTGGTCTACAAAGAAAGTTCCAGTACACCTAAGGCTGTTACACAGAGAAACCCTGTCTTGAAAAAACAAAAGCCCAAATAGAGCTGAATTCAAGCTCCAACAATAAAAAACTAATCTTTTTATTCTTTTTGGTTTTCCAAGGAAGGGTTTCTCTGTGGCTTTGGAGGCTGTCCTGGAACAAGCTCTTGTAGACCAGGCTGGTCTCGAACTCCAAGATATCTGTCTGCATCTGTACTGGCCTGCTCTTGGGGTTCTGACAGGACATGCACTTAGCTGCAGCAACTCAGAGCACCACCTGTGCATATTCACTACATTCCCTTTTAAAAGGGAGGAGCCCACCTCCCAACTTTCTCTCTCCTCTTCTGCCACTCCTGTCCCCAGAAGCCGGGTCTCCCCTGTCCCCTTCCCATTCACTTCCCCCGATAGAAAAACCCCTCCACATCTGTCAAATGCATTCAAAAGCATTCAGCTCAGCCCTATTTACAAAAGCAGAACTTTGGAAAAACTCTAAAAGGACAACGATGGGAGCTGGACGTGGTTCACCTGCTATAGTTACAACTATTTTGAAAGCTGAGGCAGAGGGGACTCTCAGGCTAGCAACACAAGAGTTTTCTCTCAAAACAAAACAAAAACTTGTAAAAGACACGAGTAAGATGTCATCTAGCTAGGAAGAAGAAGGGAAAACAATAGAGGTAAAGGGCAAATAAAAATAAAATGTCATAATAAATTCCATTGTTATGTTATTAGTATATGCTAATGAAAATATTAAGATGTTTGTGAAATCACTTAAGCAAATATGCAGGCTTGAATTTTTAAATTCGGATTACTGTGAAGATATTTTAGTTATACAGCACCATTGAGAACCCTGTGAGGACATGCTAGCTATAAAGCACCCAGGTAAAAAAGCTGGGTATGGTGGCAGGTGTGTGTAATCCTAGTGCTGGGAAGGCGTCGACAAGCAGATCCTTAGTTAGGGCTTCAGCCCAGCTAGCCTAGCCTACATGATCCCATGAGACCCTTGTCTCTAGGGGAGACCCTGTCTCAAAAAAACAAGTTAGGTAGAGGCTGAGGAGGAAGGACGCCTGGCCTTGTCCTCTAGCCTCTGCATGCCCACAAACACAAGAGCAGCTGCTGTGTCACATATACTCATAATGGGGCTGGGAAGATGGCTCAGTAGATATAGCCTTACCTTGCAAGCTTGAGGACCAGAGTCCAGATTCCCCAGAACCCATGTAAAACTGGGCATGTGCAGGTCACATGTACTCTCAACACTTACAAGACAGAGACAGGATACCTGGGGCAAGCTGGCTTGCTAGACTACCCGAATTAACAAACCCAGGGTTCAGAGAAAGACCCTGGATTATAAGCAATCAAGGAAGATGCACCGATCTGTGGCCTCTGTTCTCATGAGCACACATACACACACGTGCAAACACATACAACACATACACCCACACAAAATAAAAGAGAAGCGAATTGAGGATTTATCTTAGTGGTATAGCATTGGTCCAGCAAGTGCAACGTCCTGGATCTCGCTTCCAGTCCCCCCCCCAAAACCATTTTAAATTAACAAAGAGGGGCTGAAGAGATGGCTCAGTGGTTAACACACGGACTGCTCTTCTAGACAAACCAGGTTCAATTTCCAGCACCCACACGGTGGCTCACAAACACCAGTAACCCCAGTTCCAGGAGACCCAACACTCTCTGCTGACCATTGTGGGTCAAGTGTGCAAGTGGCACACACACACACACACACACACACACACACACGCAGCCAGAACACATATAAACAACTTTTACATTAACACAATAACAGCCACTGAAAGACTTGTGGTCCAACCTTGCAACCACCAGTTAGAGACAGGAGGAATCCATTTTGAGGCCAGGCTGGGCTACAGAATGAGTCTGACTCAAGGTGTAAACTAATTACATGGAAATTTCAAGATGACCACTGTATCGAAAGTCACAGATAGGGCACTGTACAAACCATTCTCTTGATAGACTTTATGGGCTATAAAAAGTACACTGGGTAAAAGAAGTTCAGACAGTGTATTGAGTCTTTAAGAAAGTAAAGATAAAATTATGCTGACCAATACAACCTCAAAATTGTCGCAAATCATTTGAAATAAATATACCATAAAACTTTACACTGGAAAGTCACTAAGCAAGACTTAAAGCAGCTGTGAGATAACCTGAAACGTGGGTGTCTTTCTCATACTGCCTGATAAAGGGGATATTACGTCTGAGCAACTTGCCTATGAAGATAGCTTTCAGAATGAGAAAACAATTCTACAATCAGAGCCCAGTTTCAACCTGCAAATCAAAACTGGCACAAAATCCAAGGCAAAAGTGTCATCGAGGAAAGTAAGCTCTAGCGCTGTTTTTTTGGAGGGAGGGCGCACCACAGTATAAATGTATATAATATGTATTTTTCAGCAAGCCTCATTTAAGGAATCCACCAGCAACATTGTTCTACATTCCTTACTATATATAAAAAGCTGGCATAAGAATGAAGTTGAAGCGAGTTACAGGCCCTAACACCTTTTAAAACACAACAGATTTCACTCACTACTGAAAAGGAAATCTAAGGTTTATTTTCCCAGACTGTCTCCAGCTAGAGCAACCCACACTAACATCATCCCCAAGGCACATAACAGGGCTTTTATTTTTGACGACTTTATTCGGGTCAAGCCGGCAACCAAAGGCTTGGCAGAGCAGGCAGGCGCCTTGCGCCGCCCCGGGGCACGGCTCAAGTGAGAGCCCCGCGCGGACAACGACACCCCAGGGGAGCAAGGTGCACACTGCCGCGTCCGCCGGCGTCGCACTCGGAGGCCCCTTCCTTCCGGGCGCGCCAGGCCGCCACGGAAAACGCAGCGCCCGGGACTGATCTCGCGCCAGCATAGCATCGCGATAACAGCAGCACCTCCCGTGGAAGGCGAAGGAGAGCCGGCGCGGATTTCAAGCGCCAGGCCCCACCGGAGACAGCGAAGGCCGCTCCGGCACCTTATCTGCCGACTGTCTTCCAGGGTCTCTTCAACCGGCAGCTTGTGGATCCCCGGCACCGTGGCGAAGGTTGGGCGGCGGCAGGACTCTCGGCGGCCGCGCATCACAGCTCACAGCTCACTGCCCGCCAGGCCTGCAGCAGCTCACCCGGCCCCGCCCTCTCGCCGGCGCCGCTGCCCCAGCCAGGCGCTCAGAGGCGGCCGCACGGGAAACCCCGCCCTCTGGGCCCGTCGGTCCCGCCCCCACCTCTCCCTCCGCCTCGCCCATTGGTTCGCTGCGACGCCCGTCAATGATGGGACACACCTAGGAGATTCCTTAGCAAAGGACTGCTCGCTTGCTCTCCCACTAGTGACCTCCCATGCGGTGTCGCCGCTGTCTCAGTCACTCAGGCGTGTGCACTGCAGTTAACCTGAGCCTGGGGGGGAATACCGCTCCCGGGGTCTTGAGGCCATTTGACGTAGGCACCGTATTTCGTCAGGGACTTTGGAAAGATCCCTCCCTCTGACCCCTTTCCAAGCCTGCGCAAAGTTTTCAGTCTTAACTCCTGCAAAGTGATGCTAGCTCACAAATCTCAGACACCCCAAATTGTTCTGTCGGAGGGGCCTGAGCGAGAGGGGGAGCTGAGGGTTTTGTTGGACGGTGAGAAGGCTCATTGGCTGGATCAAAAGTAGCGGAGGGATCATCTTGTTCAGACTTCCTAGCCAAAAGGAGTTGAGTGGGAGAGCACGAGGCATAGAGAGAAGGCTTGGAACATAGCAGAGAGAAAGCCTGGACATAGAAAATCTCCTTCCACTTCTCCAATCGCTCACTGTAGTTCTAAAGGTCCCGAATAATATTGGGATCGAGGGTGCCATTACGTGGCCATGTGGACTGATTATCGAAGGGATATTTAGACAAAATTTGATTGTAAGCAAATAAGTTTAGGACCCTTCAGTTCAGGTGTCAGGTGTAGAGACTGGAGGTTTTCTAGGAGGCATCCCAAGGGGGAACCGGAGGGTACAGATGACACAGTTCCCATGGATGAGAAGGAAAAGGTCACTGCAGCCTGTAGTCAAGGGCGTCCCCAGGACTCAGGGAGGACAACCGAAAGAGGACCAAGCCATTCAGAGGGTCTTCACCCAACTCAACGGGGGTCAGGCTTAGCCCAGCTAAGCCAGAAGAGACTCGGCGCCTGGTACCAGGGCTTTTCTAGAAGCCAGAAGGCATAGACGGAAACCGAGCTCTAAGAGGGATCTCATCCACAGGAAAGGGTCAGGAATGGAGTCGCAGAAGCCACAAGGGCCTAGAGGAGCTGTGGGATGACAGCCAGCTCCAAGGGAGGGCATCAGGAAGGGACTCAATGACACGGTTGGCCCTAAGGAAACTGCAGGATTGCAATTTCAAGGGTGGTAGGATGGCGTCAGGTTAGGAGGGTCAGCTGTAGCCTTAAGGGCCTTGGCTGGGGTACCTCCACCTCTACAAAGACCCCTGACTTAGGGAGCTGAAACACCACCTGAAGGGGAGACTTACCCAATCGTTGATGGTGGATGGAGTGTCGAGCGATTGGTGAGCTGGAAGGCGAGTCTGCTGCAGGCCAACTGGAGATGAGAGATAGGGTCCCAGTGCGGCTCAGTCCACCAAGGGGAGCACAGGCACCAGAAGAGCCTATTCCCGGTTTCAGCACAAAATGTAAGCGTTTCAGGATGGGTCCGGATGGGATGGAACAGGAGTGGATCAGGTATTCTAGAACTCGGGAGTCACAGAATACTGAGTGTTACACAGCTCATGTGGAAAGGTATCCTGGAGCTCGGGAGTCACAGAATACTGAGTGTTACACAGCTCAGGTGAAAAGGTATCCTGGAGCTCGGGAGTCACAGAATACTGAGTGTTACACAGCTCAGGTGAAAAGGTATCCTGGAGCTCGGGAGTCACAGAATACTGAGTGTTACACAGCTCATGTGGAAAGGTATCCTGGAGCTCGGGAGTCACAGAATACTGAGTGTTACACAGCTCAGGTGGACAGGTATCCTGGACCTCGGGAGTCACAGAATACTGAGTGTTACACAGCTCAGAGGAAAAGGTATCCTGGAGCTCGGGAGTCACAGAATTCTGAGTGTTACACAGCTCAGGTGGAAAGGTATCCTGGAGCTCAGGAGTCACAGAAGACTGAGTGTTACACAGCATAGAGGAAAAGGTATCCTGGAGCTAGGGAGTCACAGAAGACTGAGTGTTACACAGCTCAGAGGAAAAGGTATCCTGGAGCTCGGGAGTCCCAGAAGACTGAGTGTTACACAGCTCAGATGGAAAGGTATCCTGGAGCTCGGGAGTCACAGAATACTGAGTGTTACACAGCTCAGATGGAAAGGTATCCTGGAGCTCAGGAGCCAAAGACCACCACAGGTTGCAGTAAGCTTAGCTGCTTACAGCCTTGTGTCAGAGAAAGGCTTCCCCGGTGTATATCGGTTCTTCTCCTGCAGACAGGGTCTTCAGGCTGGGGATGTTCGCCTAGTGTAGCAGTTTTCCTGGGCAGGAGGTTTCTCCGGCGAAGTTGTTACAATTCAGCTCTGCTCCTGGAGAGCAAAGAACGGAGAGCAGAGAGCGGAGTGTAACAACTCTGCTCTGACAAGCGAAGGTTTCCCGGGCAAGTGTTACAGCCCTGCTTGCTCTACTCTGCTCTGCTCTGCTCTATGCTGCCCAGGGTCGCCACTGCTTGCTGTGTTCTTCCTAGGCTGGCCTCTCCTCCGTTGCTACTGCAAAAGAAGATCTTCACCCAAAGCTCATCGGGAAGGGTTTAATGGAAGGCAGCTGGATCAGCCAAGGGGAACATACGCAGGGTTTATATAGGGATTCCTGGGGGCAGGGAAGTTTTTCTAGGGTAGTGATTGGTCCAATTTCAGTGCTGAGCTCAGATTGGCTAGAGCTCTGCACCAGGATTGGTTACTTTTCTGCACAGGATTAAGGTCAGATTTGGCTCTGGTTTCAGAGCCAAAGTGTGTTTCTTTCCCTGGTCCTTTTTAGCCTTTTGGCTCCAATTTTAGGGCCAGGGTGCATTTCTTTCACTGACTCTGATGCCAGGGACTAAGTGGGTTCCTTTGGCACTGGTTTCAGGGTCAGGGTACATTTCTTTGGTTCTGGTTGCAGGGCCAAAGTGTGTTTCTTTGGCTCTGCTCAGGGTGTGTTTCTTTGACTGGCCCCTTTCCCCTACACCCCCCTTTTTTGTTTAATAAACCTGGGGTTTGGAAAAGGGGCGGTGTTACCATTAGACTACTTCCTGCTGAATGGGAGCATCAGGGTTCATGGGACAGTCTTCATCTTTTTCCAGATGTGTCCAGGTGTTGTAGCTTTCTGGTTCCTTAGCTAGGGGCTGATAATACTGTAATAACAACTGGTTGAAAGTTTGGATAGAAGTTTTTTAACTTGTTGTTGAAGGAATTTAGACAAAAAAATATATAAGACAGGGTGCCACTAGTAGAATTAAGAAAACAGAGAGAAGAGGGTTTAGGAAATCTAGCATCCAGTTCGATATTGGATTATTAGTGATCCACTGGCCAGAGCTATCAAATTGTTCTTTATATTTTTGAAGGTCTGTTTGAAGTTGTTGAATTTTATCCTTTACTATTCCTGGTTAACATAAAAGCAACATTCTTCCTCGAGAAAGAGGAAAATCCACCTCTTTCTGCTGTTAGTAAATCTAGTCCTGTCCGACTTTGTAGTACCACAGCAGACAGTAAGTCTATCTGACCCTGAAGGGTGAGGATGGTTTGAGCTAGCTGTTGGAAATCCTGGTTGAATTATGAGGAAAGCCTGTGGTACATCGTTAGGGAAGTAGTCAATCCTGCTGCTCCTGTGGCCACACCTGCAGTTATGCCCAGAGCTGCCAGGAGGGGAATGATCTGAATTGCTCGCTTGTCATGTCGTCCTGCTATAAATTTACTGGTGGGAATTGCGAGGGGCTCTTCACCAGGTACCACTCCTAATATGGGAAGAGGAACACCAGGGTACATGTCCCAGACCAACTGGAAGGTAGTCAGTGGTATGCCTGTGTGCCAGAGAGAATCGACGCATTGTGAATATTTGGACATAGGGGCTGTGTGGTAGTATTATGCATTTTGGTATTGTTGTAGTCTTTGGAATCTAGAATGCCCACAAGGTGTGTTCCTGCTGAGCTAAAGCAGTCTGACATACCGAAGAGAGAGATGTGGGAGAAATAACGGGTGGTGGCAATGTTTGGCTCAGAGCAGTTTACAAGTGGCAAAGTGGGAAAGTCTGTTAAGACAATGGGTGAGGCCACAAAGGGTGGTTGTGAGTTTGACCCAGGAGGGACACACAACCAGCATTCTTCAAAGTGGTTAGGCAAGACATTATTTATTAGCTGATATGTAGAGATTAAGGTTTGAAACGAGAGATGATATGACAGGGAGCTGTGATTAGTATTATCAATAAGGGGTGCAATTACGGAAGTAAGAACCTTTGAGAAGCTGTGCACCACTTCTCCTATTGTGTCTATACTTTGAGTCTGTTTCTGTAAAGTGGGCTCAAGAGGCTTATAGCATTATCTTCAAGGGGAAAGGAATTCTTGCCAAGCCTAGGCAGTTAGAAATTAAAGCAGCTGGGCATGTAGGCGAACATCTTTAATCCCAGCACTGGAGAGGCAGGTAGATCTCTGTGTGTTCAGTGCCATCCAGGACTACAGAGTGAGTTCTGGGACATCCAAAGCTGTTACACAGAGAAACCCCGTCTCAAAAAAACAAAAATAATAAATAAACATATTGTTGATGAGTTATGTTAAAAAGTAGTTTAGTCAGATTATAAAATTGTAAAACTAGACAGATTTAAAGCAGATGTAACTTCAGGAGATTGTATACCCTGTGCAACCAAGTATATGATTTTAGTTATTATTTTAAAACAACTCTAAAGATGAAAAATTTACATTTTCTTTCGATAACTGAAAGGTTAGTGGATTTTTTGTTTTTGTTTACTTTTTTGGTGGTAGGGATTTTTAATGATTTATTTTCTTTTATGTACATTGATGTTCTGCCGCATGTGTGTCTATGTGAGGTGGCAGAGCCCCTGGAACTAGAATTACAGACCATTGTGAGCTGTCATGTGAGTGCTTGGAATTTTACCGGGGTCCTCAGGTTAAGGGCCAGTGTTGCCCCCTTCTTTTTTTTTCAGAAAGTCTCTTGTAGCCCAAGCTGGCCTTAGTCTTGCTAGGTAACGAAAGATGAACTTGAACTTCTGATCAACCTGCTTCTACCTTCTGAGGGCTGGGATAGCAATTCTGCCCCCATGCCTCATTTCACGTGGTGCTGGAGATGAAGTGCAGGACTTCATGCATGCTAGGCAAGCATTCTACTGGCATCTTCAGCCTTTTGTAAAGCTAATCAAGCAGTTCTGTGTCAGCCCATTTCCTCTTATGTAAGAAATAGGACTTGTTCAGAGAATGCCTTTGGGATTACTGGAGACTGGCATGTGGAGAACATAACAAAACAATTTAGGCAACTTGTTACTTTTATGGGAAGCATATCAGGATGAAGCAGCACCCATCAAAGAATTAATTTTTAGAGATACTTTACACATATAATTCAGTGAGATGTTTCACGCATGTAACTTAAAATAAAATTTATACAAATCCATTAATAGACTTGTTAATTACTAATCTTCTGAAATTATATTCGGTATTCTTATAAAGGTTTTACATGAGATTTCTTGAAGTGCTGGTTAGTAGTTTGCAATAGGGAAGAATCCAACAACTGAAATGACACTAGGGCTTCAATTTTTAAAATTATGTCACTGGGTTAATGGTTTCCAGATGTAAGCACAGCACACATAAAAATTATCTGAGCAGGGCGGTGGTGGTGGGGCATGTCTTTAATCCCAGCACGCAGGAGGCAGAGGCAGGCAGATCTCTGTGAATTCAATACCACCCTGGTCTACAGGACCTAGTTCCAGGACAGGCTCCAAAACAATACTGAGAAACCCTGTCTAGGAACCCCCCCCAAAAAATTCATCTGAAAGATTGTTAGGAGACAAATTCCAAAACCCAGAAAAAATTTCTGCTGTAGTTCAGAGTGGAGCTGAGAATCTATGTAAGAAAACCTCCATCACCCAGGCAGTGATAGAGCACGCCTTTACTCCCAGCACTTGAGAACAGAGGCAGGTGGATCTCTGAGTTCCAGGCCAGCCTGGTCTACAGAGTGAGTTCCAGGACAGCCTCCAAAACAATACAGAGAAAACCTGTTTCAAAAAGAAAGAAAGAAGGAGGAAGAGAGGGAGGGAGGGAAGGGAGGGAAAAAGGAAGAAAGAGAGAGGGAATAAAGAAAAGGAAAGGAAAACCTCCATCAGAGATGAGATAAGAGGAGGAGGCCTGTGTGGCTAGGCTAGAGTGATGGGAGGACATGCAGGAGATGAGGTCACTATGCAAGGAAGTCCTGAGGCTACCGTGGAGACAGAAAGCACGTCTGCCAGTCACAGTATGAACTGACATGTCTTCAGTGATTCTTCCAGCGCTTGTTGGAGAAAAACCACTGGGGACTAAGGATGGAAACAGAGGGGTCGACTGGGAGTGGGCAAGGGGGACGGAAGGGGTGGAAGGGAGAACTAGGGTTGGAATGTAAAATGAAATAATAAAGTAAAAAAATGGGAAAAATTAAGAATATCCAAAAAGAATGAAAACAGGCTCTGCTAGAGGTGCTATTTCATCCTTCTTCCTCAGCTCTGTTCTCTCTATTGCTTAATTTCTTTTCTTCTTTTCTTTCTTTTTCGAGAAAGGGTTTCTCTGCGTAGCCCTGGGTGTCCTAGAACTCACTCTGTAGACCAGATTGGCCTTGAACTCACAGAGATCCACCTGCCTCTGCCTCCCTAGTGCTGTGATTAAAGGCGTGCGCCACCACCACCCAGCTGTCTTTCTTCTTTTTTTAGTCTCTTTAAATATTTGCCATTTCTTTATGTTGAGTAGCTTTGATCCAGTAGCATCATTTTTGATGAGGCTCCGACAGGAAAAAAACAAGTTCAGGACTCTGTGCATGCTTTTAATTTCTGCACCGTGGCAGATCTCTGTGAATTTGAGGCCAACCTGTCCTACGAAGAAAGTTACAAGATATCCTTCCTGGGCTGCATAAAGAGATCCTGTGTCAGTGATAGAAGTAGAAGTACTAGTAGTAGTAGTAGTGGTGGTGGTGGTGGTGGTGGTGGTGGTGGTGGTGGTGGTGGTGGTGGTGGTAGTGGTGGTGGTGGTGGTGGTGGTGGTGGTGGTGGTGGTGGTGGTAGTAGTAGTAGTAGTAGTAGTAGTAGTAGTAGTAGTAGTACCTTCAGTTTGTCAGATCCCTGGCTCTGTTACTGTCTGCATCTTCCATGTTCTTACTAACTACTTCTTATCTAACACCCCTTCTCTCCCTACCTCCAGGTGGTAGGGCAGCCTAGCCTCAGTCTAAGTCCTTTCTTGTATCTAGCTCAAGTGATCAGAGATACAGATATGCCTTTAGGACAATGTCATTTCTGGTAATTATAAGCCTGGAGCTCCTGCCCTGGGCTCACAGGATAACTGCTTGTTATACAAACTGGAGCTCTTCATTTCTTCCTAATTTCTTCTTCCCCAGCCTATTCTGCCAGCCCACTCCCCACCTCCAGTAAATGCCACTGTAGTTGCTCAAGACAAAAAAGAATCATTCTGGAAAAGTTCTATAGCTTCAGTGATAGCTTAGGAGTCATCGTGGAACCAGATCTGAGACTGGGTAAGGCCCATAGGCATGTGAAGAGTTCCTCAACTCACACCAAAAGCTGAAGACTCAGGCAGGAATCCCTACCTGATTTCCAGAAGAAGACTTTGTAAGTGTTTCTCGCGGATCTGGATGGAACAGGAGTTGGTTAGGTATTCTGGCACTCGGGAGTCACAGAAGACTGAGTGTTACACAGCTCAGGTGGAAAGGTTTCCTGGAGCTCGGGAGTCACATAATACTGGGTGTTACACAGCTCAGGTGGAAAGATATCCTGGAGCTCGGGAGTCACAGAATACTGAGTGTTACACAGCTCAGATGGAAAGGTATCCTGGAGCTCGGGAGTCACAGAATACTGAGTGTTACACAGCTCAGCTGGAAAGATATCCTGGAGCTCGGGAGTCACAGAATACTGAGTGTTACACATCTCGGGTGGAAAGGTATCATGGAGCTCGGGAGTCACAGAATACTGAGTGTTACACAGCTCAGGTGGAAAGGTATCCTGGAGCTCGGGAGTCACAGAATACTGAGTGTTACACATCTCGGGTGGAAAGGTATCATGGAGCTCGGGAGTCACAGAATTCTGAGTGTTACACAGCTCAGGTGGAAAGGTATCCTGGAGCTCGGGAGTCACAGAATACTGAGTGTTATACAGCTCAGGTGGAAAGGTATCCTGGAGCTCTGGAGCCACAGAATACTGAGTGTTACACATCTCGGGTGGAAAGGTATCCTGGAGCTCGGGAGCCAAGGACCACCACAGGTTGTAGTAAGCATAGCAGCTTACAGCCTTGCCTCAGGGAAAGGCTTCCCCAGTGTATCTGCTCTGCTCTGGCAGTACAGGGTCTTCCAACTAGGGATGTTCACCCAGTGTAGCAGGTTTGCTCGGCAGGAGGTTTCTCAGGCGAAATTGGAACAGTTCAGCTGTGCTCCTGGAGAGTGGAGAGAAGAGAGCAGGGAGCAGAGTGTTACAACTCCACTCTGCCAGTGGAAGGTTTCCCCGGCAAAAGTGTTACAGTCCTGCTCCCTCTACCCTGCCCGGGATTGCCTCTGCTCCATCGCTGCAGCAGCAAAAGAAGATCTTCACCCAAAGCTCATTGAAGGGGTTTATTAAAAGGAAGAATCCAGGAGAGTGGCTGCCCTCTCCCAGAGTGGCAGAGGACAGCCGGTTAGCAGGAACAGCCAGAAGCTGAACAGACACAGGATTTATATATGGCTTCCAGGGTGGGGATTGTTCAGATTTTAGTGCTGAGCTCATATTGGCTCGAGCTTTGCTCGAGGAGTGGATAGTTTGCAGCACAGGGTTAGGGTCTGATTTGCCTCTGGTTTCAGGGCCAAAGTGTGTTTCTTTCTCTGGTCCTTTTTAGGCTTTTGGCTCCAGTTTTTGGGCCAGGATGCATTTCTTTCACTGAATGTGATGCCAGGGAAAAAATGTGTTCTTTTGGCACTGGTTTCAGGGCCAGGGTACATTTCTTTGGTTCTGGTTGCAGGGCCAAAGTGTGTTTCTTTGGCTCTGCACAGGGTGTGTTTCTTTGACTGGACCCTTTTCCCTACAGACTTAAGACAGAATCTCTGGCCCTAAATTCTAGTCTTATGGAGGGAAAGGATATCTTCTCCCTTCTAGGACTTAATCCTTCACTAAATATTGCAAATGCCACCAATGAGAGTAGAAAAAAAGACTAGAAATTTTTAAAAGAAGAACACAACCAGTACACTAACTCTAGATGTGCAAATCACAACACAGAAACATCATGAAAACCCAAGAAAATATACTTCCTTCATAAATCACTAATTCCACAATAATGGCACCTAATGAAAATGACTTGGAATGCTACCAGACAAATATTCAAAAGACTGATAAGTATATTGAGACAATTCAAAGAAGACATGACTATACTCCAAAAGAACAAAAAGAGAGGATGAAATGAGGAATTCAGCACAAGGTATGAAAATAGAAATAGACTTGCTGAATTAAACCTACCTGAAATGATGCAGGAAATGAAAAACACAAGAAGCTACATAAAAACCTTAATGGAAAACCTCCCCGATAGACTGGATCTTGTAGACAACAGAGGATCTACACAGTGAGAAAGACCCTGAAATGCAAAGCTCTAACTGGAATGTCTTACCAAATTCCTCCCCTCTGACCTCAAGGAACCCCATGGAAGAGGAGGGGGAAAGGTTTAAGAGCCAGAGGGGATGGAGGACACCAGAAGGACATGTCCCTCTAAATCATCTGATCAAAGCTCATATGAGCTCACAATGAATTAAGCAGCAAGCACAGGGCCTGCATGGGTCTGCACCAGATCATCTGTGTACATGTTATAGCTTTCAATTTAGCATTTTTATGGGACTCCTGAGGGTGTGAAAAAGTGGATCTCTGATTCTTGTGCCTTCTTTGGGGGCTCTTTTCCTTCTATTGGTTTTCCTTGTCCCACTTCAACATGACAGTTTTTGTTTTGTCTTACTGTATTTCATTTTATTATGTTTTGTTGCTGTCTCTTAGATGCATGGTCTTTTCTAATGAGAAACAGAAAGAGGATCCAGATGGGAGAGGAGATGGGGAGGAACTGGGAGGAGTAGAGGAGGGGAAAATGTAATCAGGATGTATTGTATGAGAAAAGAATCTATTTTTTTATTCTCTACTAGTTTATTGAGTTAAAAATTGAAGATCCCACATTTTAAGAGGCTCTTATATACAGTACAAGTCTAATCGACAGATGTGGAAATCAGTCAGAGGAGGTGTCCTCAGACACTGCCATGACACGGACCTGATGCTCTCTCTCTGAAAAGAATCCTATAAAATATTGCTCCCAAACCCCTCTAAAATCATGATAGTGCAGCAAAACCCCAGGTAAACATCTGCCTGCTGACCCAATACTCAAATATAGACTGAAAGCCAACAGGCATATCTTTTCTGTGTGTAACTTTTAACAAACAAATCATTCAGTTGAAATACCCAATCTGTACAGTGCTGCCCCTTCACAGAAGGCGAGAAACTGCTGGAGCATCACGTCAGAGGCCGACCTCGGTGCTGTAGGCTGTGAAAGTGGGCTTCCTTCAGGGTCTGATTGATATTGAAATAAGGGCTTTTTCACAGTGCAGACTGCTTGGGCACTGGCTCGGGGTGCTGGGGCAGGATCCCGGGATGAGCTGGCTCAAGCTTCTCTCTGGTCCACTGGCCCTGTCTGGGATGTTGCTGCTGCTGTTGCTGCTGCTGCTGCTGCTACTCCCACCACTGTCACTGCTTGAAGACTGTGTGTCCCAGGAGTCCTGAAAGATGGGATTCCTACTTCTCCTTTTGGTCTGGGGTGGGAGGTGGCTATCATCATCATTTCTTCTCCTTTTTCGTGGGGCGGAAGCACTTGCTCATGGCAGCTGGTGAAGGCTAGCAATGCAGCCCTGCTCTGCCCTGACAGCTAACAGACTGAGCTGGGTTCCAACGACTGCCACACCCACCCCTGTGGTCCTGGGTGGCAGCTGCAGGCAGAGTACCCCTCTGGTCGACCTGTACCACCACGATTTCCAGAAAAAAATCTATTTTTTAAGATTTATTTATGTATATGAGTGCTCTATCTTCATGTACGGCTTTATTCCAGAAGAGTGTATTGTATCCCACTATAGATGGTTGTGAGCCACCATTGAACTCAGGACCTCTCTCTGGAAGAGCAGCCAGTGCTCTTAACTGCTGAGCCATCTTTCCACACCCTGCCCCCAAGAAAAGAATCTATTTTTTAATAAAAGGGGAGCCGGGCAGTGGTGGTGCACACCTGCAATCCCAGCACTCCGGTAGCAGAGGCAGGTGGATCTCTGTGAGTTCAAGGCCAGCCTGGTCTACATAGCAAGTTCCAGGACTGACTCAATAGCTACTAAGAAACCCTGTTTTGAAAAGCAAAAACAAAAAGTTAAAATGAAAAAAAAAAGTGGTAAAAAAACAAACAAAAGAGAAAGCTGTACAATGTCTTTCAGGTGAAAAGTCTGTGTGCTTATCTTTAGGAGCTTCAGTATGTTTTTTAAAAAATCTTTTAGGCCAGGAGATGGTGTGTGCCAGGGGTAAATATTGATCTACTAGCCAAAGCCTCCCAGGTTGGCTAGGCCTCCTCATTAACACCCACATTCAGGGGGCCTGGATCGGTCCCATGCTGGCCTCTCAGCCATCAGTCTGGGGTCCAAGATATCCCCCTTGTTCAGGTCAGCTGTGTCTCTGGGTTTCACCAGTCCAGTCTTGACCCCTTTGCTCATCACTCCTGCCTCTCTGTCACTGGATTTCAGGAGTTCAGTTCAGTGTATAGTTGTGGGTATCTGCCTCTGCTTCCATCAGTCACTGGATGGAGGTTCTAGGATGGCATAAAAGGTCGTCGTCAAACTCATTATCAGGGAGAGGCATTTAAGGTAGTCTCTCCACTATTAGTTTGCCAGTTGGCGTTATCCTTGTAGATCTCTGGAGATCTCACTAGTGCCAGATCTCTCCTCAAACCTAAAATGACTCCTGCTATTATGGTATCTCTCCTCCTGCTCTCCTCAATTCTTGCCCCTTCTCAACCTTCCTGCTCCTCTCCCCTCCTCTTTTACCCCTCACTTTTTCCTGGCTCCCTCTCCCCTCCCCTGCCCCATACTCCCAATCTATTCAGGAGATCTTGCTTCATTCCACCATCTCTGGGTTACCATGCATATCTCTCTTAGGGTTCTTCCTGTTCCCCAGTCTCTCTGGCAGTGGGGTTGTAGGCTGACACTCCCCTGATTCATTTCTAAAATCCATATATGAGCCAGTATATACCATGTTTGTCCTTTTGTAACTGGGTTACCTCACTCAGGATGGTTTCTTCTAGTGCCATCTATTTGGTGGCAAATTTCAAGATTCCATTGTTTTTTTCCATTGAGTAGTACTCCATTGTGTAAATGTACCACATTTTCTCTATCCACTCTTCAGTTGAGGGGCATCTAGGTTGCTTCCAGGTTCTGGCTATTACAAATAGTTCTGGTATAAACATAGTGAAACAGACATCCTTCTTGTATGAATATATATTTTTTGGGTATATGCCTAAGAGTAGAATTGCTGGGTCTTGTGGTAGACTGATTCCCATTTTCCTGAGGAATCTCCATACTGATTTATTGCAATTTTTGTTTTGTCTTTTCCTCCCTTTCTTGCATTTATTGGATTTTTTGGTTTGTTTTTTCTTCTATTTCTTGTATTTTTTGGTTTGTTTTTTTCTTCCATTTCTTGCATTTTTGGTTTGTTTTTTCTTCCATTTCTTTAAGGGATTTTCTCATATCATTTTTGAGGGCTTCTATCATTTTTATGACATTGTTAGTAAGGTCATTCTCTTCTGCTTCATCTGCATTGGGGTGTTCAGGTCATGCTGGTGTGGAGTCTCTAGACTCTGGTGGTGGCACATTTGTTTTTCTGTTGCTGAGTTTGTTTTTATATTTTCTCTTTCCCAACCCTTCTTCCAGTGAGTGCAGGAAGGACCTCTTATTCTCCTAGTGGGTAGGGAATCAGGGTTCCCTTTTGGCGGGTGCAAGCAAATCCAATACTCTCTGGCCTCTGCTGTGTGTCCTGCCCTCTGCCCTGAGTGGGGGCAGGAGTAGACTGGCTCTCTCAGGAGGCTCCTGGTGATTTGGTCCTCAGGGGCGAGTCAACCTAACTGCAGTCCCCAGGCCATGAGATCCGAGAGAGGGTGAGTGGAAGAAAGTGGGGGGGAGGATGGGGGCTAGGAGCTCTAGACTAGTATCTTAGCTATGGTTTCTATTGCTGTGAAGAGACACCATGACTATAGGAACTCTTATAAATGAAAACGTTTAATTGGGTGCTTGGTTGGCTTACAGTTTCAGAGTTTTGACCTATTATTGTATGGTGTTACACAGGTAGATATGGTGCTGGAGAAGTAGCTAAAAGTTGTATATCTTGCAGGTAATAGGAAGTGGACTGAAACACTGGGTGGTGTTCTGGAAATCTCAGAGACGGCCCCCACAGTGACACAGGCCCTCCAACAAGGCCATAACCATTCCAACAAAGACAAGCCTGAGAATAGTGCCACTCTCTATGAGATTATTAGGACGAATTACATTAAAACTACCACAAGTGTTCTACTAAAAGCTATGCCACCATCCTTTTAAGCCCACTCTAAAATTTCTAATTTCTTTTTTAATGAAATAGCAAGAACAATGATGACACCCTAAAATCTATGGATGATTATATCATATATTGTGTTAACATTGTCTTCAGTAGAGTGGTGGTGGCAGGCACTGTTAATCCCTGCACTCGGGAGGCAGAGGCATGTGGGAATGTTTGGGTTTGTATGTCATTGTCAGGGTACACAAGTGCTCGAACATGCCCAGAGTGGGTAGGCCCCTAGCCTCATTGTGGGGTCATGAGGTCCACAGAAGACTTCACTCCTAGATGAGCCTGCCCCATGTAGACCAGGAAGCACACATCTCCTCCCATTCTCCTTCATACTCAGAATACCTCTAGCCATTCAAAATCCCCTTAGAAAAGTAAAGAAGGGACTCTTTACTCCTATCCCAGTCTCCTAGACAACTGAGATTTTGCAAGACTTCCCAGGGATTTGGAGATACATATGTAGTAAACTAGCATCACCCCAGATCTTTAAACCCAGAGACCCATCTACCTGCCCTGCACAGGGCCATCTTGGCCCCAGTAGTAGGGGAGGAGTCACCAAGTCTCAGTAGGATAGGACTCATCATCTGGACTTCACATATGTTCACACTAGACTGCTCTGAACAAATCTTTTCCAGTTATAAGCCCAGTACCCTGACTGTGTCTGCAGTCAGAGGACTCCTCTTATCCCTTCAGACTTGTCTCTGAGCCCAGCCTTTGAGATGTTGGGACTGACACCTAGCCCCAGAATCTTAGAACATTCACTCCAAAGTTCAGGAGCCTCCGAGTGCAGCACTGTATGAGTTCACAGCTCCATGAGCACTTTCCCACCTTTTCTGAAAAGACGTGATCTTATGTAGCTCATGTTGACCTAGAATTCTCTAGGTAGCCTAAGGTGGCCTCCGAGCTGGATTTCCCCGCCTTCATCTCCAGAGTTCTGGGATCACAGGCATGAGCCAGTCTCCGGGTTTTGGTTTCTTTTTCAGGAGACAATGAAGCATTTGGTATCTCCACAGAGACTACCAGCAAACGTGCCTTGTCAAGGTCCGGGTGTCCACGTTCCTGCATTATGTCATGGCAAGTGTATGGCCATCAAGGACACAGGACGAAGTTAACAGGGCAGGTGTAAATTCACTGTAATCCAGAGCTAGTGCCAAGTTTTAGAGGAAGTGGCATTCAGGGGGGCAGTAAGAAAGTAGGGTCAAATACTGACTCTCAGCAATCACGTGAGTGTTGGGATTAAAGAGACACTGTTTGCTGCTAGAAGGAATGATTTCCAGCCTCTGGAATGCAAAGGAGGTTGCCTTGTTGGATGGAGAAAGTGACAGTTAAAACAAAGTCAAGATTGTGAGGAGGAGGACTATCAGTATAGTCAGAGGTAAGAAATAAAGGCAGGGTGAAGACCAGGATGGATTTCCCTTTAGAAAGTCATTTTTTGAAGAACACTAGCTGGAAAATTCAGTGATCTGTGTCCAGCGTGGATAAATGTAGTGTATATGGGGGTGAGAGTGAGTGGAAACAGTCTTGATGAAGGACTGTGCCTCGATGAGGGGCGTGGTTTAGCTGCACTGACATGTGGCAAAGGACTTGAAACAGCTCTGTAGATCAGTGAAAACTATGTAGAGTTCTATTATGGTCCTCTAAAGTAGGTCTTTGCCTGTTTTTCCAGAGGTAACGCACACTCCGCAAGGTAAGTTTGATTTGTGTGTGTGAAGAACACCAATTTTCAGTTCTAGCTACACAGGCACTTCGGTTTGTGGTTGCATCTGTTATTGATGGCTTGCTACAAGTTAATTAACAAAACTCTCCCGCCTGAAGATTCTTGCTCTTAATTTCGTCTTACAGGGAACAGAGCTGCGGAGGAAGCAAGCAATTTGTCGTAGGTCTCAGGAGTAAATGTAGAGCCAGGATTTCTCTAGAGGCCTTATTATGCTGACATTAATACTGACATTTTCCTGTGTCATTGGTAGGATGCAAGAAGGAACTTGACATTTGAAAAGCAAGTACTTATTAAATTATTAATTTAAAAATTACTATTACTATATTGTTTGAGTCGCCCCAAGTTTTTGCATTGAGCAGTCATCATTTGGACAAATCCTTTGGATTAAAGAAAAAAAAAAGATCCCTCAAGTGAGGAGGCTGAAACTTGCTGAAGCCAGAGTCTCAGAGGCTGCAGAGCCTGGGCCAAGACAGAAGGGGCGGGTTAAAGGGGCAGGACCAAGTCGCAGAACTGTGATTGAGGGCGGGATCTGGAGGAGAGAGGCGGGGCTAAACTCGGCTGCGCATGCTCGGTGTGGACCCTACTCCGCTGCTGCGGCTGCCACCTCCCACTCGGGAGTAGGAGTGAGCTGCAGGCGACCAGGTAGCAGAGAAGGGCCCCGCTGGGCGAGCTTACGTCCTTGTCCTGGTGGCTGCAGCTCTGTTCCTTCTTCTTCACTGTCAACGCCGGCCTCAGTGGCTCACAGCTGGCAGTGGCTGCGGGCGGCTCAGGCCGCGCGAGGGGCGCCGACACCTGTGGCAGGAGGGTAAGGTCAGGGCTTCTTCGCGCTCCAGGTTACCTGAGGGCGAGCGGCGCGCACAGGTGCTCGCAGACAGGCGAGTCGGGGTCGTCCGATCTGCAGACCCTGGTGTCAGTGGTGTCCCTGGCTCCTCCAGCCCGTCCCACATCAAGCTCCCCAGGCAAGCATCCGCCGGTTCCTCTCTGGATGAAAGGTGACTCCGGACCCTGGCTTTGTGTTGCTAATGGGGCGCGTCTGCTGCCTGGGGTCGGACTCCCGAGGGCTGGGCGGCTGGGCGGGGGCTGTGCGCCCCACCCTTTTTGTTCTCGGCTCTCTGCCCCTGGGCTTCGCTTCCTGGACTGGGATCTTCCAGGCTGTCCCGGTACACATGAACTTCGGAGCCCATGGATCGTGCCCTGGACCTCCAGTCCACAGCTCTGCAAGGGCTTAAGGGCATCCAGGGAAGGGACCCTGGAGAGCTAGGGAAGGATGCATTCACTTTCTCTCTGTCGCTCTGTTCCTTCTAAGCAGCTCTGTCACCCTACTCCTTCCTACGCCACTGGGGATTCTTAACTTTCTAAGAGACTCTGCCTGCAGGTCTCATGATGCCACCACTAGCCGCCAACGCGCCTCAGCTTGAGTTGAGGGTGTTTTCATGGCCAAAGGGCAGCGAAAGTTTGTCTGCTCCGCCAGGTGCCCCAGACCTGAAACTGGTGGAGCCCACACTTTCCCTGTGTACTTGAAAGCCCTCTCCCCAAAGCAGGAATTCCTTTCCTGTTGTCTGGGTAGTGCGGCCCCCTGGTCTGCAGACCTTGAGCCTTCCACAGAGACAAGGGCGCTGAAAGTCAAGCCACTCACACCTTCAACCCTATTGTAAGAACACAGTTTGCCATCCGGGCAGCCCAGTCTGGAGTGCCCAGTCTCAGTTTCCTTACCTAGAAAACTGGAAGGGGGTGGGGGAGTGGGAGGGTTGCTTATTCCGCAGGGCTCAGGGATATGTTGAGGGCAGCTTGCTTAGACCAAAGTTGTCTTCCCTTTTGCCATGGACTCTACTAAACAGCTCAGTACAGACAAGACCCAGAATAGGACACCTCTTAGGGACACTTGGCTCACTTCTCAGTTAGAGAGAAACACAGTTCAGAAAACGAGGTAAGAGCGGGCAGCTGCAGGTCAACCATTCCCACTCCTCTTAGTGGACTCTGCTCGTCTTCCCCTTTTGGGTAAAGCCTCACGGTTTCTTGCTGTGTTCCACTGCAATAAAACCTCACTGTTAGTTTTAACAGATTGCAAATTTTCTTAAGGCTATCACATGTTGACTTGCTAAATCTCTTGTAAGATTTTTGATCTAGACTGGCAGTTGCTGCTTTTCTAGAGTAGCCTAGAATGCATGAAGCGTGTGTAAAGTTTTAACATTGGGTGTATTAGTTGTCTCTGAAGAAGCCAAAGCAATGTTTTTGCTCTTCAGGAATGCATCGCTCAATAACTGCCCCCCACCCCGTTGATGTGGTCCCATCACTAGTACCCACATTCCTGGCCTCCTGGGAGTGATCTCAACAGCTCCTGCCTTGGTGACAACTACAGTCCTTTCCGTGGGTCACCAGCTCCTTCCTGGATGAGCATGGAAGCTTCTGGGCCGTATCCCAGATTCCAGGCTCTGAACCACAGCTCCTTCCTGCTGAAATTGCCTGCTTGGTACACGTGAAAGTAGGCCCAGCTTACCCAGCCTTCTTCTAGCACAGCCATGGGTTCTGCCCCCTCCTTCCCTGTTGCTTGCCTTCTAAGTCCTTTCCCACAGCCAGCATGTGCTTCCCATCTTGACTGTGTTCTGGCCCGAGAGCGCCCTGCTAGGTTTAAGGGTCTGCTCATGTGCCGCCTCTTCCAGGAAGCCCTCCCAGGACGCTATGCCCTGTGCTTTACTTTCTCATCCAGGTCCCTTAGTCTTTGGTGCTCACCAGCTTTGTGTGTTTAGTTTCCATGGTGGGGTCGAAGCTTGGAGCCCTATAATCTTGGCTGAGGCCATGTAGACCATGGCATCTTTCTGCAAAATCCTTTAGTGCATGGTTTGAAGAGTCGGAAGAGCTGAGCCTAGTGCTGTAATCCCAGCTACTCGGGTGACTGAGGCAGCAGGATCAAAAGTTTTGTGCCTGCCTAGGCTTCAGAATGAGTTTCAGGGCTAGCCTAGGCAACTTAGAGAGACCCTGTCTGGAAGGAAGGGAGGAAGGAAGGGAGGGAGGGTGGGAGGGATGGAGGGAGGGAGGGAGGGAGGAAGGAGAAAGAAGGAGGGAGAGAGACAGAGACAGAGAGTCAGAGACAGTGCTGGAGGTGATACAACTCAGCAGCAGAACACCTGTGTGACAGCCTGAGGTCTGCGTTCATCTCCAGAGGGAGGCAGGCAAGGAGGTCTCAACGCCAGGCTTCAGTCTATCATGTTCTGTGTGCAGTAGGACTTTGCACAGCATTCCTGGCTGCAGCCACCTTCAAATATTGGGGAAAATATCACCCTTTTGCTTCTTACCTTTTTAGTGACTTCTCTGAACTCTATCATGGCTTCTTGCAGGAAACCCTCCCTATCCCCACCTTACTAATTAAGATGTCACAGATGTTACGTTGTCTTCTCTGAACTCTGTCATGGCTTCTTGCAGGAAACCCTCCCTATCCTCACCTTACTAATTAAGATGTCACAGAGGTTGCCTTGTCATGGGGTTCTAGTAGGCACCAATGTTCAGAATCTTGGGATTTTTGAGTCACACCTGCTTCGTACAGGTCTCCTACTCATCCTGTGCATGTTGGCCCCAACTCTGAGGTCATTTATGGTCTAGTTGGGTCTGTATAAATAAAATATATAGGAGTCAAAGGCCGAGGCAGGAAGATGGCTGTGTCGTGGTCAATCCACCCACCCACACTACAGAAAGAAAGCAAAGACAAGGCTGGGAGGGTGTTTGGGAACTGTAGCTCATTTGCTGAGTGCTTGCTGGCATCCCCAGGGTCAGGGGAAGGATAAGGAATAAACATAGGTGTAGTGGTGCTACCAAGCCTTTAGCACCCAGAAGGTAGGCAGATCTCTGTGAGTTCAGCACCAGCTTGGCCTACATACTGAGCTCTAAGCCAGCCAAGGATACATAATGGGACCCTACCTCAAACAAACAAAAATAAGGAGCAAGGGTAAATAATTTGTGATTCCAACAGAAGTGGGTATCTGGGGTCTGAGTTTCACTTAGAACCTTGAGCCTTGGAGCCTGAAGGTGGGGCAGGGTCTGGACACTGGAGAACAAATGACTGAATGCCCTGCTTAATAATCTCCATAGGGCATTTGGGCCAGAAACCCAGGCAGCTGTAGGACTGGGTATTTCCCCAGGATTTACAGGGTTTGCAGCTAGGGGAGCTTCTCTCAAGGGCCATGGGCTGGCCTGGTTTAAGTGGTCAGGTTTCACAACCTCCCTATTACTTGGGTAATTAAAGGACTGATTCCATCTCAAACACAGCTCAGTCTTTAGAAATGAGTTGTGGGCACATTTCTTAACTATTTGAAGAAAAACCCCTCCTAGTCTTTGCTGAGTAAAGTTGTGCTGTGAATAATAAATACTGCTTTTTTCCGAAGAGTAACATTTCGTGATGCTTTCAGGCTGCAGGCTCCTACCTCGACACCAGCTTGAAACACTACTACTTAGGTTGCTTTTTCTTTCTTTCTTTTATTCGTTTTTTTTTTCTGATTTTCGAGACAGTGTTTCTCTGTATTGTTTTGGAGGCTGTCCTGGAACTCTCTCTGTAGACCAGACTGGTCTCCAACTCACAGAGATCCTCCTGCCTCTGCCTCCTGAGTGCTGGGATTATAGGGGTATGCCATCAACGCCCGCATTTTCTTTCATTATTTGAAACAGGATTTCTCTAGGTAACAGTCCTGGCTGTCCAGGAACTCACAGAGATCTGTCTGCCTCAGCCTTTCCAGCATTGGGATGAAAGGTGTGCGTGTGCCACCATTACCGCCTGGCACTTTATTTATTTTTTTGGTGTGTGTGTTTCATTTAATTGATTTACCAGATTAGGTTGTGCAGGTGTGTACTCATGCAGAGGTCAGAATGTGTCAGGAGACCTGTTCTATTACTTTGTTGTAGTCCCTTGTCACATGTCTCTCACTGATACTGGAACTGGGCTGTAGGCCAGCAAGCCCGCCCCAGTGATTCTCTTGTCTCTGCTCCTCTTAGCATTCATGGTCTTACAGGCTTAGCACATAAGCATGGGTGTCAAGGATTCCGGCTCAGGTCCTCTGCTTGCCCAGCAATTGCTTGTGCCCACTGAATCATTTCCCTATCTTCAGCTGTTTTTGATGATGGAATTGTTGTTTGTGATGGTTACCTTTAATGTGTCAACCCCTCGTGCTGAGAGATTCTGAAACCTCCCCCTGTCTTGATAAAAACAGGAGTTCCGACGTCAGGCTTGGTGGGCCAAACGCATAAAGACTTTGAAGGCAGAGCAGGAGGATCGAGAGTTCAAGGCCAGCTTGGAGGCTATATTGTCAGTTTTGGCCTAACTGAAGTATTACATAATGAGACCCTAACTTAAAAAGCAAGCAAGCTCATAAACAAACAAGTGAACCAAAAACCTCAGAATCCCTGGAAGAGCAGCCAGTGCTCCTAACTGCTGAGCCATCTATCCAGCCCATGAGTGAAACTTTTTATTAATGTGATGGTGTGTTTATCTGATGTAAATTTGTTGTCTTGTGTGGAAATTGTTCTGATTAACTCAAGTCACAACTATAGAGGCAGCAGGAGGTCCTGTAACAGCCTTGAGGGCAATGTGTCAGTTTGAAGACTTCCATTTTATTCCTCAAGCTCTCCAGAAGCAAGAAAGCAGCCTTAAGGATACCATACTCACTGAAAGAATATTCATTGGGTCTCTACTCCCTTTCTTTATGTGTCATTGTCCCTTTCTGTTTCTGTATATTTGTTTTTCTCTATCTCACTGTTATTTCTCATGTGTTTGAGGTTTCTTCATCATGATTCTTTATGTCTCTTAATTTCTGGCTGTCTTTCTTCTTTTCCTCTGTATTATTCTCTCTCTCCTAGTATATTTTATATTTCATTTTCCCACATTTCTCTTTTTCTGCCCTTTCTACATACCCATTGCTCTTTCAGTAATAGGTGAAAGATCTGGGAATGAAGGAATGCATTGTGCCGAATCTACAGTAACCTCTGTAATTTCCCTCTCACTATTGAGCATTTTCTATATTATCTTTTACTAGTCTGAACAGAAGTGCATATTGTGTGTATCCTTTTATGGGAAGGATGAGTGTGTGTGTGTGTGTGGCTGTGTGTGTTATAGTTGCTGTATCTAAACTCAAGGTCTCTTGAGAGTAACATGAACGAATAAAAGACATCCTTTGAACAAACCTGCTGCGAATTGTGGACTCAAATGAGTACAAAGGAGCTCGGAAAAAAAACAACAAAAACCAAAAAACAAACAAACAAAAACCTGAAAACAACAACAAAAAAATCTATCTGGCTCATCTAGCCAGGACTCCTTTGGGAAGAGCCTGGGAAGAAGGTATCATTGTTCATAGACTTCAGCCAGGGTCACCTCTCAATATTAAGCAGGCAGCCAGCAGTCTTCCATGTTAGCCACAGTTCACACTTTTCAGCTGGGCTTCTTCCACCCAGGCTCTCTAAACTTACTTTGACATTCCTAATTTAATAATCTGTCTCTGCTTCAGGGTCTTCTGTCACAATACAGAGGCAGGAATTTGTTAAAACAATCCTCTTTTAATTTTACATAACAATTCCAGTTCCCCCGCCTCCCACTCTCCCCAACCCACTCCTTCCACTCCTCAGAGATGGTGAGGCCTCCCATGGGGAATCAATAATGTCTATAACCATCACTTTGAGTCAGGACCAAGGCCGTCCCCCGTGTATTTAGGCTGAGCAAGGTATCTCTCCATAGTGAATGGGCTCCAAAAAAAAAGCCACTTCATGTACTAGTGATAAATCATGGTCCCACTGCCACAAGTCACACAACCGTCACCCACATTCAGAGGGCCTAGTTCTGTACTATGCAGGGTCCCCAGCTGTCAGTCCAGAGTCAGTGAGCTTGCATTAGCTCGTGTCAGCTGTTTCTGTGGGTTTCCCAGCATGGTCTTGACCTCTTTGCTCCTATTATCACTCTTCCCTCTCTTCCACTAGACTCTGGGAGTTCAGCCCAGTGCTTAGCTGTGGATCTTACACAATGGAGTTTTACTCATGGTAAAAAACAATGACATATTGAAATTTTCAGGCAAATGAGTGGAACGAGAAAAAATTATCCCGAATGAGATAACCCAGACCCAGAGAGACAAACATTGTATGTACTCACATATAAGTGGATATTAGACATAAAGCAAAGGATAACCAGACTACAGTCCACAATCCCAGAGAAGCTAGGTAACAAGGAGGACCCTAAGAGAGACATACATGGATCTCCCTGGGGAGGGTAAATAGACAAGATCTCCAGAGTAAAGCAGGGAGGAAGGGAAGGGGGAGGGGAGGATAGGAAGGGGAGAACAATAGAGAATGGGATGGTAAAGGGGGGAAGGGATGGGGAGGGAGAGCAAGGAAAGAGGTATCTTGATATAGGGAGCCATTATAGTGTTAGGGAGAAACATGGTGCTAGGGAAATTCCCAGGAATCCACAAGGATGGCCCCAGCTAAGATTCCTAGCAATAATGGAGAGTGTGCCTGAACTCGCCTTCCCATGCAGCCAGATTGATGACTACTTTGTCATCATAGAACCTGCATCCAGTAACTGATGGAGGCAGAGGCAGAGGCAGGAGTTTACTGGCGCTTTATGTATTCCCTCAACAGACAAGCTACTTTTAGTCTTCATTCATTTTGAGGAACACTCATTCTACTTCAAAGGGCAGGCCAGTGGTTCTCAACCTTCCTAATGATGTGATGCTTTCATACAGTTCCTCATGTTGTGGTGACCCCAACCATGAAACTGTTTCTACTTCATAACTATAATTTTGCTCCCATTATGAATTGTAGTGTAATAGTTTTGGAGATACAAGTTTTCCAAAGGGGTCACTAGCTACAGGGTTCAAACCACTGCTCTAGGAAGAAGTGATATCAGGACCTCTGCCAGAGTTTCCAGGAAGGAACATGCAGCAAGCATGTCTTCAGCTGAATCCTGATCTGAAGGACTTGACTAATGACATCTTAGAGGAATGATGGAGCCTATAAGGAATGTTTTTGCAGAAGGCACCCAAAGAAAAGAGACAGCCTAGTGAGAAAGGCTGGGGAATTTACCTGGTAGGCAAGAAGCAGCAGGGGGTCTCTGGGTGCCCATGATGGGAATGCCAGGCAAGTCTCAGGTCTAGCTCCTCCACGTCAAAGATGCCCTCAGCAGCTCTGCTGGGATCCCAGAGGTTGCTCTGTCTAGGGTCGAGGCACAAGTGAACTGCACAAGAGAACTTGGAGTTCTTTCCAGCAGTGGGAGGAGCAAAACTTGCTACTTCCAAGAACTGTCCCTGCTGGCATCTTCTTCCTTGCAATTTCAACCTGCTTTGACTCAAGGTCAGCCCTGAAAGCACAGTGACATGATTTTAGCCTAGGGCCTCAGGGTGCTGGGAGGACATCCTTCCTGGGTCTCCCTTCACATCACTGCCTGATTGTGTCCTTCTCAGACCTTAGGGCTGGCATACTTAGAGGGAGGGATGTGGGGGAGCAGTGCCTCCCAAGGACTGAACAAACAGAAGGAGGTGTGGATTGACTTTAAAGTGCAACGTTGTAGTCAACAATCTCAAGCTCCAACCAAGAGAAGTTTAGCAGCTTGAAAAGTGAGACCCCACTCCAGACACCCAGTCTTCCGTTGCTGTTTAGCAAGCAAGCAACTTAATCACAGTGAGCCCAGGAAGGTGACTTGGTGGGTCCTGTGACCTGGAAAGTGTGGTCATGTGGTCACTCTTAATGTCTGGGCAATCTTCTGGTCCTCAGAAAGCACACTTGCAAACCTGAAGTTTCTCTGATTTCAAAGTATCTCAGGGCATGTTTCATTTTTCCCTGTCCGGTTTATCACTTCAGGATGATTAAGAGAGAATTGTAAAGGACAATGGCCTAGAGCTGAGTGATTCGCAGTGTCTCCAAACATTTTATACTTTTATTGTTTAATTGGAGAGGCTCCCCAGGGAACCAGATTCTTGTTTAGTGTAGACTAATGGGAACAAACTCTCTAACTTCTAGTTTTTATATTACTGGAAGTAGCACATTTTTCAAGGAAGGAGGACAGCTTCTGTCATCTGGCATTTGGCTACAACACAGCTGTATACAGCATAACTGATGGAGTAAGAGGGCTCTTGAATGAAATCCCTGAATCAGGTAATGCAGGTGCATGGTCCTTAAATGGGACCCAGTGGCCAAAGAGTACACTTCATAGCTTTACCAACATCAGGCACCAAATTTTGAGTGTGAGATGCATGAAAGGTCTGTAAATGCCTGTCTGAATTCCTGACATCCCCAATTTGATCAGTCGGTCTCCACAAATCTAGCATTTGTCTGACAGTATACTACTTTCTAAAGGATATATTTCTGATGTCTATTTTTCCCCAGGGAAAGTGTATGAGGACCTTTGCTTCCTGTTTGACTGTGCTATAATTTTTTAAATTTTTATGATAAAACATCACTATAAAAAGTTCCATCAATGAGTTCCAGGCCAGCCTCGAAAAAACAAAAACAAATAAACAAACGAAAAAGCAAAAAGAAGTTTTAGCCCTTTTTCATAGGGAACTCAGAAACAAGATTTTTTGAGCGCTTCCTTATTTTTTGTGAGGTACCTGCGTGCGTGCGTGCGTGCGTGCGTGCGTGTGTGTGTGTGTGTGTGTGTGTGTGTTTGTGTGTTTTGAAGTTTGTGAGTAAATGGGAGCAAAGGATAGAGGGTGCAATGGATAAAGGAATAAGGCGTCCACTTTTCCTTGAGATGACATGCATTTTGAGACATGAGCAAATCAGTTTCTTGTCTTTGTTTCCTATCGGGAAATATGTTTCCTGTTGTACTTAGAGCTATTCCCTTTAGGTGATATTTAAAACGGGCCTGGCTGAGTGAAGTCAAAGTTTGTTTAACCTTGAAGGAAATGGCTCTTGGTCATGCAGGCAATTACCAACCAGATCTGATCACTTCCAAAGCAAAATAAAGAAATTTGTAACTATTTTTTTTCTATGAGAATGCACAGGACAATTATTATGAACGAAACAGTGTGTGTGTGTGTGTGTGTGTGTGTGTGTGTGCATGTGCACATGTGTGTGCCTGTGAGCAACAAGCATTGGAGAGAGGATGAAAGTCCCAACAAAGAAGTAACGCTCCATTCTGGGCACTTTTTTTTATTTTCTTCTGGGCATTTTTTTAAATGCCTCTTTAGTGGATATGCAGGAAAATGGCTTTGTGCAAGTACCGGCTGGTGAAGAGGCTAATGTGACCAGAGTCACTCGAAAGAATTGTGACCTCTTCCTCCCTCCGATATCCTTTTTGAGTTCATAGTATTAGTTTTCAGGTCCTTACAGTCAGGTAGTAGCTCACCATTCACTTTTGGCCTTTAGGGTGAAGTGTTCTGAGTGACCAGTCTCTAACATACAACAGAACCTGGTAGCCAATTGGGGGAAAGCTTGCCAGACCTTGCTTTAGCACACCTATGGGCATGTGAAGCACTGGATGTATGTGTTGTGATACAGCAACACCAGAAGGTATAATTGATTCCTGATGGCTGCTTCCAAAAATATATGGAAAAGCAGTTCAAAACTAAGCAGTGAGAATTGCTTGGTTTTCCACACAAACCAGGTCCCTTTGATAGCATTCTTAGGAGACACCAGGCTTAGATAGATGAGTGGTTTCTAACATTAACCAACTAGCATTGCATTCGAAGCTTGGAACATGCCGATTTTTGTATGCTTTGTGCTAAATCTTGTAGTGGTAAAAATGTTTTAGGTAGTTTAGTACCTACATTATGCAGATGAAATAATCAAGGCTCAGAGTCATACATTAATGGTAGTAATCTAGCAATATCTGGAGTTACAGGACCTTTGGGGGAATTAGAAAGTAGGGAATCAGAAAACATAAGAGTTCAGAAAGTGTGGAATTTCTATATTCTGTATCATTCTACAGCTCTCTTCTACCTTAGAACCCTGCAGTGATTCCTAGAAAGAGAAGCTGCATAGGATTTGTGCCAGCCATAGCTGCAGTCTCCCTTAACAGGCAGGAAAGAACTTGTTTTGCAGGGTCCACTGGCCTTGCTTTTCTGGTATTAACTCCTGGAAGCAAACTTGTGCAGCAAAGTAGGTAAGTGAGTGATGGAGTGAATGCTCTGCTGAGAACTAACGTGGCTCTTTGGGCTCTGTAAAGCCTGGATCTTGATTCAGTGACTCAGGTCTGGAGGGGCAGCTGTGTGCTTCAGGTCCCTCTCGGGGATGCTCTTGGGAATTTTCATAGAGACTGTGGCCGTTCATAAGGGCTGCTAACTTCTTCCCACTCCCCACCCATGTAACAGCAAAGTTCTAGCAATGGCAAATGAGCCTCTTTCTTTTCATTATTTTTTAACATTTTCAATTGAAAAAAATCACACAATGTGTTTTGATATTTTTAGCCCTCCCAAATTCTTCACAGATCACCCCTCTGGATTCACTACCCACCCAAATTTATGGTCTTTCTTTCCTATAAACAAACAAACAAAGCAAAACAACAACAAAGTAACAAACAACAAACGAACACAGAAACTCTACAAAACCACAAAAATGAAAATAAAAATGAAGCAAAAGCTCTGTGAGTTCGAGGCCGGGCTGGACCGACAGCCTCCAAAACAATACAGAAAAACCCTGTCCCGTAAAAACCAAAAAAAAAAAATGAAGCAAAAGGCCAAAATGCACTGAGAAAGCAAAATGGGACAAGAGTACAAAATACCCTTCAGTTCATTTTGCCTGGTCAACTACTCCTGGGAGTGGGGTCTGCTCTGAAGCGTTGTCAATGTCCCCAATGAGACTGTGTGAGACAAGAAACTAGATGTTTCCTTTGCAAGAAGGGGTCAGTTGTACATAGCTTCTTAGTTAGGGGTGGGTGCCCATGTGCGCCTCTAACTCTCAGTTCTGTGATCCTGTCTGGCTTGAAAGTGTACAGATCTGACGCATGCTGCCAGTCTCTGTAGAGTTCTTATGTGCTGCATCAGTCCTGCTGTGTCTAGAAGACACTGCCCCCTTGGATCCATCTATTACCTTTGCCTCTTTGAATCTTTCTGCCTCCTTTTCCACTAAGCATTGAGGACAGGTGGGCTTTGATGAAGTCAACCCATTTAGGAATGAGTGCTTCAAAGTCTCACAGTTTCTGCACGTTTTCTGGTTCTGGGTCTCTGTGTTAGTTGGTATTTACTGCGAGAAGAAGGTGCTCGGATGAAGGCTGAGCAAGGCACTGATCTGCGGGTGTGGCAGAAAGTCATTAGCAGGTTATTTCCCAGGGCATTGGCAGCTTATCAGTGGTTATGCTACTGAAGAAAAAGCCATCACTAGCTAGGTTTCTAGACCTGTGACACCACGACTGACCATACTGCTTGTGTTTAAACTATTTTTTATCTGGTCTTCTACTTGTTTTAGCAAATAGAGATTTATCTCTTCAGTAGCTCTAATCTCTTTCATCAGTTACTTGAATATTTATTTGCTAATACAATTTGCAAATGAAATCTGAAATGACAGAACAAAACAGTTTTTCTATTGTGAGCAGGAAAACTTCATAGTTTCTACTTCTGTAGCATTTCTAGAACAGAACTTATTTCCCTGTAGAGAATCTGGAAGGACTGCACATTGGTTGAAATAATTTGTTTTACTCTTATAGTAAATGGTTACCTAACAGAAAAAGCAAGCAACACAAGTGGTCTCAACACTTGTGATTCCTCCTGCACTCCTGTACAGACAACATGCTGTACATACTCAAAAGACCTACATCAGAGACCTAGGAGAGAGAGTAGTAGCAATGGTATTTGTTCAAAACCTACTTCAGTAATTATCTTTTTTGAGGGGGTATTGTTCTTGCCATTTTTCATGTTTTCTTATTGGTAAATATGTTGATAATACCTGCCCAGGTTACCACAGAGTATGAACTATCAAATGAAATAACATAAGACACTTTGTAAACTTTTAAATTCTATCTAAATGAAGCTAGTACATTCAATAAAGAATTTATGATTATATATTAGAATATTCATTTCCACTTTGTTAATACAGACAGAAGATAGACATTTGGGTCCATCTCCAAATTGATTATATCATATAAGTTAGGTTTATCCACCTGCAATTTTAAGAAGGACAGGAAAATCTGAGAAACATTATATAAAGCTACACTATTGTCATTCCTGGAGCATTCCTTTCTTTTTATTTCAATGGGGATTAGCTGTAAAGAACCCTTAAATTTTCTAGTCACTTCAACATAATTTGCTAAAAAGTCACAATTCATTGTCACAAAGCAGTCAAATCAAATATTGAAATTTTAGTGGTTAAGATTATTTTAAAAATATTTTCATTTAAAATCCTTAGTCATGTAATTAACTCAATCATAACACTAATCATAATTAGTCATGATAACCACTCAGTTTCCTGAGGAATTATTATAATTTCCCACATTAGCTTCGTTTAGGCCAAGTTTTACCACATGCAGTAGCTACTGAATCATCTCAGGACACAGTATTCACTCTTTCTTTACATCTCCATTATTCCAGCAGAAAGTCATAGAAATTACAGCGCAGCTTTCCAAGTACAAGCAGATGAAATTAACCATGCTTTACTTATCCACACGTGACTTATTATGTGACTTAGGTTGCTGGATTTAAATCCTTATACTTAATTGGCCCCTAAAGAAGCTAGGGATAATCATAGAAAAAGAAAGCAACCTATTTGTTGAGACAGGAAAGTGGGTTTTGCTGCACCCAGCAGAAAGGCAGGAACATAGGTAAAAACCAAGATTATCCAAAACAAAAAGAAATGTGAATATAATAAAATGAGTAAATAAATTTGCCTAAGTTTACAAATTGTTTGTACAAACATCACTGGGCATTTTGCAAGTTACCCTTTATCAAAATATATGTTAAAAGAACACATATATTCCTTGAGGTTACATCAACCTAGAAGCAACCCAAATTAACATCATCAGGTGCTGTACCCAAATTCTGAACCCCCAAATCACCAAGAGGCCCATTTTTATGAAAAAGCAAAGAGTCTTTTATTGTAATTGTTTAAAGAGCTAACCCATTAGCGAGGGCCTTTCATCCATTCACAGCAGCAGATGACTGGAGAAAGACCCTAAGAAATCATGAGGCAGAGATCCTATAAGGCAGCATAAGGGGAGTGTCTAAGGGGTATGCAAACGTTTCAGGATTGGTGCACTTACAGGCTTGGACGATCTGCCCTGTGTTGATTGGTCAACTGGTTGTTATGGCCCATAAGCCCTCCCAGGGCGGTTGCTATGCTCTGCAAGTCACTGCGGTGCACTTGTCCATAAAGCACAGCCAGAGCCCTAAAGCACAGCCCTGCCAGCTAACTTCTGATTGGTTTCTTGCCAAGAGGAGGGCGTATAACCTCTTAGTGACCAGGCCAGGAGCTGCAAGGTCATGGGAGCACATGTCAGCCTGTCATGGCTGCTGAAATGGGAGGGGGGCTGGTTCCTTCACAGGAAAATGGATAAATAATGGTAACTTCACACAGTGGAACACTTTAGAGCAGCAAAATAAATCCATCACCACTATATATTTTAACACAACTGAGAAACTTTATGATGAACTACAAAAGCAAGACAGGAGCACAAAGCTGTATTTCATTCATATATGAAAATGCAAAAGCAGGCTATACATTGATTGGAAATGCAAACACTATAGCAAAACTATTTTTAAACACTGTGAAATTAAACATGTACTCAAACAAGAGGCTGCTTCTGAAAAAGAGGCTTAGGGTCAGAAAACTATACTAAGTGTACACAGGTGGATTCATAGAAAATAGGTTTCTTCCCTTAAATTGGATGGCATGTCACAAATTAATTACTTTGTATGTCATACACAGAAAATTGTGGTGCATATACCATAGAAATACTATTTAAAATGCATTAAACACTTAATAAAACAATTCAAGCTATAGTCTATTTTCTGTATTTTTCTTATGTGACTTATAAATGTGCCATTTCTTTCAACAGCAACCAGCCACTCTAACTAAACACACATGCACACTAAAATTTCTTTGGCTAAACTACTGTTTTTAAATAAAACTCACTTTAAAAACTCAGATAGTCAAGAAGAATATAAGGGTAACTTTGGTATTCAAAAGAGCAAAGACCTTATACAAAATAAAAAATCCTATTAAGTTTAGTACAGACTATATAGCAGATTTTGTTCTTAAGACAGCAGCATCAAATGCTGTCTCTAAACATCTTATTTAAAAAATGATCTTATCCCAAGAAGATGCCTCTTGAGAAATGGTATAATTTGAAAACATTTAAAAATTTCAGATTAATTTTTACACATTACATACATGTAATTCTAACAAATTCACAGCTTTTTAAAACCTAGAAATGGTTAAAATTTGGTGGATTGGTCTATCATTTTACTGAAAGTATGATGTTAAAAATAGTAAGTGCTAAGGCCAAGTCTTCTAAAACACGTATGTTTACTTTATCCCCCAAACTTAGTTTTCCAGCACTGAAATACAATTGTTTAACTTACATGGAACACTGATGAAATTTCCAAAGTTTTAAGCTTTATAATTTAAGTCTTGTTCTTCAACTATAAACTGAGATACAAACTTAAAAATAATCTTTACAGTGTTCTGCCTTTGGAAATTATTTCTATACTGTACTTCCTCAGAGTCTTGTACTGAGTGTTCTATTTTTTTTTCCTTTTAAAGAAGCACCGACAGTTCAATTCATAGTTAGAAAACAATCTGAAACTTATGGCCAACCACCATTAACACAATATTCACTTTTAGAGCCAGTGGTTTTAAAAAATAAGTAGCCCTAAGGATAAAAAATGTATGACATTGCACACATTTCCACAGGTTGAATTTAAAGATGCAGTAAATGCCGAACTTCAGAGATTGATCAATTATAATTATACCAACTCTCAAAGTAGTATCTTAGTAGATGTAATTTCTATGATATTGAAATTGAAATGCAATAATAATGCCTAATATTCCCTCTTTTCCTAAGTCCAAAGAGGACATCTAATGAGTTCACGGCTAGACATTTTCGTAAGTCGAATCTACAAACGCCAAGCACTATCTACTATTTGTAATAACGCACTCCCACAGTTGGTATTTTGGTACGGTTACCAGTAATGAAACAGGAACCTAACAGCCACATATGGAGTTTACTGGTTGAGAGGAAAAGAAGAAATGTGAAAAGGGGCCAACCTCAGCGGGAGAGAGAGAGCAGGCAAAGATGGCAGCAGAGCTTAAATAGGGGAAGCTGCATATGTGCACTGAGTCTCTTAACAAGTGACATGGTGATGATGTAGCCAGGTCACTGTGAGTGCCCTGCCCGCGGTCATCTGAATGCTGTAGTTCCTGTACCCACCCATTATAAAGATTTTATATTAATTTTATATAATACATCATCTGTGCTGAAGAAAACTAAAAGAATCCAACTAGTGTGAAAAGGTCTTTCATAGCAACACTACCTGTAAGCGGAGCCTTACTCTTCCCCCTTCCCCTTGAAGTCTAAAACTCCAAGGCTCAGATCTACTTTAAAACCTCACCGGAGGCTTTGTGGGCTGTTGGTCTCAGTCGCATATTCTCTTCAAAAGAAAAAGAAACCAAAACCAAAAACCAAAACCTTTTCAGAAGGTAAAAATCCCTTACTGGCCGGTTTCCTGCACTTGACCAAGCCCTCATATAAATTCCAGGGAACATGTCTGAATACCAGTCCTTTCCTTCTTTATGACTATCTTGTGCTGAGCACTAAGGGTGTGATGCTTAATTGGGGTCACTTCTAGGTAACATGATGATGTTACCAGGTACATAAAAATGGATAAATACACTTTGTAAACCATAAAGCACACTAAAACTTCCAAGTCAGTGTTTAATGAATGCCTATTACGGAGTACATGCATTCTACTGGTCTATGTGCTATGCTTGAGTGAAGCATAATCTATATACTTAAGGCCAATGTGATTCTATTGCTTTGGTGATTTCCAGTAAAATACATTATACCAATAGCAGAAATGAAAACTCATGGAAACTGACTACCCTATTGTGATCACCTTATAATTTGCAAAATACCATGCTCAGCACCAGGGATAAGAAAGGGGGACATTTTAAAAAAAGAACACAGTAAAGTGCTTTGTAAACTAAAGCACTATACAGCTGTCAATAGCTTTATGTGCATGATGAATGAATACTAACTACCTCCTATGTGTTAGGTTTGGTGTTAGGTACATGAAATACAAGATAAATTATCTTGAGTAACTTTGCCATAAATTAAGACTGTTTACATTCTACACTATTTATTTACAAGGAATGAGATAATGCTTAGTTGAATCAGTCAAGACTTTAGTGATGAGGGCAAGCTAACACAAGAACATTTGCCCAGGTAATAGAGGAGAATGTTATGGCTGTGTATACTTTCTTAGCCATGAAGTACTACAGAAGTGTAAGACATTGCATATTTTCTACAGAAATAAAACTGCCTGTAAAATAGGCATGGTCTCTACAAAATTCTCATTGTATTCTTGGCCTACAATGAGAAGAATAGTATAAATAGTTAACAAGCTGGGTGTGGTAGCATATGCTCTGAGTTCAGGCAGCTGAAGCAGCAAGACCACTTGAGCCTAGACATTTGAGGCTAGCCCTGGAACGTAGGGCGTTTAAATGCCTGCTGAATGAATCTACCAATATTGACCATCTATGTATGGCACCATCTTTCTTATGGGCACTGGAGAGATATACAGACTACATTTCAGTGAGCCCAAACCTGATAGTAATGTGTATGTTGGCATTTTGTGAACTTTGGGGTACCACATAAATGTAACAGTTCATTTTCCTGTTTGGTGCCAGGCTTTTAAAATTCTGCCCCATTTGTTATGCCGTGCAAATAAAGCATATACGTGATTGTTGAACACTATGAATATATGAGGCGTTCAGCGTCGGATGAATGCACGGCTGAGTGGCAGCGATTTATTATAAAACAGTGTCCTTGCTAGGCGCTGAGATGCAAAGACAAAGCATCCTTAGTGCCCCATGTATCTAAAGAAATTATGTGCAAGGTAAATTATGATTTGTAAGCTGGCATACATTCCCAGTAGTCAGTTATTTGCTTTTATCCCCAGACAACGGGAATACAAAAATTCATTGCCAATATTATTGTTCAAAACATTATATACCCACAACATTGTTGTCCACAACAGAAATCTTTGTGGGGCTTTATGAAGTCTGCAGTTCTATAAAGTCAGGACCTAACTGTTGACTTCATCCATGGACAGTGATAACTTTCGGAGTTTTTTCATGGCTAAAACTTACTTAGAATGCTTTTCACCTAATATATGCATTTTACTGTGCTATGTGCTTGCAAACAGATTGCTTTCTCTAGCGAAGTACTCACAGGACATGTGAGATCTAGGCTGAAAATACTTAACTTCAGTGATGAAATGAAAACAGAAAAAATGGATTTGTATATGGCAGTGTGCTAAATGTTGAACTAAGTGGACTATCCTGTCTAAAACCTCAACATTACTAGCTACACGAACCCCCACAAGCCGTTATTTTACACTGTTACAATTTTTAAAAAGTACTTTAAAAGTCCTATACCGTTGTCTTCATCCTTTAAGACGTAAGCTCTGAGAAAAAGGGATGGGGGCACCAAGGACAGTGTGGAATCTGAGGACGAGGTCGGGGGGAGAGGGTCTGGGCTGACAAAAGAAAGAACTAGAAGGTTGGTGGGATGCAGGACCAGGTGAGGCTCAGTTGTCCTGAGCACACGTGAAGCACCAGAAATCTGAGGATCTGAGGGACGAGGTGAAGGGAAGGGTCTGGATTGAGGAAAGAAAGAACTAGAAGGCTGATGGGATGCAGGACCAGGTGAAGCTCAGTTATCCTGAGCGCACATGAAGCACCTGAGGGTGCAGGACCTAAGAGTCCTCTCTCAGCCCTGCACCGCCCCCAAGCGTCCGGATCCTTTCTTAACCGCAGCTGCTCACCGTAGCCCTCATGGCTTAGTCCGAATCCCTGTCTTCCACTCGCTACGGATTCCGAACTGCAACAGAAGCCAGGCACAACCGCCGCTTTCCGCGCGCCCTAGAGCCCCCAGACCTGCGACCTGCGACCCGCGACCCGAGACCTGCGACCCGGGGACCCGAGACCCGAGACCTGCGACCTGGGGACCCGCGACCCGGGGACCCGGCGACCAGACCCGCGGCCACCCCTGCCCTGTTCCAAGTGTCAGCGACCCCCTTCCCTCGCTCCCGGGCCGCGAGCTCTTGAGACCATGTCGAACTTGGAGAGTATCCTTTCCAACCATGGAGATGCTACCGGGGCTCCAGGGGCCGGGGAAGGGCGAGGACAGGGGCAGGGGACACGCCCAGGGGTTTGACCTTTTTGGTCTGCGAGTGTGGTGAGGGCGCTCTAGCGCGGATGGTTGGCCTCCAGCCGCCGGGTTTCCCTTTTTTTCCTTTTCCCTCCACGCTGCAGCTGTCGCCTCCACCTTCCTAGAATGTGGGGAGGGTCCGGGAAGCCTGTGGAGGGACGCGATGGTTGAGCCCCTACCACCTCTTGTTGAGGACTTATGTCACCTGCCTTATCCGGGAGTTTTGGCATCTTTGAAATTGACAGGGAATGGTGCCGGAGCAGGGGGAGGTGGCTCAAGTTTGCCTATGATTTGGGGGCGGAGATGTGGGTTTTGAATGACCACGTAGACAAATAACTTGGCGACCTGCCCTTTTCTGGATGTAGTGGCTGGTGATGAGGTTGAGCAATTACTGGGAGCCCTCCGAACTATCTGTGCTTGCTTCCTCTTCCGGCTGCATGCTGATTTAACACCTGAGTAAAGTAAGGTCATTCCTAAAGCAGTGAAATCCCTCAGCCATACCTATGTGGCCACTTAGGCAATTAGTAGGGGCCAAGATTGAAGGTGCCTGGTGACGTCATGAAGACGAAACTGTTTTTCACTCCTAAAAGTCCATCAGAGCGACTCCATGTTGCTGTAATTCTTACTTCTTCCAGAGGTTGGCATTAGAGAAAACAGTAATTTGCTTTTTCTTTCCAGTCCAAGGTGGTAACAACAAAATGTAGGCAACTGTTCAGTGGCTTGTGTTAGAAGATCTTTTGGCTTTGCTAGTTTATAAGGCTGAAATGCAGTTAAACTTTCTGATGGGTTGTTTATTTCACACAGAAAATGTTGCTAACATAACTTGTGTAGCACTTGTTGTTAATTTGCTCAAGTTATGTTTAAGTTACCGGTAATGAAACAAACTGAGTCACCAGTCCCACGTGGAGTTTATTGGTAGAGAAGAGAAGGAGAGGGGTGAGAAGGGGCCAACTGGAACAGAGAGAGACAGGGAAAGATGGTGGAGGAGCTTAAGAAAGGGAAACGGCGCATGCGCACTGTGTCTAGTAACCAGCAAAGTAGTGATGATGTAGCTGGGTCACTGTGCATGCCCCGCCCATCATCAGGGGGCGGGGGCAGCATAATACCCGGACCTCCAACAGCAATAGCTAAATGACACGGAAAATTGAAATGTTAGCCTTTGAGGAAGGGTGCAGATAGGTTATTTCATGAAAAGAATACATGACTAAGACAGGCCCAGTTTCTACTGCACTTTAAAAAACTAATGAATGTAGTGCACTTTTAATGTTACCGTATGGTGAACAGCATTGAATTATTCATCAGAAGATGTGTTACTCCCCCCCCCCCCAGTTCTAAAGGGAAATAAAACTGAGCTAGAGCGTGGCATACATCCTCTGTCACCCACCTGATGCGTTTGGAAAGCATATTATCTGACCTTTCAAACCTACAAAGGTATTTTCAAGGTAAAAAGAAATCGTAATGCCTATCAAAATTGTATACACTGAAGTACAATTTATTTGAATAGCTTAGAAATTGTTAGCTCTTTTCCTAGAAATTGTTAGGTCTTTTGAAAGGATTGGAGGCAATAGACTAAACTGCATACCTGTCTAGTGCATGCATGAGGTTAAAGGGGATGGTGCCAGAGCAGAGGGGAGCGGCTGAATTTTACCTATGGTATGGGGGTGGAGATGAGGCTTTGAATGCACCAAGTGGACAAATAACTTTTGGCAAACTGCCCTTTTCTGGATGCAGGTGACTGGTGATGAGGTTGCTCAATTGCTGTTTTCTTAAATATTTGGCAAAATCCTCCAATAATACCATTACCCCTGTTCTTGTGACATTCATTTAAGTGTGAAAGTATTCTAAAGTTTTACATCAGAAATTCTGAATTATTGAGACTTTAGTTTCTTCATTGATCTAGTAATATTCATTTTACGAGTGTTTTACATATAGATTGCAAGTGTTATGACTTAATGCCCTAATGAATTATTTAGAAGTGTTTTTTTTTCCTTATTCTGTTTATGCCTCCTCTGTTTGGCTAGATTAGTTATTACACAGCAAATGTCAGATCTTACAGGGAAAGAAGCTTTGGACATTTTTATCATTTTGTATTTTTGCATGTTTTCCCCTCTGATGGTCTTTAGGAGATTATTTTACCTTGTTCCTGATTTTATGTGGTGAATGTTTACATCATTAATTTTCAGTCTTCCTTTGTGGCAGAGTCCCAATAAACTACATTTCATAAGTCATATTCCAGTCATTGTGTTACTCAATACTAAATATAGAAGACAGTTTCCCTTTCAGTTTTAGATTCTTACAGAAAAGCATAAAGGAAGCAAATATATTAACTACTGAGCTATGTTTTTTTATATTTCTTTCAGTGTTTGTTTACAGCCCAAAGGATAAATTTTCTATGTCTAATATGCTTAACGATTCCAGATCTTAAAAAATTATTTTATTGTTATATATGTATGAGTGTTTACCTGCATGTATAACTGTATACTGATACATGCCTGTTGTCTATGGAGCCCAAAGGAGGGCATTGAATCCCATGATACTGGAGTTACAGACAGTTGTGAGCTCGCTTGTTAGTGCTGGGATTGAACCTGGTTCTTCTGAAATGGCCAGCAGTACTTTTAACCACAGAGCGATCTCTCTAGCCCAAATATTGCAGATAGTATAAGGCCATTTTAGTGTATTTCTCTTGCTGTTTATCTTCTCATTATAATTCAGATGTGTATTCCAGTTAGCTAATTTTCTTCTCGGTTTTCCTCAGGTTTGTGTTTTACTGTGCTGGCTGGTTTCATTGTCAAAGTGACACAAGCTAGTCATCTGGGAAGAGGGAACCTTGTAGGCAGCACCTGGAGGCATTTTCCTGATTAATGATTGATGTGGGAGGGTCCAGCCCACCTTTTGCAGTGCTATCCCTTGGCAGGATGCCCCAGGTGATAATAAGAAAGCAAGCTGAGCAAGCCTTGGGGAGCCAGCTAGAAAGCAGTGTCACAGCATGGTCTCTGCTTTGGTTCTGCCTCCCACATTCTTGCTGTGGTCTCTCAATAGGGGCTACTGGTAGTTTCCCAGAGCTTCCAGTAATGTTTCATGTAGTCGGCCACCTTGTCTCTGTGGCCTCCAGTTTGTGCCAGATGTTCAGTTGTTCCTTGCTCTTCATGACTTTGACACTGCCAGTCTATTTCAAGGGAGGTTGGTTGTTAGCAACAATGCAATACTGATGAGGATGTGTTCTCATGACATCATTTCAGAGAGTAAATAATACTGACATGCCTTATTACTGATGGCATTAAAATTGGTTAAATGCTGTCTACAAAGCAGCTCCAGAGTAGTTAATTTGTAATTAATATCATATCTTCTGGATTTGGGGTGAAAGAAAATGTAAAAGAAATAGTTTGTTCTCTTTCCTTAGATAATTTGTGATTAATTGACTTAGATCGTAATATTATCTGATCATTTTTGTAATGGTTTCAGCATCAAGTTTGTGGGTCTTTATGCTGGTAAAATAACTTTTTGAGTAGTTATCCTTAACCTATATTTTCAGAACAGTTATTTAATTTGAAGCTTGCTGCACAAGAACTTAAAAGGAATGCCAAGAAATGTGATGAAGAAGTAACAGCTGAAAAGGAAGAGATAAAAATGGTAGTGTTTTAAGTATTTTTAGTTAATTCACAAAAGTACAAATAGATACAGAAGAATAGTTAATTGTATAGTGTCTCTTTGGGGAAATCATTACCCTACATAGTTGATAATGCCTTCTTTACTATGGTTAAGCTTTTGCTATTTATCTGTGCAAATATAGCTTACAAAATTGTGTAATTCTTGTATTACTTGTAAATAAAAACTGTATGTGAAGCACATACACCTGCAGACACATGCACACAGGGACAACTTCCCAAGCCCACAAAATCAGACATCATAATACACAGTCAAACATGTCCAGGCAGAGTGCTATGAGACCCAATGTATAAAAATACCATGCTTCGCCTATGTTGGAATATTCAGGGCTTGCTGTAGTGGGATGGCTGGACTCTGTTGGTGGCATACTGCTCTGAATGTTTGTGTTTTTACACTGACATTTAGGCATCTGGATTTAGAGTGATTATAGCTCTAGGTGGTAATTTCTGAATTTGTCTTTGTTGTATGGGTGTTTTCTTCCTTACTTTCTCTTTCCTGTCTTGTCTTCTAGCCACTGTGGCCTGTGGTTAAGTAGAGGGTCTCCACCTGTGTTGGGGCTGGACTTCTGGTGGCCTAGATGGCCTCTGTTCTAGTAGTGGGTGCTGCCCAAGTTTTGGGGCTTGAGTGTTGGTTATGTGTGTGGCCTCTGATCTGGCCAGGAGTCCTCTGGAGTTCAGGATGCTGGTCTGGCCTCTGGTGGCATAGGAGGCTTATGCCATTTTTTCAGGGAATTGGCCTGTTCTCTTCGGTTGAGGATGCTGCTCTGATCTCTGGGATTCAGAATACTGGACCTGGCCTCTGGGATTTAGGATGCTGGCCTGGCCTTTGGGTTTCAGGGAGCTGGCCTGGCCTCTGATGGGGTCGAAGGTTTCTGTCAGAGGTGTGGACTGGGATATGGTGATGAAGAGCGGGCTGGGGAGGTGGAATCATGTTAAGCAAGCAGAAACAGGATGGGGGCAGTCTCACCTAGGGTTCAGGATGCTGGCCTTGCCTCTGGTGGAGTAGGAGGCTTCTGCTAGGGGTGTGGGCCAGAATATGGTGACAAGGACAGGAGAGGCAGGAGGGGTTATGTTGGGCAGACACCAGCACAGGGGGAGGGGTGTAGGGCCAGTCTTATCTGGTTTTCAGGATGCTGGCCTGGCCTCTGGTGGAGTAGGAGGCTTCTACCAGAGGTGTGGCCAGGGCTATGTGTGACAAGGAGAGGAGGGGCACTTGGGGTTATGCTGGGCAGGCACAGGCAGGACATGGGCTGTGTGGGGGTGCTTTACCTGCTTTTTGGGCAGCTGACATGGCCTCTGATAGGGTAGAGTCTTCTAGCAGAGTTGTGGGCCAGGATATGGTGATGAGAGGAGGGTGAGTTGGAGTTATGCTGGCAGAGCACATGCTGGGTGGGGGGGCAGTCCCACCTGGGGTTCAGCACATCCTTCCTTATGTTAGGAAATTTTCTTCTATGATTTCGTTGAAAATGTTTTCTGTGCCTTTGACCTGGGGTTCTTCTCCTTCCTTTACTACTCTTTGCAGATTTATCCTTTTCATAGTGTCCCAGATTTCCTGGATGACTTTTACCTGGGTTTTTTAGATTTTAACATATTTGACTGAAGTGTCCATTTCTCTTCTATCTTGTCTTCAATGCCTGAATCCTCTCTTCATTCTTTTGTCCTCTGCCAGTGAGGCTTACCACTGAGGTTATTAGCTTAATTCCTAAATTTTTCATTTCCTATATTACTTCAGTTTGGTTTGTCATTTTTAATAATGTAGTTTCATTTTGTGAATATTGGTGTATTGCCCGCATGTATGTCTGTGTGAGGGTGTAAGATCCCCTGGAACTTGAGTTTACAGACACTTGTGAGCTGCTTTTGTGGGCTCTGGGAATTCACCAGGGTCCTCTGGAAGAGCAGCCTGTGCTCTTAACCACTGAGCCATTTCTCCAGACCCTGTTTGGTTTTCTTTAGTGCCTCTATTCCTGCTTTCATGTCTTGAATTGTATTTATCATTTCAGTATACTTTCTGTCTGTTTTCCCAGACTTCATTAAGGGCTTTGTTTGTCTCCTCTTTAAGGGCCTTGAACATATTCATGATAGCTATTTTGAAGTCCTTCTCTTTTGCTTGCTTTTTCTCTCTGGAACTTAGGGAAGTGTGTTGGCTCTGAGTTGCCTAGAAGGGAGTGCTTCTGCAGGCTAGAGGGTTGTAGAGAGGAATAGATGGGACTGGTAGAAAAGGCTGAGAGAGGCTTCAGAAAGGGCTAAGGGGATCCTATTCACACCTAGAGGTGTGGTTCACAGGGAGTTGGAGGTATGGTGGGAAGAGGGGATCCAGCAAGTAGGTCACACAGTAAGGCACAGAAGTTTCTAGAGAGATGGGGATGAAAGGGCAAGGAGTACCTGGGGTCTTAACCAGGTGTTAGAGTCTCCAGTGAATGAAGTTGAGGTAGGAGGAGGGGCACCTGTAAGCAGGTTGGTTGTTACAGGGCTGAGGGTGACAATGGAGAGATTGTAATGGAGGACCAGGGGGACAGTGTGAATCACCTCTTTGGAGTGGCCACTTCAGATCCTGGGTAGGAAGTGTTTTTGGGATTGGGGACACTTATGGGAAAGAAAGGGGATGGACTAGAGGTGGGGCTGAGAGGGTCAACAGGAAGGAGGGAAGCTGGGTCCAGTGCAAGGTTAGGTGGAGTCTCCAGGGAAGGAAGACAGAGAGGGAGGACAAGACCCTCAAGCAGTCTGTTACACGACTGAGGATGTGCCTGGGAAATTGCAGTGTTGGACAGGAAGGAAAGTGAAGATGGCCTGCCCGTGTTTGTTTTGTGATAGTCATTCTGGTGTAGTAAGTGCTAGAATGTCAATGTAATTTGCATTTTTACCTTAGGATGCTGTACACCTTTCCATAGTTTTGGCCATTTATACTTCTTTTTTATGTTTGTTTGGTTTTTACGAGACAGGCTTTCTCTGTATTGTTTTGGAGGCTGTCAGTCCAGCCTGGCCTCGAACTCAGAGATCCCCTGTCTCTGCCTCCTGAGTGCTGGGATTAAAGGCGTTTGCCACCACTGCCCGGCCATTTATACTTCTTTAAAAACCTCTGTGTTCAGTTTATTTGTTCATTTTATTTGTTGAATTGTTTACTGTTTAAGGTTTTAAGGTTATATTAATTACCTGTCTGAAACATAGCTGGCAAAAGTTCCCTTCCGTCCTCTGGTTAGACAGCAATAAAATTAAATCTTAGAATATTAAGGAAGGTGGTAAGCTGTAGAATAATACAATCTGATACTTAAATTGAAGGACACAGTGCTACTTTAGATATGGAGTTAAAAAAAGACAAGCTTCTTCGTGTGTTTTATCATCTTGTGAACCTTTTCTACATTTGGAAACATTTCTGAAGCAGTTAAAAGAACAAGAGAAAGGAAGGTTCCAACAGGAAGGTTTGTCTTTTGTTTTAAACCATGCAATTGTTACTGGTAGAACTGTGACCACATTTTAGAATTTCTTCTTGCATGCTCAAAACATTTTTAAGAACTGTGTGAAAATAAGAGGTTTTTGATTAAACAGACTATTTCTTGAACTCTCCTACCACAGTAACTGTTTCACTATAGGACTGGTTGTGATGGCATGCATCTGTAAACCTAGGACTTGGACCACAGTAAATTACACAGCGAATCCCTGTCTCAAAGTAGCAACAACAAAAAAATAACTAGAAATCTGTATGGGATTAATTCCACAATCTCTAGTAGACACCATAGCCCAAGGATACTCAATGTCCCTATTTATTGTTCTGTTGTCTATATATAACATATATACCTCTCACATGTTTAAGTTGCCTCTTAATTACATGTAATGTCTAGCACAATGTAAGTGCTATATAAGTAGCTCTGAGTTGTAGAAATGATACCAAGGTGAAGTCTGTAAGTTACATGAACAATTTCTTCTCATAATGTTTTTGTTCTGCAGTTGGTTAAGTCCATATTTGAAGCCTCATAGGGTTCTGCACCATAGGTACATACTTGAGGTATATTTTGTCTACTGATAATTCTTTCTAAAAAGTTATTTTGATGTCATATTTGCTTGCTTTGCAGAATAATAAATCTAAGCTAAATTTAACTCTTGCACAAAACTAAAATGGATTATTATGGCATTTCTAACTTAGGTAATTCCCTTGCCGTGTTAGATTACTCAGAGATGAGAATTGCACGTGAATCTGACTGTCACTATTATTCAGACAACTTCAGTGTTAGACTTTAAGGTTTAACAGTCAGAAAATGGCTCTCTGAAGTGGTGCAGCGCCCTCTTGTGGCATGAAAAATACTTTTAAAGGTTTGTTTTAAAAGATTTGCAGGGCAAGGAGTTTGATATTTTAGTTTTTACCCCCAAAAGATTTATTATACCCTTAATTTTGTGTGGGAGGCAGCTCTGTACTAGTGAGTACATGTGCCTGTGGAGGACAGAGGCATTATATACTCTAGGTTTTGGAAGTAAAGGCAGTGTGAGCCTTTGGACCTGATTACTAGGAACTGAACTGCTGACTGTCTCTCTAGACCACATTTTAAAAGTTGTAGATCAGTTTCCCACGCCAAACCACACTCAGAATCTACCCCAAAAGGTAATACTACAGAATTATGCATTTGTGTATTTCAGAGCCAAGTGGATATGCTGCTTCAGGAATTGGCAGATGAAGTTGGGTAAGGTGTTTACTATTCCAGTGCTTTTGAGTAATCTTGATTTGATATTTAGAGGTTCTAAAATTTGATAATATGAAGTGAAGTTGTGGCTAGCATTTTTTTTGCCTAGTATATGTGAGGTCCTGGACTGAAGCATAAGCACTATATACATTTGCTATGGATTGATAAATTCATCTTTTAAACCATTAGTACAACTTTTGTTTTTGATCCTTTATAGAGTTAGTGTTTCAAGAGCTTACCATTTTCTAGGCTTTTGCACATAAACATGACTCTTCAAACTACAAAGCATATTCTTTAAAATCTCTGGAGATAGTTCCGTTCAGAGTACGCTATTAAGAGATCAATAGAGATGATCAAAGGGTAAAAGGATATTCATACATTTGCTTTCTGTCTGATATGCACAGCATATGCCAATGCATAGAAATTGTCTAAAGATTTGGAGAAAAAGGCAGTGATCAGGCCATTGACTCACAAGTCTGGTGTGAATCCTACAAACTGAACAATATGTGTAAACTGTACAAAGGACAAAAAATTATAAACCTAACAGCTGGTCATTTGTTTTTCTTTAAGTAATTAGTAACCTTTTCCACACAGCTATTGCTGTGTCTGGTGTCTAATATGGACAACTTACTTCCAGTCTTTCTTATTTAGGGGAATAACTTGACCATGATGTCTTTATAAATAAAATGATAAACATTATTGTCTACAGTAATCTATGATTAGAATGAACAGTGGGTGACATTTATCAATTTTTTAGAAGAGTAATGTGTCATTAATTAATTACGTCCATGGTAATAATTGCTTAAATAAGGTTTGCAGTGTTTGTGAGTAGGGTTTGGGTGTCAGGTTGTGTGCCCTTTTGTTAACATTCATTTATTCTGATTATTTTTAAATTTATCTTTAGCCTTGATCTCAGTGTGGAGCTTCCACAGGTTCAGATAGGGTCTGCTGATGCAAGTTTTGCTTCTATGGAGCAGGTAGGGGATGAATTTTATTGTGATTCATATACTTGATTCATGTTTAAATTAATAATTTGAGAAATGTATATCTTATATGAAATGTGTATATTTGTATATAAGGAAATGCATTCGCCCTTATGCCTAATGTTTATGTAAATTTTACAAACAGGACTTTAAATTGTATTTAAAATGTAAAGAGGTTAAAATTTTTAGTGGTTTATTATATTTCTTACAGCCTTTGATTTGTCAGTTTGGCCTCTTCAAGGATGTGCTGTCACAGGCTTGCTCATCTTCAAGATCAAGTGTAATTTGAACAGTTGGTGCTTCTGTTTGCTCCACACGTGTCTGAAACCTCCTTTGTGTCTACATATGTAAAGTTGCACTCTACCTAGAGAAGCCCCATACATGCCGGAATGTTTGAATATTATTCATATATGTCTTCTTTTGCCTTTTGTATTTTGCAGTACATTAAGGAATTCCTGGGAATTTCTACATTGTCAGACTCTATAGTTCTGTATATTATGTGCAAAGGTATATGGGGATATTTTTTCAGATATCTTTGAAAAAGCTAGCATTACTTTTCTGTATATTATACATCTTCCTCAAATATTAGAGCAAACATCTAGCACCAAACTACTAACTACTATGAAGGAATGTAATTTTGTCAGAATAAAGGCTGTTTTTTAATTGTAAGGAATTTTCAGTCATTGTCTTGATAAAATATGATTTTGTAAAAATAAAAACAGAAAAAGCATGTTTAATGTTTATATAGCCCAAGCCATGGCATTTTAAATATCACAAAATAGACTTGTTTCCAATGGGGTCTTTAAAAATTATTTTTATTTTGTATGAGTGGTTGTTTTACCTGTTTGTATAACCATGCACTACTTGTGTCCCTGGTGCCCCACAGAGGGCAGAAGAGGACATTGAATCCCTTGGAACTGGAGTTACAAACAGCTGTGAGCCAACCTGTTGATGCTGGAATATGAACCCAGCTCTTCTAGAAGAGCAGCCAGTGCTCTAATTCTAATCTCTTAGGCCATATACCCAGCCCATTTTGCTTAGTTTTGTTGTAGGTTGATTATTATTATTATTTTAGAGACAGCACAGGGATATGTAGCCCAGAGTAGTCTCAAACTCACTGATCCTTCAGCCTCGGTGTCTTGGTGCATGCCACCACACCCAGCTCATTTTCTATGATTTTTGGGTTCTTTTTCATTATGTGCACTACTTATTTTTCTATTGCCGTGATAAAACACCATCTCCAAAGTGGCTTATGGAAGGAGGAGTTCCTGTGGCTCATGGTTCCCTGAGGCTCATCACGGTGGAGAGGCATGGCAGCAAGAACAAGAAGCTGAGCTGTCACATCTTCAGTGGCAAACACAGAGCAGACGGAACAGACTGGGACCGGGACAGGCTATAAGCTCTCAAAGCCTACCCCAGCGGCAGTCTTGTTCAGCAAACCTTCACATCCCCAACTTCCCCAAACACCATCAACTGGGAAACAAGGATTCAGATGCATGAGCTTCTGGACAACACTTCTCATTCACGCCACCACCCCCTTCTCCCTGTCTCCCTTAGGCTTGTGGCCATATCATAATGCAAAATGTGCTCAGTTCAACTTTAAGGGTGACCATAGTCTTCCTCAGTCTGAACACTGCTTCAGAAAGTCAACATCTCTGAGACTTGGGGCAATCTCTTAACTGTAGCCACCTATAAAACCTAAAAGCAAATAACATACTTCCAACACACAATGGCGCAAAATAATCATTGTCATTTTAAAGGGAGGAATGGGGGCATAGTGAGGAAATACCGGACTGCAGCAAGACTGAAACCTCCTGGGACGAACAAGAGAAACCTGCAGCTCCATGTCTGATGTCTGGGACTTTCCCTTCAAAGGGCTTAAATGACTTAACCTTTCCAGCTTTGCTGTCTGCAACAGCCCACCCTCTGGTACCAATTTCTCCTCTGGGTGCTTAGCCAGGTCTCTGCCTCGAGAGACAGGTACCAGAGAGATGCCAGGTGCTCCCCCCACCCTTTGCTGCCCTCTTCTCCACACTCCCCAGATCTGTGAATGGGGACCTCCGATCAGGAAGTTAGCATCTTTCAAGCAGAACAAAAGTGACAGGAAACTAAAACAGCTCCATGCTAGACTACCTGATTCTGCTATTTCCTTCCTTGCTGACTCATTGGATGCCCTGTCCTAGGTGGGGACACAGGCGCCCCAGGCCCTTGCATCCTCTATCTGCTCCTGTCCTTTGTTAACTGTGTTGGGAGCTCAGATCTCTTATTGTCTTTTAGATGTGAGCTGTCTACCTGTGGATGGCCTGGCCACAGTTTAGAAAGTCTTCTAGTTTGTGTAACAATAGATCTAGGCCCCACACTCATCATGGGGACATGCCTGGGGACCACTGAGACATACCTGAAGACTAGAGAGACTTGCAGGTTATGAGAGTGTATAAGTGCATTCTAGGACCATCTCTAGGCTTAAAGGAAGTGTTTCCTAGTCGGCCTTATATACATAATAGATGTCTTCTGCCGGTACCCCTGCTTTTAGAAAGCTATTTAAGAGGATGCTTGAATAAACTGGTGCCTCCAGTATGGACAGAGATCCTCCTGAAATGACAAGATGTCTGTGAACATCTTTGGGTAGCTAGGACTTCCCTGATCCACACTCCCCTACTCAGGGTCAGACCCAGAGGAGGGGGGTGAAGCCTGCACTGTTCTGCTGGTCCTGAACACAGCCACAAAGATATCAGCCCAGGATAGATGGCTCTTGCAGCCCAGGACTGATACTGGCCGGACCCAGGCACAGGAGGGTGTCTCTCCTGTTACTATCTGACTGGGACCCACTTCCTCAGCCTGCTGGGATCCGTTAAGAAGGGCCAGGAGCAGAAAGGGGAAACTTAACCAAAAAGGCAGCATTAATTGGGTGCTTCTGAAGCATCACACCGGTGAGCTCCAGTGCTCTGCCTGGCCAGTGTGACAGTGTCTCCGAACACAGCTCTTTGATTGCACTGTGCAGACAACACCTGGAGGCCAGGCCTGCTGCGTTCTCAAACTTTGAATCCTCAAAGGCTACAGATCACCAATTTCAGCATTTGGCCCCAGCCACCTTCAATGACTGATCAATGATTTGGGTGGCGACTGGACTGAGCGTTTCCACCTAGGTGATTTTATTTGAATGTGAGCTGAAGTTGGTAGTACAACTGACCAATGTTCAGTGCCATGTTTCGAGGCTCAATCGTGCTGCCTAGATTCTACATAGATTATAGGCTCGTGTGAATTTGTACATGTTTTCATATACATATAACATGAAAGTAGAAGCAAAACTGTCTATGAGACAAAGGCACTAACAGGACCAGGGGAGCAAGAAAAGGGAGGGTAGAAAGTGTGAGGGTGAGCATGTTTGACATCCACTATATACCTGCAGGAAAGCTTTAAGAAGAGTATAAAATAAACATCTGACGGAATTCATTTCCAGCCCTGTCCCCTACACATGTCTTTTAAAGCAATTTCCTCTCACTGAATAATTTTCTGACAATTCCTCATTTCGTTATTACTTCTGTGGGAAAGTTAAATTTTTTTTTTTTGGTTTTTACGAGACAGGGTTTCTCTGTATTGTTTTGGAGGCTATTGGTCCAGCCCGGCCTTGAACTCACAGAGATCCGCCTGCCTCTGCCTCCCGAGTGCTGGGATTAAAGGCGTGCGCCACCACCGCCCGGCTGAAAGTTAAAATTTTTAAATAAAAGTTCAGAACTCTCCAAGTAAACCTATCAGAAATAATCATGTTCTAATTCTTCTTCGAAATACATCAGAAATGTATTGCTGTGAACTTCTAGAGAGTAGAAATGTGAATCTATAGAGTTAGCACCAGGGAAAGCCCTTCCCACATGGGGGGGGAATGCCTGTAACCCTCATTCCTCGGCTTATAACTTCCTAAGCAATCACTGCCTCTGTTCCTTTTTAAATTTTCTGTTTGCAACATATTACAGTTAGGATTCCCAGAAAGTGCTTTTTCCTGGCACCTCCTAGGCCCTTGGCCATGTGTGAATGAAGCTGAATATCTCCTTCCTAGCCTCCAGCTGTTAGAAATTCATGGAAGTAGACAATGAACACAAACATTGTACTGTCTATGAGAAATGCATGTTCAAAGATGTAGCTGCTGATGCTCTGGCTGAAGAGTGGACAGGTTATATATCCTGAAGCTGTGATGAGAGTAGCATTCACTGAGTTGTTTTCAGAGTTTTGTTTTTGCTTAAATAGAAAGGAACTCAGTATTTCCTCATTGTGATCAATTAATGTTTACTTCTCTGATATATAATCGCACACACACACACACACACACACACACACACACACACATATATATTCTCTGAGTAAATCAGTTTTCTATTAGATGGGTGAAAAAACGAAATTGAGAGAAAAGGAAAAACTTGGAAGAGTCTTCCCAGTATCTGTGAGCATACTGGGTAGCCAGGATCAGAAGACTCCAGAGATGTCAAGACAGCTGGTAAGTATATTGAGCAGTGAAAAGTTAGTCCCACTTGTGCTGTGCTAATTGAAATCTCTTCAGTGGGAAGTAGAGACACTAGTAGGTGCCCTAAACAGAACGTAAAATAGGGCTCCTGCCAATCAATTACTGTCTTCATGTGGGTGAGCAGAAACGTTCTGCAAGTCTGTGAGGACAGGCGGCTGAGGACTGACAGCAACAAATGGAATCTACCGTGACTGCTCCTCGTAGCTCCTGGCATAACTGACCCCTTTAACCCCATGTGAAACACAAACAAAAGGAAAACTAGAGCTGAAAGAATCAGACACTAAATCACCAAACTGAGTTATACAGTACTGATACTGGATGTTGCAGACATTGATTAATGTCAGGTAGTAGATTAACCTGAGACACAGAGAAGTAGGAGTGTCCTGAAATCCATCTAGCTCAGACCCGTGAAGGTCAACAGCTGCTAACTGTCTTTCCATTGATGCTGGGAAACACACACACAAAATTGGTTATATGTTTCCATTGCTATCCTGCTGATAATTGGTCATTTTAAAGTTTTCTCTCATTAGAGGCTATTTTCTATGAGAATTACCTGTGACCTCCATTTGAGTTCACCCATTTTTTAAAAGAATGAACGAAAAAAATGCTTTGGCCTCTGTACATTACAGTATAATGCCACAAGCCTGAGAAGAAAACCATATGAGACCCGTATGCTATTAATAGAAAAATTGGATACCCCAAATCTTGTCTAAGATAATGTTTAAGAACTTCAAGACTGTTTTTAAACTGACAAGTCAGGAAACTCAGAGTTTGTCATCGCTAGCATTTTGGAAAGTGGAAGAGAGAAAGAGGTAGGGGAAGCAGGGAAAGAAGCAAGCAGGCAGTGGCAAACTATTTCTTACTTTCTACTACATCTTGCCTAGTGAGCACAGGTCATTTTCTTCCTGGATTACCTGCGTATATTCCCTTCCTCTGGAGTGCTTCCCTTTAGAGATATGTGAATGCATGTAGGGACTGTCACTTCTCACGAACTTGATCTGATCAATTATGGATATCAAAGTTCCTAGCAAATTTGTCATTTATATTTTGTTAGGGGACCAAACAGGAAGGTGTTTTGTTTTTAAAAGTATATATGGTTAAGAAACTATGAGAGCCAAGTGATGGAAGAACACGCCTTTAATCCTAGGACCCAGGAAGCAGAGGCAGGCAGATCCCTGGATTTGAGGCCAGCCTGGTCTACAGAGCGAGATCCAGGACAGTCAGGGTACACAACAGCAAGAAAAGAAAGAATGAAAGGAAGGAAGGAAGGAGGGAAGAGACAAAAGACTGTATGGGTCCCCAAACCAGCTAGAAACAGTAAGACAGGTGTGAGAATTGCAATTTCAATCTTTTATCATTAATTAGATAAAGAGGAAAAAATTATAAGGATGGAGACTCAGGGTAACATGCTCATTAGGCATTGAAAATGTAATCAGGAATTTTTCTAAACCTTTCTAAGTGTCCTCAGTCCTTTATATATACAGTAAGTATAAACTTATTCAGCACAATCCTGTATAAAAGAAAATATTTATAAACTCTATTAAAACAAAAGCATGCAATTATCAAGAGGAATGTTTCTGCAATGATATAGGTTCCTTTATGTAGGCAAGGGACTTTCTGCACTGGGGCCAACAGCGTTTGAAATAAAATAGCTAATGTTGTTTAAGTGCTGGCCATGTTAAACTTCATTTTACTTCAATTTGAAAAAACTTCAAATTTTTACTTTTTGACTGACATGCAGTGTTTTTATGAGTCACAGTGTTATGCTTTGATTCATATGTGTTGGGTAGTGATCATCTGAGAGAAAAAATAAAACTTTTATTTTCATTTCTTATATAAGGAAATAGTCTTAGTGATTTGCTCAAGGTACTTTGATTAGGACATAGTTGGGATTTGAAATTAAGGCCAGTCTTGCTGTTTTGAAGTTGAGGCGGCAAGTGATCAAATTTAGAGTGGGTTAGAACAGATTTTCTCAGTGGCGTAGTGCCATATACTAGAGTTGTCCTGAGATAAAGGTAACCCTCTGGAGATTTCTCTTTCAAGTATTGTTACTGATGTTAAGGAATGGTTAAAAGCACCTTTATGCCAAGGTTATTTTTTATGCTTTCCTAGAGTAAAGAGACAATACTTAGCTCACAAAAGGAAGTAATGACAATGATATTACCTCGTAGCACTAAGGAATGTAAAAGGAGTTTGTAGCAAGGCCTACTTTAAATCTACTCCGTGGGCAACTTACTCTTTGTGTTTTTAATATTTTTCTTCTTTCAAATACATTTTAATTGAAATAGATGTATATGACTTTCTCCACCCCTGCTACCCTTCTTCTAACTGCTCTTATGTTCCTCTGCTCTCAAGTTGACAATGTTTTTATTTAATTATTTTTGTTACATATGTGTGTAGTCACAAATATATATAACCTGCTGAGTCTGTTTTGTTTGTATGAGTATATATGGTTTCAGAACTGACCAATCTGCATTGGACAAACAATAAGGGGGCTCATCTCTGGCACAGGCTAATTATCCTCTCTGCAGTCAATAGTTGCCTGTAGTTCTTTGTCTAGGGGTGGGAACCTATGACATTTCCCCACTTTTGTGTGAAACTGCCCGTTGGTATTGCCACTGTGCTGGTCTCGTTTATGCAGTCATTTTTTTTCTTTTTTTTTTAGTTTTACAAGACAGGGTTTCCCCGTGGCTTTGGAGACTGTCCTGGAACTCACTATGGAGACCAGGCTGGCCTCGAACTCGCGGAGATCCGCCTGCCTCTGCCTCTCGGGAGCTGGGATTAAAGGCGTGCGCCACCGACGCCGGCTATGCAGTCATTTTTAGGAGAGGCTGATTCACAGCAGACTTCCTGGTATTCCAACTCTTACAATCTATTATTCCCATCATCCACAATATTCCCTGAGCTTTGATGCAGATGTATCCATAGGATTTACAGAAGTTCTTAGCTCTCCTGATTTCTAATGGGCCCCATGTGTACCTGGATTTGAATTTTATTCTGGCCCTACTGAGAATGCCCTTAGAATAGTGAATTTCTTGAACTTTTGTCTTCCTGCTAGTAAAACCAACAGAATAGTAATTCTTACTTCACAGGTTCATTTTGAGGATTGAATACGAAACTGTGTTTGGAAACCTGTTTATTCTGTAAAGAACTACCACTAGCAGATTAATAATGTTTGTTGCTTTACATATGGATATATATGTATATTAATTTACATAATTGGAAGACCCTGTGAAATAGATTTATTATTAACCCCATGATGTAGATGAAGAAACTGAAGCAGACATAGGTTAATATGTCCAAAGTCACATAGGTGTGGAGTGACAAAGCCAGCATTTGCAGAATGGCTGATTATTACCTTTGTCCAAGTTTTTTTTATAAAGAAGATAATTATATAAAATAAAAATTTAAAATCATAGCTTAATGAAACATTTGGACAATAGTATGTCTAAAACTAAACTCATAAAACAACAGTGGATATTTGAGACTATTTTAAATGAGCAGAAACAACAGTAGAAGTAATAATCCTGAGTTTGCCACTACATCATAGAAGGTCCCTATATCACTCTGAAAAAACTCTGACCTGTTACTACTGTTCAATAAATATCCATACTTGCTATTGTGATTTGTAGCTCACTATATAGTAGGAGTAACAGAGTATGCACACAAACAACAAGATACAAAGTAGAACACAAAGAAGGATTAAGAGACAGGAGAATTCAGGGCATCTGAGGCTGGGGAGTTAGATGTTTCTGACAAACAGGCAGTTAGTCCACAAGCATAGAAAAAGAATCAACTCTGCAAAGGGCAGAACAGAAAGTGGGGCTCAGTTCTGAGGCTAAGGTACAGAGACAGGGAAATGAATCTGTTTTGGGAATCACTATTTCATTTTGATTGTGAAAATTACATGAGACATGAAATGAGTAAATTAGGAAATGTTCAGATTTAAGGAAGAAGACATGTGAAAGATAAAGAAAGGTTTTGAACCTTATTCTAGGAGTTCATGGAGAAGTAGAGACTTTTCAAAATACTTTAATATCAACAATGAACACAACTTCTAAAAAATTAACCTAGCAGCCAATGGGAGAATGAATTAGAGAGAAGGGCATCACAGGCAAGCATTGCTTTGAGTAGTTATTGGGATCTCCAGTCAACACTGATGGAAACAAAAAGGGAACATTTTATCCTGAGTCAAGGGGACAGTTCAAAAAACTCTTACTCAAACACACTCATTAAATTCTTCCTGTGGGAGAAGCACTTTTGTGAATTGACCGGATTCCCTCTCCTCTTGGTGAGGCTAAAATTATAATTTAGTAACTGTTGTTAAAACTCCCCCAGTTACACATGCTATGCAAATTATCCTTGACAAACAAGTTAACCCTCTTCAGGAAACACTTTGAGCTGTGAAATCAAAGGATAGACTCTCCTCACAGGGATGGACAATAAACAAGCTTGCTCATTCACAGTCCTAGCCTGTACTAAAATCCTGTGGCCAGTAGATGGCGATTGCAAGCTTTTGACCAGGCAACAAGTAAAACACTGAACTGAACTCCTGGAACCCAGTGACTGAGAGAGAGATTGGAATAATGAGCAAAGGGGTCAAGACCCGGCTGGTGAAACCCACAGAAACCCCTGACATGAACAAGGGGGAGCTCTTGCACCCCCGATTGATGGGTGGAAGGCCAGAATGGGACTGATCCAGACCATGTGACTGTGGGTGTCAACGAGGAGTCCTGGACAATCTGTGGGGCCTTAGGCAGTGGATCGTTGTTTGTCCCTGGCATACAGATGGATTTTGGGTGTCCCTTCCACAGTGAAGGATGCTCTCTCAGCCTGATCTCTTAGGGAAGGGCCTGGCCCTGCCCTGGACGAAATGGCAGACTCTGGGGATCCCACACAGAGGGCCTCATCCACCTTGGGGAATGGAGTGGGGATTGGGTGGGAGCTTGGAGTCATTTCACGCAGGGCAGGGTCCAGGCACTCCCCTAAGAGTCCAAGCTGAGAGAGCATCCCTCTTTGTGTTATGGACACACAAAGTCCATTTGTATGCCAGGGATAAACACGGATCCACTGCCAAGGGCCCCATAGGTTGCCCAGGCCTCCTCACTGACTCTCACATACAGGGGGTCTGGATCAGTCCCATGCTGGCCTCCCAGCTGTCGGTCTGGGGCCCAAGAGTTCCCCTTGTTCAGATCAGCTGTCTCTGCTGGTTCTGCCAGCCCATTCTTTGCCAATTTGCTCATTGCTTCTCTCTCTGTTCAGTTCAGTGTTTAACTATGGGTGTTTGCCTCTGCTTCCATCAGTCACTGGATGAAGGCTCCAGGATGGTTATAGACATCAAGTTCATTATTAGGAATCGGCATTTGAGGTGGTCTCTCCACTATTGCTTAGCTTGCCAGTTGGTGTCATCCCTTTAGATCACTAGAGGTCTCACTGGTGCCAGACCTGTCTTCTAACCTATGATTACCTCTTCACCCTATTCTACCCTCCACTCAACCTTCCTGTTCCCCCATGACCTACTCTCTTTTCCTCTTCTCCCCCTCTCTTCTTCCCAGCTCCCACTCCCCCCCACACCTCACTGTGTTCCCAATCTGTTCAGAAGATCTTGCCTCATTACTCTTCTCTGGGGTACCATGCATATCTCTCTTAAGTTCTTTCCTGTTTCCCAGACTCTGTCAGTGGAAGTGCAAACTGGCACTATCCTGATCCATGTCTAAAATCCATATATGAGTGAGTATATACCATGTTTGTCTTTTTGTGACTGGGTTACCTCACTCAGGATGGTTTCTTCTAGTGCCATCCATTTAACTGCGAATTTCAAGATTCCATTGTTTTTTTCTGCTGGGTAATACTCCATTGTGTAAATGTACATTTTCTCTATCCACTGTTCAGTTGAGGGGCATTTAGGTTGCTTCCAGGTTCTGGCTATTACAAATAATGCTGCTATGAACATAGTGGAGCAGATGTCCTTGTTGTATGAATTTGCCTCTTTTGGGTGTATGCCTAAGAGTGGAATTGCTGGGTCTTGTGGTAGGTTGATTCCCATTTTCCTGAGGAATCTCCATACTGATTTCCAAAGTGGCTGTACAAGTTGGCACTCCCATCCGCAGTGAAGGAGTGTTCCCCTCTCTCCACATCCTCTCCAGCATAAATTGTCTTTGGTGTTTTTTATTTTAGCCATTCTTACAGGAGTAAGATGGTATCTCAAAGTTGTTTTGATTTGCATTTCCCTGATGGCTAAGGATGTTGAGCACTTTCTTTAAGTGTCTCTTGGCCATTTTAGCCTCCTCTATTGAGAATTCTCTATTTAGTTCTGTACCCCACATTTTAATTGGATCCTTTGGTGTTTTGGAGACTTGATTCTTGAGTTCTTTGTAAATTTTGGAGATTAGCCCTCTGTCAGATGTGGGGTTAGTGAATATCTTTTCCCATTCTGTGGGCTGCCTTTTTGTCTTGTTGACTGTATCCTTTGCCTTACAGAAGCTTCTTAGTTTCAGGAGGTCCCATTTGTTAATTGTCAATCTCAGTGTCTGTGCCACTGGTATTATGTTCAGGAAGTGGTCTCCTGTACCAACTCATTGAAGAGTATCTCCCACTTTCTCTTCTAAGAGTTTCAGTGTGGTTGGATTTAGGTTGAGATCTTTAATCCATTTGGACTTAAGTTTTGTACAAGGCGATAGACATGGATCTATCTGCAGTATTCTGCATACAAATACCCAGTTATGCCAGCACCATTTGTTGAAGATGCTTTCCCTTTTCCATTGAATAGTTTTAGCTTCTCTGTCAAATATTAAGTGTTCATAGGTGTGTGGGTTAAAATCAGGGTTTTCAATTCGGTTCCATTGGTCTACCTGTCTGCTTTTGTGCCAATATCAAGCTGTTTTCAGGATTACAGCTCTATGATAGAGCTTGAAGTCAGGTATGGTGATGCCTCCTGAAGTTCTTTTATTGTATAGGGTTGTTTTGGCTATCCTGGGCCTTTTGCTTTTCCATATAAAGTTGATTATTGTTCTTTCAAGGTCTGTGAAGAATTGTGCCGGAATTTTGATAGGGATTGCATTGAATCTGTAGACTGCTTTTGGCAAGATTGCCATTTTTATTATGTTGATCCTACCAATCCAAGAGAATTGGAGATCTTTCCATTTTCTGGTATCCTCTTTGATTTCTTTCTTTAAAGACTCAAAGGTCTTGATATACAGGTCTTTCACTTCTTTGGTTAACATTATCCCCAGATATTTGATGCTATTTATGGCTATTGTAAAGGGTGATGTTTCTCTGATTTCTTTCTCAGCCACTTCATCATGTATATATAATAGGGCCACTGATTTTTTGACTTAACATTGTATCCTGCCACTTTGCTGAAGGTGTTTATCAGCTCTAGGAGTTCCCTTGTAGAGTTTTCGGGTCACTTATGTAACCTATCATATCATCTGCAAATAGTGAAAGCTTGACTTATTCTTTTCTTATCTGTATCCCCCTTGATCTCCTTTTGTTGTCTTATTGCTGTAGCCAGAACTTCAAGTACAATATTGAAGAGATATGGAGAGAGTGGACAGCCTTGTCTTGTTCTTGATTTTAGAGGAATTGCATTGAGTTTCTCTCCATTTAGTTTGATGTTAGCTGTTGGTTTACTGTATATTGGTTTTATTATGTTCAGGTATGTTCCCGTTATTCCTGATCTCTCTAGAACCTTTATTATGAAGGGGTGTTGGATTTTGTCAAAGGCTTTTTCAGCATCTAGTGAGATGATCATGTGGTTTTTCTTTCGCAGTTGGTTTATATGGTGGATTACACTGATAGATTTTCTAATGTTGAACCATCCCTGCATTCCTGGGATGAAGCCTACTTGATCATGGTGGATGATTTTTCTGATGTGTTCTTGAATCCGGTTTGCTAGTATTTTATTGAGTATTTTTGCATCGATGTTCATGAGGGAGATTGGTCTATAGTTCTTTCTTAGTTGTGTCTTTGTGTGGCTTGGGTATCAAGGTAATTGTAGCATTGTAAAAAGAGTTTGGCAGTGATCCTCCTGCTTCTATTGTGTGGAATACTTTGAAGAGTATTGGAATTAGCTCTTTGAATTTCTGGTAGAATTCTGCACTGAAGCCATCTGGGCCTGGGCTTTTTTTGGTTGGGAGACTTCTGATGACTGCTTCTATTTCATTAAGAGTTATAGGTCTGTTTAGATTGTTTATCAGTTCTTGATTTAGTTTTGGCAAGTGATATCTATCCAGGAAGTTTATCAGTTCTTGATTTAGTTTTGGCAAGTGATATCTATCCAGGAAATTGCCCATTACCTTTAAATTTTCGAATTTTGTGGAGTACAGATTTTCAAAGTATGCCCTCATGATTCTCTGGATTTCCTCAGTGTCTGTTTTTATGTCCCCCTTTTCATTTCTGATTTTGTTAATTAGCATGCCCTCTCTCTGTTTTTTGATTAGTTTGGACAGAGGTTTGTCTATTTTGTTGATTTTCTCAAAGAACCAACTCTTTGTTTCATTGATTCTTCATGTTTTCCTGGTTTCTACTTGATTGATTTCAGCCCTCAATTTGATTATTTCCTGGTGTCTGCTCCTCCTGGGTGAGTTTGCTTCTTTTTGTTCTAGAGCTTTCAGTTGTGTGGTTAATTCTCCAGTGTGACTGTTCTCCAGTTTCTTCATGTGGGCACTTAGTGCTATGAACTTTCCTCTCAGCACTGCTTTCAGAGTATCCCATAAGTTTGGGTATGTTGTGTCTTCATTCTCATTGAATTCCAGGAAGTCTTTAATTTCTTTTTTTATTTCTTCCTTTACCCAGGGATGGTGCAATTGTGCATTGTTCAATTTCCATGAGTTTGTAGGGTTTCTGCGATTTGTGTTATTATTGAAATCTAATTTTAAAGCATTGTGGTCTGATAAGATACAGGGGGTTATTCCAATTTTTTTGTATCTGTGGAGATTTGCTATGTTTCCTATTATGTGGTCAATTTTAGAGAAGGTTCCATGTGGCACTGAGAAGAAGGTATATCCCTTTGTGTTTGGATGAAATGTTCTATAGATGTCTGTTAAACCCAGTTGGGTCATAACTTCTATTAGTTCTTTTGTTTCTTTGATAAGTTTCTGTCTGGAGGTTCTGTCTAGCGGTGAGAGCGGAGTGTTGAAATCTCCTACTATTAGTGTGTAAGATTTTATGTGTGATTTGAGCTTTAGTAATGTCTCTTTCACGAATGTAGGTGCCTTTGTATTTGGGGCATATATGTTCAAAATTGAGACTTCATCTTAATTGACTTTTCCTTTGATGAATATGAAATGTCCTTCTTCATCTCTTTTGATTGATTTTCATTTGAAGTCTAGTTTGCTAGATATTAGGATTGCTACACCCGCGTGTTTCTTAGGTCCGTTTGATTGGAAAATCTTTTCCCAACCCTTTGCTCTGAGGTGACGTCTGTCTTTGATGTTGAGATGTGTTTCTTGTATGCAGCAGAAGGAAGGGTTCTGACTTCGTATCTATTCTGCTAGTCTGTGTCTTTTTATAGGCAAGTTGAGACCGTTGACATTGAGGGATATTAATGACCATTGATTGATGATTCTTGTTTGTGCTTGACTTATTGGTAGTGGAGTTATTGTGTGTAGGTTCTCTTCCCTTTTTCTTTTGGTGTTTGGTAAAGTGGGATTATCTATTGCCTGTGTCTTTGTGAATGTAGTTATTTTCGTTGCTAGGTTTTCCTTCTAGCACTTTCTGTAGAGCTGAATTCATGGATACATATTGTTCAAATCTGGCTTTGTCATGGAATATTTTGTTTTCTCCATCTATGGTAATTGAAAGCTTTGATGGATATAGTAGTCTGGGCTGGCGTCCTTGTTCCCCTAGTGTTTGTAGGACATCTGGCCATGATCTTCTGGCTTTCATAGTTTCCATTCAGAAGTCAGGTGTAATTCGGATAGGTCAGCCTTTATATGTTACTTGGCCTTTTTCTTTAGCTGCTCTTAATATTTTCTCTTTATTCCGTAGTTTTGATGTTTTGATTATTATATGTCTAGGTGACTTCTTTTTCTGGTCCAGCCTATTTGGTCTTCTATAAGATTCTTGTATTTTCATAGGCATATCCTTCTTTAGGTTAGGGAAGTTTTGTTGAGTATGTTTTCTGTACCTTTGAGCTGTATTTCTTCACCTTCTTCTATACCTATTATTCTCAGGTTTGGCTTTTTCACGGTGTCCCATATTTCCTGGATATTTTGTGTTAGGGATTTGTTGGTTTTGAGATTTTCTTTGGTTGACGACTGTATATCTTCTAATGAGTCTTCAACACCTGAGATTCTCTCTTCTAACTCTTGTATTCTATTGGTGATACTTGCATTTGTAGTTCCTGATCGTTTACCCAGCTTTTCTATTTCCAGCATCCCCTCGTTCTGTGTTTTCTTTATTGTTTCTGTTTCAGCTTTCAATCCTTCAACTGTTGTTTCCTTCATTTGTTTGGTTGTTTTTTCTTGGTACTCTTTAGATTCTTTGAGAGATTTGTTTATTTCTTGAAATTTCATGGATTTTTTGTTTGTTTTTTTTCTTCTATTTCTTTAAGGGATTTCCTCATTTCCTCTTTGAGGGTCTCTATCATCTTCATACAATAATTTTTAAGGTCTGTCTCCTCTGCTTCGTCTATGTAGTCCTTTTCAGGTCTTGCTGGCATTGGTTCTCTAGATTCTGGTGGAGTCATGTTGGTCTTTCTATTGCTGAGTGAGCTCTTATTCTGTCTTCTTCCCATCTCTTCTTCCAGTGGGTGCTGGTGGGGTCTTTCCGTCTCCACCTTCTCCTTCCTTCCTGAAGCTGAAGGTGGGGATGCTGACACTGAAGCTGAAGCTGAAGCTGGGGTGGCCGGAGGTTGGGGCCTAGAAGGGCTGATGCCTTTCCTGTGTGGGCGGGTCCTCAGGATGCCAAGAGAGGGCTCCTGGAAGATTGAGGGGATGGGTGTTGGACGTTGGATGGGGAGTGTCCCCCCCCGGAGACCCAAGCTCACTAGAATATCACTAGAGTGAATGTGATGAAAAGAACTTGTAGGAGAATAAAGAAGAAATGGTAAAAAGATAGAAAAATGAGCAAAATATGAATTTTTAAAGATAAAAAGCAAATTACACGAAGTGTGACAAACACAGATTACTTAAATAATTCTAAAATACAATACATTAATATTTTCTATGTATTTTCTGTCTCATTTCCATTTGTTTCTTTCAGCTGCTAGCTTTCAACATATTGATTGCTCATATATTCAAGATGAATACAGAGATAAAAATTGATGCCTTTAAAATGATTGTACAATTAATCATATATGGAGGAATAAGTTCAAAATGCCTGAGGATAATATGGTAATTGTAAGCAATTATGATGTATTTTATTCTTGAAAATTCCTAAGTGGAAAAAACATATTAATTCATTAGAATTCAAAATGCATACATATTTAGAAATATAAGATTATCAGTTTTAAACAACTCTTTGTTATTTAAAAATAAACTAGAAAATATTAAAACATTAGATACACTTCCTTAACACCCTGATGTTACTTCTCTAGCATTTTGGTCTTCTCTCTTTCCCACTTGCCCAATACTCTATTAGTCCCAGGGAATGAAGTGAATTCCCTATAGGACTATCACTCACCCCAAGGCCGCCATAACTAATGTACATGAATTAAAATGTATCATAATGGGATATTGTGAAAAAGTAAATCAAATGACACAAGAAATTGAAAAGCTCCTAGAAATATGTCCCCCAAACTGAGTCAACCTGAACATACTAATAAGAGACTGAATTAGTTATTAAACAAACAAAATCTACCAACAAAGAAATGCCCAAGATAAAATGGTTCCAGAAGTGATTTTACCAAATATGTAAAAGGTATCTAAATCCTTTGTAAATTCTGAAATCTAAAAATCATTTCCAACTTGTCTAAAACTCTAGTTTGCCCTTGTACTAAAACCAAATATTGCAAAGAAAGACAAAGATAAATCACTATCATTAATACCATGCACAAATCCTCAATAATCTCTAATAAGCTGAATCCAGAAATATTTAAAATGTATTATACACATTAATCACATAGGATTTATTCTAATAATATATAATTGGTAAAACATCTGAAAATCAATTAATGTAATATACAGTTCTCAATGGACTAAACTAATAAAACCAACATTAGTTGAGCAAACAGAACAGCACTAGATAAAATTAAAATAAGCTGTCTGTAGAGATACCTCAGTGGTTAAGAATGTGCACTACATGTTCATATACCTACTTATTTATAGTGAAAAATAAAAAGTTTGATTAAAATCAGACATTTCTTGCCTGAGTCTAGTTTGACCATACCCAACCACATTAACCTCTAGGTTTCACCAAGGACTTAACCTTCCCTGTGTCCACCCACAGGTACCTTGTGTTTCTACCTCTACCTTCCATATCCAGATTTCCCAAATCCTCTTTCATGGTCTAGCCTGGAAAGTACCCCTCACAACTATATCCTTGTTTTTTGCAATATACAAGATTTAACTTGGGTATCACAACCAGTGCACCAGCACAGTCTGGTCTTCCCTGTCTGCACTGCAAAGGAAGTAGACCTAGGATTAGGCCAGGATACTCTCTAAGTATCACCTAAACCAAAGGTCTCTCCCAAGTCATAATCAACAGCTTCCCTGTTCCAGTTGTCATAATCACTGTAGTAATTTCAATACAAATAGCATTTTTTAAAAAGGAGTAATCTGGCTAATTTTATGTCAAATAGAAACAGCTGGAGTCTCTTGAGAAGAGAGAAACTCAATTGAGAAACATGTGTCCAGCAGATTGGCCTGTGGATATGGGCAAGCTAGCAGTGAATTTTCTTGACTGATGATTGCTATGGGAGGGCCCAGCTCACTAGGGGCAGTGCCACCCCAGAGCAGGTGGTCCTGGGTAGTATAGTAAAGCAGTCTATGCAAGCCATAAGGAGCAAGTCAGTTAGCAGCACTCCTTCATAGCCTAGACACTAGATCCTGACTCCAAGTTCCTGAACTGTTCGAGTTCTTGCCTTCAATGATATGGAAGTGTAAGTGAAATAAACTCTTTCCTTTACAAGATACTTTTGGTCTTGATGTTTTATCACAGCAATAGGTGTCCTAGGTAATTAAAGGAGCTACATGGATTTGGAAGCTGCTGAGGGGGGGAGACTCTGCTTTTTTCAAGAATGAGTACGCTGAAAGTAGTTTGTCCATGCCCTAATGAGGAAGGGGTGGATATGATCAAAGTGCATTGTATTCATGTATAAAATTCTTCAAAAAAGACTCCACTTACCCAGAATTGTCTTAATCAGTAGATTATAATGCCATACTACCACATCTTATGGCACACCCAACTATGATAATTTTTGTGAATAATCTGTGCTTTGAATTGTTGTGTGGTAATTAGAGTTTTTAGATCACTGTTTTTCTTCCTTCCTCCTATGTTCCAATCTCACAAATGTTTAATGGGTTTCCATATCAGCTTCAAATGTGTCTAAAATTGAAAATGTAATGCTCTTAATGAAACTGTGTCATCGAAGTAAGTGTACAGAAGCTAATTCCTCTGTCTCCTATTTTCTTTGATGTTATTCTCTTAAACCTTTTCTTTTCATTTAGAAGAAATAAACTAGTATGAAAGTCAGCAAACTCAAGTTCCAGTTTCAGCCTTGCGCCTAACTTGCTGTGTGTTCTTGGTTAAGCAACTGACCTGTAAAGCTCTGATCCCTAATCTATGAAATACGGAAATAATTTTTAAGCTCCCTTCCTTATTTAATATTGGGACACTCTGATTTTCTGCCCCGATTTTCTTCATTCTTTTTTCTCTAAAGCCTTCCATGTATGACCTAATGTTTAAGAAATGCATGATTTTTTGAAGAAGCAAATGCTATATAAATAAATGTGAGCAATAATGTAAATAGTGAAGGGAATGACAACACTTCCATCGGTAATGGGAAAGCATAGTCTTTCTCTGAAAGCACAGCTATATACAGAAGCAGTTGCATTATTAAAAGTAATTTCTCATTATTCCCTAATCTGTTAGAACTCAATAAAGAAATGTCTTGTAAAGTTAATGTAGAGAGTCTTCAACTTATTTATTCTATATGTAAAATACACTGGAGTTATGTGACCTTTGAAGAGTTAAAGCAAAATTCATTTGAAGACATTGAAAAAACTGGAGCTGATTGAGATCATACCTGACACTTTCAAAGGAGAATTTTTGGGGCAGGACCTAGAAGAGTTTTTCAAAGGGCAAAAAATTCATAGGCCTGCCACATCATTTAATGGGAATTAACTCAAAAATTATCAATTTAGTGCAAGGATTTTTCCATTTTAAATAACAATGTAATTTAATAAATTACTAAATGTCAGAAAGTTACATTTTGTTTATGTTTGTGTTAGCACATTAACTGACACACTTTATGTGGTTTAGTATTTTAAGTTAAAACTTCCTTGTCCCAGTTACACCATTGTCACCTATGTTAAGAGAGACTAGTTTGGTCTTATGCAGGTTCCCCATTTGTCAGAACTGAGTTAGTGACTTCTCACTCGCTCAGGTCAGCTGATTCTGTGGGTTTTCCCATCATGGTCTTGACTCCTCTCACTTCAATTGTACTCTAGGATCTTGGCCCATTGGTTAGTTGTGGATTTCTGTATCTGCTTGCATCTGTTTCTGGAAGAAGTTTCTAACTTCTAACTTCTCTGGCTGGGGTTGTGATTTGTAGGCTGGGTATCCTTTGCATTATGTCTGGTATCCATTTATGAATGTACATACTACATTTGTCTTTCTGGCTTTGGGCAGCCCCATTCAGGATGTTTTATTCTAGTTCTGTCCATTTGCCTGCAAATTTTAGGATGCCATTGTTTCTTACCGCTGAGTAGTATTCCACTGTGTAAATATACCATATTTTCTTTATCCATTCTTCAGTTGAGGGGCATCTATGTTGCTTCCAGGTTGTGGCTATTATGAATAATGCTGCAATGTGTCTAAGATCTAACTCTAATTCACAAACTGACTTAGTGGAGCCCGTTCTATATGCAGAGATACCTTGCTCAGCCTAGAAACAGGGGTGTAGCAGGTGGAGAGGTACCCTGGTCCTGCTTCAATGCGACGAAGGGACAGATTGAGTAGACTTCTTATCGAGGACTTACCCTCTCAGAGGAGCAGATGGGAGGAGGAGGGGGAAGTGGGGGAGTATGAGAGAGGAGGTAGGGGGAACTGGGTTTCGAATGTAAAAAAAATTAATAAAATTTTTTAAAAAGTCTTCCTTTTTATAGAAGCTTAAAAGCTCTCAAATAATAGTTTTGCTTTTTAGTTACTATTTAAATTCAGCACATCTGTTGCTAAAGTGTCTATGTGTATAAAAAGGAAGATATTTTCTTCTCTGTAAGCACAGGATATATGGAATTCAAAGGAAATAACCTCTCCAAATAATGCTTTACAGTCTCTTTACTCCCCAAATAATGATAAATGACAGCCTGTAAAAATTATATCCAAATGTTGACGTCTGGGGAACAGATGATAATTGTGTAAGAAGAATGGGATATTGGAGAATGGTGATTGACAGCAAAGGTCAGAATGTGGAGAGCATGTGTTATGCTCCTTCAGATCCTAGGGAGTTGCTGACAGCTCACTCTTCAGTTTACTTCCTTCTCACCCCAGAAGCAGTTTGGAAGGGATGATGAATTTTCTCAACCTAGGAAGCCCCATTGAAAAGTTGTTTTTATTCCAGAATCATAAAAGTTTTCTAGTCTTTATGAAGCATTTGAAGAAGTGCTTGAAACCTGCACAGTAAGTTTTATTTTATTTTCATTTTTTATTTAACTTTTTACACATGTTATTCTTAGTTCCCTCTCCCTCCCCTCTTCCCCTACCCCCCAATCCTCCTAACCTGTCAGCCTCACTCCATCCCCCTTCCGCTCCCCAGGGAGGGCAAGGGCTTCCATGAGGGATTTCAGAGTTTGTCATATAATCCCTGGCATGGCCTAGGTCCTCCCCTATGTGTCCAGGCTGAGAGAGCATCCATCCACATGGTATGGGTTCCTATTGTCCATCTGTATACCAGGAGTAAATACTGCTCTACTCTCCAAGGTCCCACAGATTGCCAAGGCCTACTCTCTGTCACCCAGGTTCGGTGGGAGGGTGTCTGGATCAGTCCCATGCTGGATCCTCAGTCATCAGTCTGGGGTCCATGTGTTCTCACTTGTTTAGTTCAGCTGCCTCTGTGGGTTTCACCAGTCTTATCTTGATTCCTTTGCTCATCACTTCTCTTTGCAATTGAGTTCCAGGAGTTCAATTCGGTTCACAGCTGTGGGTGTCTGCCTCTGCCTCCATCAGCCACAGGATGAGAATTCTAGGATGGCATATAAGGTAGCCATCATTCTTATTATCATGGGAGGGCACTCTAGGTAGGCTTAGTGCCAGTTGGTGTCATTCTTGTAGATCTGTGAAGATCTCACTAGTGCCATATCTCTCCTCCAACTTATACTGGCACCCTCTTTTATGGTATCTCCAATCCTTTTCTCCTCTATTCTTACCCTGGCTCAACCTTACTGCTCTTCCATGTCCTCCTCTCCCCTCCTCTTCTCTCCCTCTCTTTCTCCCATCTCCTTCTGCCCTCCACTTCTCCTCTCTCAATCCAATTAGGAAATCTCATCCCATAATCCTTTTATTGGTTACCATGCATATTTCTTTTAGGGTCCTCCCTGCACCCCAGACTCTCTGGAAGTGAGATTGTAGGTTGGCAATACCCTGCTCTATGTCTAGAATCCTTAGATGAGTGAGTACATACCATGTTTGTCTTGTTGTGACTGGGTTACCTCCCTCAAGATGGTTTCTTTTCGTGCCATCCATTTGCCTTCAAATTTCAAGATACCATTTTTTTCTGCTGAGTAGTACTCCATCGTATAAATGTACCACATTTTCTCTATCCACTCTTCAGTTGAGGGACATCTAGGTTACTTCCAGGTTCTGGCAATTACAAACAATGCTGCTATGAACATAGTTGAGCAGATGTCCTTATTGTATGAGGGTGCATCTTTTGGGTATATGCCTAAGAGTGGAGTTGCTGGGTCTTGTGGTAGGTTTATTCCCATTTTTCTGAGGAATCTCCATACTGATTTCCAAAGTGGCTGAACCAGTTGGCACTCCCACCAGCAATGGAGGAGTGTCCCCCTTTCACCACATCCTCTCCAGCATAAATTGTCATTGGTGTTTTTGATTTTAGCCATTCTGACAGGAGTAAGATGGTATCTCAGAGTTGTTTTGATTTGCATTTCCCGGATGGCTAAGGATGTTGAGCACTTTCTCAAGTGCCTCTCAGCCATTTTAGACTCTTCTATTGAAAACTCTCTATTTAGTTCTGCAGCCCACTTTTTAATTGGGTCCTTTGCTGTTTTGGAGACTTGCTTCTTGAGTTCTTTGTAAATTTTGGAGATCAACCCTCTGTCAGATGTGGGATTAGTGAATATTTTTTCCCATTCTGTGGGCTGCCTTTTTGTCTTGCTGACTGTGTCCTTTGCCTTACAGAAGCTTCTCAGTTTCAGTAGGTCCCATTTATTAATTGTTGATCTCACTGTCTGTGCTACTGGTGTTATGTTCAGGAAGCTGTCTCCTGTACCAATTCGTTCAAGGGTACCACCCACTTTCTCTTCTAAGAGGTTCAGTGTGGCTGGATTTATGTTGAGGTCTTTGATTCATTTGGACTTAAGTTTTGTGCATGGCGATAAACATGGATCGATCCGCATTCTTCTACATGCCAGCCTCCAGTTATGCCAGCACCATTTGTTGAAGATGCTTTCTTTATTCCATTGTATATTTTTAGCTTCTTTGTCAAAGATCAGATGTTCGTACGTGTGTGGGTTAATACCGGGTTTTCAATTCGATTCCATTGGTCTACCTGTCTGTTTTTGTGCCAATACTAAGCTGTTTTCAGGACTATAGCTCTATAATAGAGCTTGAGGTCAGGGATGGTGATGCCTCCGGACATTGCCTTGTTGAACAGGGTTGTTTTGGCTATCCGGGGTCTTTTGTTTTTCCATACAAAATTGATTATTGTTCTTTCAAGGTCTGTGAAGAATTGTGCTGGGATTTTAATGGGGATTGCATTGAATCTGTAGATTGCTTTTGGCAGGATTGCCATTTTTACTACATTGATCCTACCTATCCAAGAGCATGGGAGATCTTTCCATTTTCTGAGGGCTTCTTTAATTTCTTTCTTTAAAGATTCAAAGTTCTTACGATACAGGTCTTTCACTTGTTTGGTTAGTGTTACCCCAAGGTATTTTATGTTGTTTGTGGCAATTGTAAAAGGTGATGTTTCTCTGATTTCTTTTTCAGCCCTTTTATCATCTGTATATAGTAGGGCTACTGATTTTCTTGAGTTGATCTTGTAGCCTGCCACTTTGCTGAAGGTGTTAATCAGCTGTAAGAGTTCCCTGGTAGAGTTCTTTGGGTCATTGATGTAAACTATCATATCATCTGCAAACAGTGAAAGTTTGACCTCTTCCTTCCCAATTTGTATCCCCTTGATCCCCCTTTGTCGTCGTATGGCAATAGCTAGAACTTCAAGTACCATGTTGAACAGGTATGGAGAGAGTGGACAGCCTTGTTTTGTTCCTGATTTTAGAGGAATTGCGTTGAGTTTCTGTCCATTTAGTTTGATGTTGGCTGTTGATTTACTGTATATAGCTTTTATTATGTTTAAGTATGTCCCTGTTATCCCAGATCTCTCCAAGACCTTTATCATGAAGGGGTGTTGGATTTTGTCAAAGGCTTTTTCAGCATCTAGTGAGATGATCATGTGATTTTTGTTTTTCAGCTTGTTTATATGGTGGATTACGTTGATGGATTTTCGTATGTTGAACCATCCCTGCATCCCTGGGATGAAACCTACTTGATCGTGGTGAATGATTGTTTTGATGTGTTCTTGGATCCGATTTGCCAGTATTTTATTGAGTATTTTTGCATCAATGTTCATGAGGGATATTGGTCTGAAGTTCTATTTCTTAGTTGTATCTTTGTGTGGCTTGGGGATCAAGGTTATTGAAGCCTCATAGAAAGAGTTTGGCAAGGACCCTTCTGCTTCTATTGTGTGGAACACTTTGAGAAGAATTGGTATAAGCTGTTCTTTGAATTTCTGGTAAATTCTGCACTGAGGCCATCTGGACCTGGACTTTTTTTGGTTGGGAGACTTTTTATGACTGCTTCTATTTCCATAGGGGTTATAGGTCTATTTAAATTACTTATCTGTTCTTGATTTAGTTTTGGCAAGTGATAGCTATCCAGGAAGTCATCCATTTCCTTTAAATTTTCGAATTTTGTGGAGTACAGGTTTTCAAAGTATGACCTAATGATTCTCTGGATTTCCTCAGAGTCTGTTGTTATGTCCCCCTTTTCATTTCTGATTTTGTTAATTTGCGTGTTCACTCTCTGCTGTTTGGTAAGTTTGGACAAAGGTTTGTCTATCTTGTTGATTTTCTCAAAGAACCAACTCTTCGTTGCATTGATTCTTTGTATTGTTTTCCTGGTTTCTACTTTATTGATTTCAGCCCTCAATTTGATTATTTCCTGGCGTCTACTCCTCCTGGGGGAGTTTGCTTCTTTGTGTTCTAGAGCTTTCAGCTGTGATGTTAATTCTCTGGTATAACTGTTATCCTGTTTCTTCATGTGAGCACTTAGTGCTATGAATTTCCCCCATAGCACTGCTTTCAAAGTGTCCCATAGTTTTGGGTATGTTGTGTCTTCATTCTCATTGAATTCGAGGAAGTCTTTAATTCCTTTTTTTTATTTCCTCTTTTACCCAGGGATGGTGCAGTTGAGCATTATTCAATTTCCATGAGTTTGTAGGTTTTCTGCAATTTGTGTTTTGTTGAATTCTAATTTTAAAGCATGGTGGTCTGATAAGATGCATGGAGTTATTCCAATTTTTTTGTAGCTGCTGAGGTTTGATTTGTTGCCAAGTATGTGGTCGATTTTTGAGAAGGTTCCATGTGGTGGTGAGAAGAAGGTATATTCTTTTTTATGTGGATGAAATGTTCTATAGATATCTGTTAATCCCAGTTGGGCCATTACTTCTATTAGACCCTTTGCTTCTTTGCTGAGTTTCTGTCTGGTATTCCTGTTTAGTGGTGAGAGTGGTGTGTTGAAATCTCCCACTATAACTGTGTGGGCTTTAGATGAGATTTAAGTTCTAATAATGTTTCTTTAATGAATGTGGATGCCTTTGTATTTGGGGCATAGATGTTCAGGATAGACACTTCATCTTGGTGGGTTTCACCTGTGATGAGTATGTAATGACCTCCTTCATCTCTTTTGATTGATTTTATTTTAAAGTCTAGTTTGTTAGATATTAGGATTGCTACCCCTCCTTGTTTCTTGGGTCCATTTGACTGAAAAATTTTTCCCAACCTTTAACTCTCAGGTAATGTCTGTCTTTGAGGGTAAGGTGTGTTTCTTGTATGCAGCAGAAGGAAGGGTTCTGTCCTCGAATCCATTCTGCTAGTCTGTGTCTTTTTATGGGTGAATTAAGGTCATTAATATTGAGGGCTAATAATGACCATTGATTGCTCATCTTTCTTCGATTTGCAGTCGTTGTTGTTGGTGGAATTATGTGTGGAATTTCACCCCTTTGTTCTTTTGGCTGTTGGTAGAAAGGGATTCTCTAATGCCTATGTTTTTCTGGTTGTAGTTAGCTTCCTTGGGTTGGAGTTTTCCTTCCAAAATTTTCTGTAGGGCTGGGTTAGTGGACACATATTGCTTGAATCTAATTTTGTCATGGAATATCTTGTTTTCTCCGTCTATAGTGATTGAGAGCTTTGCCGGGTATAGTAGTCTGGGCTGGCATCGATGGTCTCTTAGTGTAGGTAGAATATCTATCCAGGACCTTCTGGCTTTCAGAGTTTCCATGGAGAAATCAGGTGTAATTCTGATAGGTCTGCCTGTATATGTTACTTGACCTTTTTCCTTAGCTGCTCTTAATATTCTTTCTTTATTCTGTATGTTTGGGGTCTTGATTATTATGTGGCGAGGGTATTTTTTTTTGTGGTTCACTCTATTTGTTGTTCTGTAGGCTTCTTGTACCTTCATTGGCATGTCTTTCTTAAGGTTGGGAAAGTTTTCTTCTATGATTTTGTTGAATATGCCTTCTGCCCCTTTGAGGTGGATTTTTTTCTCCTTCTTCTATACCTATTATTCTTAGGTTTGGTCTTTTCATGGTGTCCCATATTTCCTGGATGTTTTGTGTTAAGGATTTGTTGGATTTAAGGTTTTCTTTGGTTGATAAATCCATTTCTCCTAGTGTATCTTCAACACTTAAGATTCTCTCTTCCATCTCTTCTATTCTGTTGGTAATGCTTGTATCGGTAGTGCCTGACTGTTTGTCCAGGTTTTCTATTTTCTGCCTTTCTTCAGATTGTGTTTGTTTTTAATGTTTCTATTTCAGTTTTCAACCCTTGCAGGCAAACACATTATTTTAAGCTTCTTCTTGCCATAGACTGTGGTTAACACAGAGACTGACAACTGCACAATGCGCAGAGAGTGAGAGACTTTGTACTTTCTGTCCTAAGTAGGATGTCTTAGCAAACACTCTCACGGCTCAAGGGTCTGTGTGGGAGAGGAGGTGGAATAATTTTAATATACAGTGGTGGAGGATGACTTCAAAATGTCCTTTGGACGCAGCAGAACTGATACACATATGAACTCACAGAAGCTGTCACAGCACAAACAAGACCTTCACAGGTTCAAAACAGAGAAAATTTCAACACAGAGAAGGGGAAGTGGGCCCGGATTCCTTCCCCTAGTCAAGAACCTATTTTAAATTCATACCTGCTGGGAAAGGAAAACAGTTTTCTCATATGGCTTGCCATTGTGTATACCAACCATACTCCAGGGAAAGCTCCATGTTCTGAATTAGTGGTCAGTACAAAACTCCCTCCATGTTTTTTTGTGTTTGTGCTATTTATTTTGTTTTGGTATTTTTATCTCATTTATTTATTTGTTTTGATTTTCATTTTTTGTTTTCCTTATTTGATGGAGAGTGAGGAGGAGAGGTAGAAGGAATATGAATTTGGGTGGGTAGGGATGTAGGAAGAATCTGTGAAGAGTTAGGTAAGGGAAAGAATATGATGAAAGTGTCATATATAAATTTTTAAATAAAAATTAATTAAAATATTATGTGCCTCAAACATGTCAGGTGCAACCCTATAACTGCAGCTATGGGAAAGCAGAGAGAAGATTCTTGTGGCAAGTTGACAAACAGCTATGCCTATATGGCTTTTCATTTTTAATATTCTCACATTCATACTAGAATGCATCAAACTATGAAATTATTGATTTTGTTGAACTATTACTAAGGTTTTAGTGATTTCTGTTTTCTATACATTTCTTCCTTTGGTTTTATTTAAAAAATAAACAGAAACCAAACCAATCCTCTATATTGAAACAGGACAGTGAAAGACCCTGTTTCAATATAAATAAGGTGTGTGACACCTGAGGATGACACCCTAGCAATGACCACATGATATGTGTGTACATGCACTTGCACATACATGCACCTACATGAACATGCACACACGTGTTCACAGAAAAATCTTAGTATAGCAATAAAATATCTGTGTTTTACTCCCAGTGGACAAAATAGTAATAAAAACAGTATGACTATCAACAAAATGGTTTCTGAAATGTTTTCATGATTCTTTTGCTATGCTTTTTGGCCTTAGGATATATGTCACTGGTTTGCTTATGAGAACACTCAATCCATTTAAATTTGACTAGGACATCAACATAATGCATTTTAAGTTCTTACTTAATTTTATCTTCATATTTTCAAGTATTCCTTTGTAACATTTATAATATTTACATGACTATAAGATGAATCTTTTTGGGCTTCAGAGATGTCCATTGGTTAAAAGCACCTCTAAAGGACTTGAGTTCAGGTCCCACTACTCATATGGTCTCTCAAAATTATTTTTAGGTCCAATTCCAGGTGATCTGTTGTTCTCTTCTGATCTTGGACACTGCATGCACTTGGTGTACAGACATACAAACAGGCAAATTATTCACACACATAAAGTGAAGTAAATAAATCTAGAAAAATAGTAAAGTCAATTTCACTGCATTTCATCTTACAGCTATAAAATTAATCATAAATAGCTGAATATAGGCAAAACACAATGAGAAAATTAGTGCATTAAACTCTTCATAATGTTTTAACAATCATGTATTCATTAAAATGTTGATAGTAGTGGAGAAATTGATATGAAAGATTTTTGGAATCTACACAGGCAACAGAAATAAAAACAGCCATTGTGAAGCACATAGGGAGAGGATGCACACTGCCTTTCTTGCAAAGAAGCACAGTACATAGATAGATAGAGAGATAGATAGATAGGTGCTTTTTGCATGAAAAAAGGAGCATCAAGTGAGTAGATAATTTTGCTGTACACTGTAGCACTAGGCCCATACCAGGATGATGAGTAACAGAAAAACCCCACAGAATGACATTTAATTCTTCCCCTCTTTGGACCCATGCTCAGGATTCATCTTTGTGATAGATGAGGTCCTGATGAATCAAGTAATGGACCAAAGTATGTAGACTCAGAACCTAGGTCTACTCCTATATGCAATATCAGCTGACCATGCAGGGCCCCATGGTTCCAGGTTCCAGTCTGGCCCTTAGCGATATAGGCACTATGCCTTCTTGGCATCAGGCAACAGTATGCAGCTTCAGGCACCAGACTATCTCTGAGTGACCCAGGTGGCAAGTTTATCTCCTAGATTATAGGGGAATATCATCATTAAGCCTACGACAGTAAAAGAAAAAAGTGACACCAAGTCAACATCTATGAACTCTTGTCTATACCTGCTCTAGTGCTAGTGACCAATGGAAGGTAAGACTAGAGCCCCTCCACAGGAGACTCACTTCTTTGGTACCAGGAGCACATCTGTGGGCTCGGGATCTAGACCTACCTGTACACTTACTCACTCACAAATTCAGACTTTTTAAGCACTCATTCTGTGACCCTTATGTACTTCACTGGCTGACTAGAGAGGAATTTCTGAATCTTAGGCATTGGAGGGGTTTCCATTCTGACTGTAGTCTATAAATACAGGATGGATGCTTACTGCTTCAAATGCACAGACTGCAAAGTCAAACCACATTGGGATGATGAAAAATCTGAGATTAAAAGTGGACAACAATATAAAGCTGTTTAGGTAACATTCACTCAAATATATAAATTTAAAAAAACGTGAGAGCAAAAAAAAAGAGGTTATAATTTTGAAAGAAAGCAAGAGGAGGTACAAATGTTTGTATGGAAGAAATGATGTAATTATATCATAAATTCAAAGTGTAGAAACTTAAAAGTTTAAGTTAAAACAATTAACTTAAATAATTAAATAATCTAGATAAATAACTTAAACAATTAAATAATCTAGATAAATAATGAAATCAGAGATTACTTTTGAAGTCATCAAACAAAGGAAATGCACATAATGAAAATTCCTCTTTAATATTTCAATATACACATTTATTAAGGTGAAACTCAATAAGAAAATTAGATATTTTCAAGTGTACAATTATATAGCACTTAGTACTTCCAAAGTGTGTAACCATTACTTTTAAATCTACTTTTAGTGCACCAGAAGGAAACCCTTTACACGCTAAACAGTCATTCTGAACTCCTTCCCTCTCTTCAGGTACTGGAAACCACTATGCTTTCTTCCAGCATGGGCTTACAGATTCTGTGCACTTCATACAAATGGAATAACATAATACGTCATATTTTAGTCTTCTTTCATTTACTTGCCACAATGTTCAAAAGGGCTAATTTACAATATCCCTTCTATCAGTGGCTCATTCCTATTTGAGTTTCAATAATATTCATATATCTATATCAATTTTGCTGAATCATCCAGTTACTAAGTGATACTTTGATTTCAATCTTTGCTTCTCATGAATAATATATCAAATATTTTGAATATGAACTTTCATGTGTTTTCAGTTTTAAATTTCACTTCACAATAAATATATGTTGTATATATTATGTATTGCATATTATATATTGTGGGGGAACTATCATTTTTATATGTGCTTATATTGCAGAAGATAAATCTAGCTATGTCACTAATCTATGTTTACACAAACTTTTTTCTAGTAAAGTATTTAAAATCTGCTTCTAGTTATTTGAAATATACAATTTAAAATTATTTGTAGTGTTGAGAAAATATTTTATGTATGGCTTGTCATATTTATGTATATGTAATGATGCACATATATAAATGCATTAAATACACAATTTTCCCTTCAGTCTACTCATTATAATAGTAATTATACTACTAATTATAATAATAGGATGATATTTAATAACAATGTGAGTCCTACTCTTTTGTTTGTTTGCTAAAATACATGCTCCTTCTGTAGGTGGACAGTCTTCTTGCCACTCTTGAGCAATTTTCATGCAGACAGGGAGCCCTCCCTAAAATGCTGACACCAGCTCTAGATTCTACAGCTAGGGGAATTATAAGGCAAATAATTTCTCTATGCAATAGGAATTTTACAAAATTGAACTGGTAATCCTGACCTCAAAATGAGCTTGTATGAAGAAACACTTAGCATCTATGTTGGGTCAGTGTTGGATAAGATTCTGACAGAGTAGAAAGAAATTTTATTTTCCTTGAATAGAAAGATAAAGGTGTTGCATTTTTTTTAGGACATACGAACAGTTGTTTTATTATTGAAACACATTACATATGTTAGATCACTGTGTTAAATGTTTTTTTTAGGTTCCATTGCTTTTTTAACTTACTTTTTATTTATTCTTTGTGTCTTTCACATCATGAATCTCCATTCATTTCCTACCCTCTGTCCTTGCAGCCCCATCCCCAGTTAAGTTTTAAGAGAAAAAAGAAAAGAAAAAAGGGGGTAACCTCATCATGAAAGCTGTAGTGTGCCACAGTGAGTCACACAGGAAACCCTTTTGTTCATATATATTTACTTGCAAGTGTGCATTGCAGAGAGTCATTGATCTGGTTTAAGGCCTCTGGTTTCTGCTACCCTATCAATGCTGGTCCCTCACTGGAACTCCTCTTTGTTATCCTGCTTTACCCTGTGTTGTGGAGATCCTGCAGCTTTGGGTCTGCAGGACTAGGTCCCTCATGCTCCAGTAGATCACAGATGGGGTGGATGTTGGGCTCGGTGGGCCAAGCCATATCCCTGGTTCTGGTCCTGGGTAGTTGCAAGGTTGATCAGCCTGCCAGCTCTCCCTTGTTCTCACCACCAGGGTGAGGTCTCCTCCATTGCCTTGGAGAGTTCACCCTTTGTGAACTATAGATAGCGAAAGTATAAGACAAATAACTTGTCTATGCAATAAGCTTCAGTGACAATGTTTTAGCAACACAAAACAAAAGATATGTGATGCAAAAATAATTCAAATTGGTAGAGAGAATTAAGATTATCAAATTAATACGATTACAAGGACCACCTAGCCATTTCAGCAACAAAGGTTGATTTTCTAATTTTATGTGAAAATAATAAATAGATAGATGAAGAATAAAAGATAAAAATATTACAAGATAACAGTGTTAGAAATGTATCACTTTTTTGTGGTGTCTTTTTTTGTAACGTTTTTATTTAACTTAGAAACATGAATGCTTCACATGTCAATCCCAGCTCCCTCTCCTACCCTTCCTCTCTTGTCTCTCCATCAGCTCCCCTAAACCCCCCACCCAATCCCCACATCATTCCCCAGGGAGGGTGAGGCCCTCCTTGGGGGGATCTCCAGAGTCTGTCATTTCATCCAGGGCAGGGCTTAGGCCCTTCCCCATGTGTCCAGGCTGAGAAAGCATCCCTCTATTTGGAATGGGCTCCCAAAGATTGTTCATAAACCATGGTAAACACTGATCTACTACCCAAGGCACCAGTGATTTCTGTGGCCTCCTCACTGAAACTACATTCATGGAGTCTGGATCAGCCCCCTGTTGGCCTCTCAGGCATCAGTCTGGGGTTCAAGAGCTTCTCCTTATCCAGTCAGCTGCCTTTGTGGGTCTTGACCTCTTTGCTCATCACTCCTCCATCTCTGTCACTAGGTTCCAGGAGTTCAGTTCAGTGTTTATCTGTAGGTGTCTGTCTCTGTTTTCATTCGTCCCTGGGTGAAGGTTCTAGGATGGTATATAGGGTAGTCATCAACCCTATCATCAAGGAGGGGCTATTAATGTAGTCTCTCCACTATTGCTTAGTTTGCCAGTTGGTGTTATCCTTGTAGATCTCTGGAGATCTCACTAGTGTCAGTTCTCTCCTAACATTTTAAGCCAAAGCTTTGCACATAAAGAAACTGACAAATAAAACATGTTCTTGAGGTAAATATAAAGTTACAAGAAGTGCAATGCATAAAAGTTTCTTTCCGGCTGGTATAAGATACCACATGCAGACGAGTTTAGGAACAGAACTTTATTTCTAACAGTTCGGTAGTTGGAAAGTTCCAAGAATCATGACACCAGTAGATTCAGTGTCTGATGAGAGTCTACTCCCTGATTTAGTAACTGAATCTTTTCACTGTGTTTTCACATTGTAGTATGTGAAAGTAAACTCCCATGCGTCTCATCTGTAAGGACACTAAGCTCATTCTAGAGAACTTCATACTCATTACCTAATTTGTTCCCAAAGGTCCCACCTCTTAATTCAACCACATTGATGATCATACTTCAGTATATGAACTCCTGGTGGATAAAATTCTCTGACTTAACCACTCTTATAAAGTCAAGGGAAAACTGGAAGAAACCATTAAAAAAGCTAATCAAAGTTAATGCAAAAAATTAGATATAACTTCCAAGAAACACAAGCATGCTCTTTTATCTTTAAATTAATCCAAATAAAATAGCAATACAATGCTTCATTCTCTCAGATTAGCAACTACTGAAATGCTTAATGTACCACCACATCCTTTCACCAAAGTCATCAAAATATCTGTGTGAAAAGTGTACAGTTTTACAAGGAAGATAGATCTCAACGGGTAGAATGCATGCTATGCCCAAGGCCCTGGGTTCAGAACCAAGTGCCACAAAACAACAGATGTGTCAGTAGAGTTTAAGTATTTATTGTTATGTGCATACATGTGAATATGGGTGTGGGTGCTCATGGAGGCCAGAAGAAGACTTTGGATACTCTGGATCTGGAGTGACAGGTGGTTGTGAGTCGCCTGATCTGGGTGATATGAACTGAACTTGGGATCTATGAAAGAGTAGCAAGTGCACTTAACTACTGAGCCATCTCTCCAGCTCTAAGCAAATTTTGTCTATGCATAGGCTTGCAGAAGTGTTCTATATGTATTCAAGGATGGCTATTACAAGACTAATGATAGAAAAATGTGCAATCAATTTAACTGTTAATAAGGAACCTAGAGTTAAATAAACTGAAGCACATATATACTGTGGGCACTGTTAAAAATGTATGAGATACAGTTCTGTTCACTACTTTGAGAAGATATGCCAGATACCCTATTAAATAAAATAGGTACAAGGTTCAATAGAAGCCAGAATTTGCTTTATGTTTTTGAAAAGTCACTGTGGAAGACAGGTACCCATTGTGATCCTGCCTCCTGGTAGTCATGATTTTGTGTACCACCATTTCCTTTAGTGTAGGTCATAGTTAAGTCTTGCGTGCAATGACCATAATGCTGAAAGGACATGAAATGCATGTGATTATGTGTGCATTGTTATATTATGTATGTTTATACTATATATTTTCTGAGGAGACACTCTCCCTTTTGCTGATTTGGAAAAAGCAAGCAGACATGTTAGGAAATATACCTAATAATGAACAGCTAGAAGCCTTAGTCTACCAACACATACCGGAAGGTCTCAGTTGAAGAGTTTAGAAATAACTGAGGGTGTCAAAGAGCCCATGTGAACTAGGAATAACATGTATCCTCAGTAGAAACTTGCATGTTTTAGCATCAGCGTCAGCTAATGCCTGCTTTATGGTTGTGTAAGTCACCAAAGCAGGGGCTTTAGCCAAGCCATGACATGAATCCTGAGTTACTGAAACTGTGAGGTAATACACATGTGATATGTTACTAGTGCAAAAAGAGATAACTCAGTTCATAATATACTTATTGACTTATTTGGACACAACTGCCTTAAAATATATACATGGTGATATAGTACTTATATGTGAAGGGAAGGGCTGAAGAATCAATGATAGGAACTGTAGTTTTACTTTTTACTTTATAAACTTCCCCAAATTAAGACACATCAAATTATGAATCTGTATTACCTTATACAAATTTTTAAAATAACGAAGTGGAAGTAGATACTGTGTACATTATCTACAGTGGAATACCTACGAGGGACAATCTGAAATCTTCGCCATTAGAAGATGCTTACATTAGTTTGTTGATGCTGTCCTCTCTTGTTATGGATAGAAAAACCAAGAGGTAAACAAGTGGCATACCCTCCACAACATTATTGTATAGCTTACAGTAAGAAGATGGAAATACAACACAGTAAAGTTCAAGGGCATGTAACAGAGCAGAAAAGAGCACAGTGGCGATTGGGAACAGATTAAAAAGGAGTTGCCCAAGCTGAGTAGAAATCTTGTTTTCAGCTACTAAGGTGACAAGAACAAATGGATACATACTGTTTTACATATGACAAAAACATGGCAGTGATGTAAAGGAAACAGTTTTATGGTATGAAGCTCAAAAACTATTATCATTCAAGTAATAATATAATGTTTAAGTGACCTAAACAGCTTGCCTCAGAGAAGATTAAATTTTAAATAAAACATACTTTAAAATCTCTCTAATGTATTCAGTTTTGTGTTACGTTGTGTTAAACGAAATTTTGTGTTGGGGCAGCATATCTCAAATTCTAGTGATATCTCTAATTGTGTTCTTTAGACTTTGGCTTTCTTATTTGTAATACTTATAACTTTTTCACAGGATCCTTTCAGAAGATTATGTAAGATGTAAGTTGAGGTCCACATTAATTGTTCAGTAAATGTTAAAGTTTCATAAGTACACATACCTTTCAAGTGGAGATCTTACTGACTATTTAAACGATGGTCGTGTGCCATATTGATCCTACATGAAACTCAAAGGTACGATTTCAACAAGGAAAGATACTCAGTCATATAACCAACAGGAATATGAAAGAGCATGATTAGCTCTGCCTGTTTCCCTGGCAATGCTTCTTTTGCCATGCTAAATGGCTGAAGCAGAACTCAATGTACCTGGATATCAGACACTGCAGTGACTTCCTCTACCATTCCTACTTGTGCACCAAGCAAAGGGGATATAATTGTTTATTATTGTAACAGTAGTGAGACCTGAGCAAGGAGGAATTTCCCCTTGCTTTACACAGCCCTTTTATTGGCTGTTTTCCTCTCTGTGGGTCTCTTGTCTGCCAAATGTTACACTGTTTTCTTTTGTGTTACTTAAACTGGCCCCAAAGCTTGCAACTTGATGCTTCCTTAACTGCCCCCCCACAGGCAAAGTGTCACAGGGCCACTCTTCTGGCATGTGCCTTCCCTCCTGGACACATGTTTGTCAAACTGTCACTTAACCTTTGGACCATTAATTTGTTAGCAAAATTTCAGCAGGCCTTATAAGGGCACAACAAACCTGACAGGCCTCCACACTTCCAGGGGGATTTGCAATTTAAGGACCTTTCCACCTGGAACTGCTAGAGTCTGAGGAATGTGTGCTCTTATTGCAGGTGGCTCGGGCAAGTGTTTGCATTAAACAGTTAAGTATGCAAGCCCCAGAAGCCCAACAGGCAAGACAGTTTATACAGAAGTGGCTGCAATCATCAAATGTTCCTGAAGACATGCAGAGGTGTTTAGGCACGCTAATTATCACTTTGGTGGAGTTTAGGCAAGTTTTAAAGGAGACAGGGTAGAAAACATGGGAAGAATAAGCATGGAAAATAGAATTAGGACATGGAATATTGGTCAGACCGAAACAACTAATAAGCATGCCTGACTCACAACTTCACAGCTTCCTGGGTATCTACTCTTTTAACTAACAGCATGAGCTCTCAGGCAATGCTAAGTGGTAAACAGACAGAATACATTTTTTAAAGCAGTACTTAAAGTAGGTGGGAGTTTGAGTGTATCACAGACACTTTAAAATTAATTTTGTTCCAAATTTAATCTTCTGTGAAGCAAGCTATTTAGCTCACTTAAAACATGTTATAGATTGCTTTAACATGCTGTCTTTTCTCTAACAAATTTAAGGTAAGTTATAGATTAAAGCATAAAAGAAAATAAGCATTTTAAGGAGGAAATGACATAGACTTGTCTCTATCAATGTGTCTAAGTTGCCACCTGAACCATCTGAAATTGCTGTCCATCTGCAGAGTAGCCATTTCTGCTCATTTGTGGTGGGACATGAAATTCTAGCTTTCTAACAAGATCTTAAAATAGTTTTGGTGCTTCTAGGTCAGGGACCACACCTCAAGAATCATTATTCTAAAGAAAACAGAAAGAACGATAATTTGTAGTCACTTACTACAAATTGACCCAAGTTTTTAAGAGAATTAAAACGATTGAGCAACACTTGTGTGCCTGTACTGTGTTGGACATGCTATGTATCTTATCTCTCTTTGCTTATTATGAGAGTCCAGGAACCTCTGTGAAAAACAATTGAAAATGTGCGCTATAATTTTTAAATTTTTATGATATGATGTTTGTGTTTATATACAGAAATATTTTTTGAAACAAGCACTAAATGTTCCCTTGAGAGGAAAAGATCTCCCCAAAGTAGAATCAAGGACGGGGGAAGCAGCCATGATTATAACCTCAACCCTAGTTTGTACCTCCTTCCCAGTCATTTTGCTATTCTATGGCAATTTGTTTTTTGGCCTTACAAAAGAAAAAATTGTTCCCAAAAGATACCGCACAACTCAAATAAGCTATCAGCTGGGAAACTCTGTGAATGAAATTTATTCTGGATCTATTTTGCAACACTTAGTGTCAGATTATACCGAGAAGGCAATATGCACAAAACAAACCTACTTTTTATGAAGAAAGTCATTTAAGGACAAAGGAATCTTGAACGGATCTTGTTTATCAGAAGGAAAGTATTGTGTTAGAGGAGGGAAAGTTATCAACACAAGATTGTAAAAGTAATAAAATAAAAACAAAAACAAGAATGCAACTCAGTGTTAGAAGCATGCTCAAATATATGAAGGCTTATACAAGATAAATAAAACTGAGAAGAATCCCTCAAATAACTGTAGAATACTCTAGCACAGAAGTGACTGAAGTAAAAATTATTGGTGGAAATCAAACCAATGAACAGTTCAGGAGAGGCTCACTGATCAGGAACTATAGCCAAGTACCCTAATGATCAGACTCCCTTTACTATTACTGCCTCAGGTAAAAAAAAAACCACATGCAAACGAAGTTAACAATAAATTATGCCTGGAGCCAGCCACATTTGATTGAGCTGAGTTCATCTTAAGGGCAGGTCTTGTAAAAAGTATGGGAAATTTGTGTCAAAGGCAAAGCATGAATTTATTCAAAAAATAATTTGGTTATATAACATAGAGTTAATTTGAGCCCATATTTTTGAGACCTAGGCATTAATTCTCTCACTAAACTTGGAAAACTTTAATGTACCTTATAATCATGTGGATAAATGTTTCTTTTTCTGAGAGAACATTAGATAAATAAAAATTAAATGCTTATTGCCTCAGAGATTCTAAGAAACTGGGGAGTAAAATAACTACAGCAGGACTTGGGGTTCAATCCCCAGCACCACAAACCAGAAACATGTGACCAGAGTACTTGGTTCTTCTTTCACTATTGTCCTGGTGGCTTGGCTCTACCATGGGTTGGCTAAAGGAAACAAAACAAGAAAGCAATACAGCTTATATGTCTCTTTCCTTGGTATTTTATTGTTGTTTTGAAACAAGCTGTTATTATATACCCAAGGTTAGTCTTGAACTAAAGATCTTCCTGGATTTTAGCTTCCACAATTATAGATAGAGGTAAGCATCACCATTCCTGGTTGCTACTTTGGTTTTAATGAAAAAAAAAACTGAAGCAGTGATAAATGTTCTAAGAGGCTCCCATGGCTTTTTAATGGTGTTATTTCATATACTATGACACAGAAGATTTTGATTTCTCTCAATTTATCCAAGGACATAAGAGGCTGAAATTTTCTTTTCCTTAGGTTGCTCCCAATATTTTTAATTATTACTATTTCATATTTTATTATTATTAATCTCTTTTATTTATTTGCTATTGCTTGCTGATCATCTGTACCCTCATAATATATAAACAACTCAAGTATCCATATCTTTGCTTGGTTCATTCTAGGTTTTCAATAAATATCTTCTGGATTAATTAATGAATCAAACAAGAGGAAAACAGAAAATGATTCTTAATTATTGGCCATTAGCTATGCATCTCCTCTCAGTTCTAATTTTACTGTTTCCATCCCATTGGTAGAGATTATTTTCATCAGTCATATTTCAGAATCACACTCCCTCAGATTTTTTTTGTAATTCATCCAGGCCCCAGTGACTTTTTCTTATTGATTAAGTTCCTGAAGCGTGAATATTCATATAACTGAACTATTGGATATGATCATTACATGTGTATAGATTTTGGTACTGATGTGTTCATCACTTTTTAATTAAATCTACATTGTTATCTGTTTTTGCTTAAGGTGACTTGATTATCCTAATAAGCTTATCTCCCTTTCCTCTAAGAGCCATGTTTGCATAATACTATTAATTAAATTAGCTTAGTATTTGCCATAAATATTATGGTCATATTAATGTAATTGGTTCATCAGAACAGTCATGAGGAAACCATGTAAACAGACATCTATCTTACCAAGGTGCTATATTTAGTACCACTAAAAAGACCCATTCCACAATACTCAGCCTCATTACTAAAAGTTAATTCAGTAGAATTTGTGATAATATGTATTTCTAAGGATTTTTAGATTGTTAATACACTTAATTTATATGAAAAATTTAATCAAGATACATAGAGTATAGTCGGAGGAACTTATAAATATTAATAGTTTACTAACATTTTCACCAACAGATCATACTATATTTTGTGGCAAAGGAATATATATGGATTTTTAAAAATCTGCAAGAAATTTAAGAAAGACTGCATCTAAACAAGACTATTTAATTGTCTCTTCATTTCTTCCTAAAGAAGAGAACGCATTGACAACCTAACAACCATGTTGATAATCCTTCATAATCTTTCTCCACATTGAAAGAGGAGCATTTGAATATCCTTGTGTAATATGTAGCTTAGTCAACTACAATCATCTATCATATTACTGTTGCCTACATCAGATAATTAATGGTCACTCTTCCAGCTATAATATCATTCATTCATCTTTTCAATTAATGTACATGCTGACTTTACAGTGGGTATATTAAAATATTTTTGATAATTCAGGAATATAGCATTGGTTTAACTAGACAAGGTCTCATCTTTAAAATAGCCTACACTTGAGAAAGTGCTCAACATCCTTAGCCATCTGGGAAATGCAAATCAAAACAACTCTGAGATACCATCACATTCCTGTCAGAATGGCTAAAATCAAAAACACCAATGACAATTTATGCTGGAGAGGATGTGGTAAAAGTGGAACACTCCTCCATTGCTGGTGGGAGTGCCAACTTGTTCAGCCACTTTGGAAATCAGTATGGAGATTCCTCAGAAAAATGGGAATAAACCTACCACAAGACCCAGCAACTCCACTCTTAGGCATATATCCAAAAGATGCCCATTCATACAACAAAGATGTCTGTTCCACCATGTTCATAGCAGCATTATTTGTAATAGCCAGAACTTGGAAGCAACCTAGATGTCCCTCAACTGAAGAGTGGATAGAGAAAATGTGGTACATTTACACAATGGAGTACTATTCAGCAGAAAAACAACAATGGAATCCTGAGATTTGCAGGCAAATGGATGACACTAGAAGAAACCATCCTGAGTGAGGTAACCCAGTCTCAAAAAGAGAAACATGGCATGTACTCTCTCATATATGGATTTTAGACATAGATCTGGGGAGTGCCAGCCTACAATCCCATGGCCAGAGAGTCTGGGAAACAGAACCTTCATTCAGTGGCTGATGGAAGAAGAGGCAGACTCCCTCGGTTAAGTACTGAGCTGAACTCAAGAAAGCCAGTAACAGAGAGGGAGGACTGATGATCAAGGGGATTAAGACTGGGCTGGTTTAACCCCCAGAAACAGCTGACCTGACAAGGGTTAACTCTTGAATCCCAGGCTGATGGCTGGGAATCCAGCATGGGGCTGATCAAGACCCCCTGAATGGGGGTGTCAGTGAGCAGGCCTAGGTAATCTATTGAGCCTTGGGCAGTAGATCAGTATTCACCCCGAGTATAGACATGGACTTTGAACTCCCATCTAACAATGTCAGATGCACTCTCACCATGAATTCTTGGGGGAGGGTCTAGGCCCTGCCCTGGATGAAATGACAGACTGTGGACACCCCCATGGAGGGCCTCACCCTCCTTGGGGAAATGAGGGGATATTGGGGGGGAGGACTTGGGGAGGGCACGGGAGGAGGGGAGTGAAAGGGAGAGGGACCTGGAACTGACTTGTGAAGCAACCTTGTTTCTAATCTAAAATTAAACTTAAAAATAAATAATAAAAAAAGAAAAAATTGAGGCAAAACAAGGGAAAAATAAAAAAAAATAGCCTACATTTTGGAAAAAAGAGACAAATAACAAGAAATCTGATGACTATTAAGTATTATGGTATCAATAAAGTGAAGTAATATAGTGGACAATAATTGAAAAGAGTAGGGAGGAAATAATCACAGAGATTAATAATAAGAAAGAAACCTTGCAAATATACAAATTAAGGACATGTGAGAGGGAATAACAGATATAAATAATTAGAGATTACATGTAAGAGGAACAAAGGAACTTCAGTATAAGTGAAAAATGTTGACCATGTGGGGATATTCCATGACCTGGAAATTTGAATGGCAACAAAGAGCTAAATATTGTAGAGTCTATTGACTATGCAGAGTATGTTGGGAAGATAGAGCAAGGCTTTAAGTGGCATGTATGGTTTGCTCTGCTGTATGTGGGACAGAGTTAATAAGAGAGAAGATAGAAAAGTTTTAGGTAAGTAAGGTAATTATTATGGTGATAAGAATTTGTTGGATTCTGGTTACAGTTTGGATATGCAGCAACAATAGGAGTTGATGATGTGGGTATGAGAGAATGAATGCGCGATAAGTAAGTCTTAGTTGTATGGCCCGAGTTACTGGATAGACTATATATAATCTACTGATGGAGAAGATTGATGAAATAAGTCTGTCATCTCTCTGTCTGTCTGTCTGTCTGTCTGTCTGTCTGTCTATCTCTCTCTCTGTGTGTGTTTGGACAACAAAGTAGTAGTAAAGGATTTTTCCATGAAGTTTTAACAGAAAAGAGTCTATATGTATTAGTTTGATTGCTCATAGGCAAATTAAGTGATTTATTATTTTTAATTTTCTTATTTTTATAATAGTTATCAATATCCTTTTGATTTTTCCTTTAATTTGTTCTTTATAAGAAACAAAACAGCAAAATTTTGGACCTTTTCCCTAGGTTTTCAAATTATAAATTATTACTTTGTGTTTGTACTGAGAACACATGATCTTTTACTAGCTCATTAACCCTTAATGATAAATCAAAGTTATAGATTATGAAATATCAAGGTCTGAAAAGGCCTTTTATAAGTAAGGAGTGATGTTAAGGTCAAAGTGCAGAATGCCTCTTCTGTTAGTTCTACTTGAAAAGATGAAGAATTTATTCATAGACAGGAATTAGTATACTGTAATTCTGGTTCTGTCTTAATCATACATTTTTGGATATGTCATTTAATTTCCCTAAACATTAGATTGATAATCTTAAAAATGGGATATAATTTGTTCAATTTACCTCACAGGTTCTAGAGTTGTTTTTTTGTCTCAAGCAAGAAATTTCTGTAAAATACTCCTGGAAAGTGAATATATAGTTGAATAGATAATTAAAATGACTCAGGAATGAATGTACATTACTTGCTCCCACTTTAACATAATCATCATCATTCTAAATTTACCACTTTTAATCGAGATGAATACATGAAAAATTTCCTTTTTATGCCTTGAGCCTGCATTTTCATTTAGATTATTGTATTTAGAGTCAGGGGAAGTCTGTTATACTCATATCCAGTTTGGAAAGCAAAATGGGAAATATATGTCACCGGTCATTGTATCTATATGGAAACTCTCACCTTAAAACTCATCTCTGCTCTTTCTTAAGTAAAACAGCAAAAGGCACCAAATGTTTCCTCTGTAGGTTAACGGCCTCCCAAGAGCAGCTCTAAACACATACCATCTGGAGAGAGGCAAAACGTGCATGTGGCAGCCAGTGACTACCACCCCAGGGGAGAGCACACTTGTTAGGTTATTATTTCTAGGTTGGAAATTGACCCCCTGGGGATGCCTTGTGTGAGGGTGGAGTTTATTTGATTTTCATTTGCATGTGATTAGGCAGACATCTAAAGCCAAGGCAGTCCCTCTCTTCTAACAAAGGAAAGTGATCAGGAAGAAATTCTAAGCCATAGGAAATCTACCCATTTGTGAATGAGATTCAGTGTTGTTTAGTCACAGTTACATCCAGGACAGCTGGATATCTATGTGTAAGTGTTTGCAGCATATACTCATTAAACGGTTACAGGGAGTTTTTTTTTTTTTGCCTATTTTTGGCAGTTATCAAATTACATTGACAAGGAGACACTTTCAAGCCAAAGATCCCAATATCCCTGCTCTTTCTACTGCTGAGTATTTGCCTTAGCGATAGTTCCTTATAGGAATTGGGTTACCATCACTTACTCAAGACAGTCCAACAAGCTCTTATCTGACCTGTGTCCCTTTCATTTGATACCCCTCCATATCTTTTTATTGTATTTTTAAAATCAGGTATCCTCAATCAAATGGTATCACTTAAGACGATTAGATCCCTCCTTCTTACAGCATTCTAGACACTGTGCTTTGTGATTTTTCTACAATGTTCTATTTGACAGTTCAATATGTGTATAGTATAGGTACAATGTTTTTCTCTTTTCATAGATGAGAAAACAAGCCTAAAAGGATTTAAGTAAATACTGTGAATAATATCAGGTAGTTCCTACATAGACTTTTAACCCCCAAGATGAAACCTTACATTAGTCAACCACCTTCAAATGATAATAACTACATCTCAGAGCTAGTAGTCTAGGAGAGTAGCCTCCAAAGGTTAACTAAATTAAATAAAAAACTTGTCTTATCTCAAAACTTTCTAGAATAACACAATTACTAAGGAGTTAACTACATAGTATGAGGGCTGACTTCTGGAAAAATTGAAGAGATTTTAATTCACACGTTTTTATTATTTTCTGTACCAGAATGGGAAGAGGCCAAGTTTATTTGATAGTATACACTCACTGACATACTCCTCTCTTTTGATTTATTTGTTTTTAAAATAACATTTTATTAATTCTTTCAGAGTTTCATATAGTATATTTGGTCATGATTATTCCTCTCCCCCAGGTCCACCCTTTCCACTCCTGCTTCCTTACCTACTCTACTTCAAATCCAATTTGTGTTGTCCAACTTCTCTTGGGAATGAGGCCTGCTTAGGAGTCACACCACTAAAGAAATTGATTCTCTCTCCTAACAACTCTCAACTGCCAGTACTCCTCAGTTGATAGAAGGACTTAGTGCCAACTGTCCATTGTATGGTTTGAGCTTGCCTAGACCTCCTGAATGCTGCCACAATCATGGTGAGTTCATATGTACAACTTCACCTTTGGGGTCTGGAAAACACTGTTACCTTAAAGTCATCCACTGCCTCTGGCTCTTACCATCTTTTTATCCCTTCTTCTGAGGTTATCTTTAAGCATTGTGGGGAGTGGTGTGATACAGGACTGAATCTTTTATTCTCTTCATGTTGACCAGTAGAAAGTCTCTATGTTAATTGTTATATACTGAAGAAAAAATATTCTCTGGTGAAAGTCAAGAGATGCCCTGATCCAATTTATACTTGATAAACACTTTACTATTTTCTAAGTCATTATGTGTGTGCATGGTGCATATGTGACACTTGGGCCCAGCAGACAATCTCAAGTGTCATTCTGGGGGAGTCATTCAGCTTGTTTTTGGCAAGTCTCTTCTTGGCTCACATATTAGACTAGAGTAGCTTACTAGTGAACCCAAAATATTCTCCTGTCTCTGCCTCTATTGTGCTAGGACTGCAAGTATGTACTATGATACCTGCCTACATGAGTGCTTAGCATTGAAGTAAATGCCCTCAAGTTTGCATAGCAAACACTACTATCCCCTAGTCTATATAAATGGTTTAGTATTCTATTCCGAGATGTGTTGTGAGATACAGAGTAGATTCCCATGATCAAGAAGAAAAGTTTTCTGAGGTTAGGTGATAATTGAATCAATAGGCTAGTGATGGAGTCAGAGAAAGGATACAGGGTTCTGAATTCAATGTTTGGTGCAATTTCTGTACTTTTTATATTGGAAAATAGAACCTAAGGCTTCACACATACCTTACTGGGTAGTTTTGTATGTCAGCTTGACACCAGTTAGAGTCATTTTGGAAGAGAAAATGCCACTACCAGATTACCTGCAGGGACGCCTATGGTGCATTTACTTAATTGATAATTCATGTAGGAGGGCCCAGTTCATTGTGGGTGGCCACATCTGGTCACCAAGTTGCCTTTAGTTGTGGTGTTTTATCACAGCAGTGGACATTACAACTAAGAAACATATAAAGAAGCACTCTACTACTGAGCCACATCCCCATCTGTATCGTGAGGTTCACACAGCCATTTCACCCCAAATAAACACACAGAAAGTATATTAATTATAAAATTGTTGGCCAGTATCTTGGGCTTCTTATTGACTATCTAGGTCTTAATTGTTAATCCATTTTTTCCATGGCATCTTACAGGAGAAGGGTCTGGATCTATTGCTCTTTCCTCTGCTACATGGCGAATGCTTTCTGCCTACACTTCCCCAGAATTCTCCTCTGGTAGCACCGCCTATCCTTCTGGCCATGCCACTAGCCACACAGTGTTTTATTCATCAGCCAGTAAGAGAAACATATACACAGAAGGACAACTCCATCAACCAACTATTGCAGACACTCTTTTCCCCTGGTGCCACTGTTCTCTTTTCAGCCCCAAATGAACATACAGAAACTATATTAATTATGAAACAGTTGGCTGGTGGCTAGGGCTTCTTATTGGCTATGTCTAATTATTAATCCATAACTACCAATCTATGTATTTCCACGTGGTTTTGGCTTACCGGAGAAGGCCCAGACCTGTTACTCCTTTGGTGGCCCACATGTTCTGGTGGGCTCCCTCTGCCTATGTTTCCCAGAATTCTCCTAGTCTCCAGACCCACCTGTCTTTCTGCCTTATTGGCCAACAGTGTTTTACTCATCAACCAGTAAGAGAAACATATATACAAAAGGACATCCCCCATCAACCAAATGCTGCATTATTTTTGGTTTTACCTTTCTCGTGTGAGATACTGAGTGCCAATGGTGGATGCCAAACAGTTCATATCTGACCTGTTGCTTAAGTAAATAGAAACACAGGGAAGCTGGAAGAAACAAACAACAAAAAGATAAGCCTTGAATTGTTTCTAAAAACTGAAATTGATCAAATTGTAATTACTGTGAATAAATATAGGTATCGCAGAGACCAAAACCTTAGTTTCTCAAGTAAGAAAATTATAACCCAAGAAGGAGTAAAGACTTGACCAAATAAACAGGGAGATAGTAATAGTAGCAACACTCTGGTCAGAATTCCAATCCTCACCTGCACCCCACCAAGCGTCTGTCTATCCCATTTCTGCTCCCCAGAGAGGGTGAGGCCTTGCTTGGGGGATCTTCAGAGTCTGTCATATCATTTGGAGCAGGGCCTAGACCCCCCCCCCCGCCCATGTGTCTAGGCTATGTTAAATAAGCTCCCAAAGTTCATTCGTATGCTAGGAATAAATACTGATCCACTGCCAGAGGCTCCTTAGCTTGCCCAGGCCTTCTAACTAACACATGTGATCAGGGGTTGTGGAACAGTCCTATGCTGGTTTCCCAGCCATCAGTCTGGGGTCCATGAACTCCCCCTTAGTCATGTCAGCTGTTTCTGTGGGTTTCTCCAGCCTTGTCTTGACCCCATTGCTCATCACTCCTCCCCTCTCTGACACTGGATTCCAGGGGTTCAGCTGAGTGTTTAGCTGTGGGTGTCTGCCTCTGCTTCCATGCTACTGAATGAAGGCTCTAGGATGGCATATAAGGTAGTCATCAATCTCATTATCAGGGAAGGGCATTTAATCTAGCCTCTCCACTATTGCTTATATTGTTAGTTTGTGTCATCCTCGTAGGTCTCTGGACATTTCCCTCCTGCCAGATTTCTCTTTAAACCTATAATGGCTCCTTGTATCATGGTGTGTTTTTTCTTGCACTCCTTCATTCTTCTCCTGACTCAATCTTCCTGCTCCCTCCTGTCTTCTTCTTCTTCTTTTTTTTTTTTTGGTTTTACGAGACAGGGTTTCTCTGTATTGTTTTGGAGGCTGTCGGTCCACCTGGCCTCGAACTCACAGAGATCCGCCTGCCTCTGCCTCCCGAGTGCTGGGATTAAAGGCGTGTGCCACCACCGCCTGGCTCTCCTGTCTTCTTATCCCCTTCTCTTTCTCCTAACTTCCTCTCCCCTCTGCCCATGCTCCCAATTTGCTCAGGATATATTGTCCCTTTCCCCTTCTCCAGGGACTCTTAGGGTCCTCCTTGTTTCCTCACTTCTTTGGTGGTGTGGATTATAGGGTGCCAGTTCTTTTCTCTATGTCTAAAATCCATATGTGAGTGAGTACATACCAAGTTTGTCTTTTTGTGACTGGGTTACCTCCCTCAGAATGGTTTCTTCTAGTTGCCTTCGAATTTCAAGATCTCATTTTTTCCCCTCTGAGTAGTACTTCATTGTGTAAATGTATCACATTTTCTTTATTCATTCTTCAGTTGAGGGGCATCTAGGTTGATTCCAGGTTCTGGCTATTACAAATAGTGCTGCTATAAACGTAGTGCAACAGACGTCCATGTTGTATGAATGTGCCTCTTTTGGGTATATGCCTAAGAGTGGAATTGCTAGGTCTTGTGATAGATTGATTACCATTTTCCTGAGACTCTCCATACTGATTCCCAAAGTGGCTGTATGAGTTGGCACTCTCACCAGCCGTGGAGGTGTGTTTCTCTCTCTCCACATCCTCTCCAGCATAAATTGTCATTGGTATTTTTGATTTTAACCATTCTGACAGGAGTGAGATGGTATCTCAGAGTTGTTTTGATTTGCATTTTCCCAATGTTGAACACTTTGTCCAATGTCTCTCAGCCATTTTAGACTCCTTTTTTGTAATTTCCTTTTTATTTATTTATTTTTTAAATTGCTAGTCAAAGTCTTTATTTTATTTTATTTTTTTATTTTATTTTCCAGTTTAAATTTAGATAAGAAACAAGGTTGCTTCACAAGTCAGTTCCAGGTCCCTCTCCCTTTCCCTCCCCTCCTCCCATACCCTCCCCCCAACCCCCCCTTATCCCCTCATTCCCCCAGGGAGGGTGAGGCCCTCCATGGGGGTGTCCATTGTCATTTCATATAGGGCAGGGCCTAGACCCTTCCCCATGAGTTCAGGGTGAGAGTGCACCTCACATTGTTCTATGGGAGTCCAAAGTCCGTGTTTATACTTGGGATGGGTACTGATCTGCTGCCCAAGGCTCAATAGATTACCTAGGCCTCCTCACTGACACCCAGATTCAGGGGGTCTTGATCAGTCCCATGCTGGATTCCCAGGCTGATGCCTGGGATTCAAGAGTTAACCTTTGTCTGGTCAGCTGTTTCTGGGGGTTAAACCAACCCAGTCTTAATCTATATTGAGAATTCCCTATTTAGTTCTGTAGCCCACTTTTAAATTGGATCCTTTGGTGTTTTGGACATTTGCTTCTTGAGTTCTTTGTTAAATTTTGAGATCAGTCTTCTGTCAGATGTAGGGTTAGTGAATATCTTTTCCCATTCTGTAGGCTGCCTTTTTGTCTTGTTGACTGTGTTCTTTGCCTTATAGAAACTTCTTAGTTTCAGTAGGTCCCATGTATTGATTGTCGATCTCAGTGTCTGTGCTACTGCTGTTATGTTCAGGGAGCAGTCTCCTGTACCAATTTATTCAAGGGTAACTCCCTCCCACATTCTCTTCTAAGGGGTTCAGTTTGGCTGGACCACACAATTTAATGATCTTCTATACTGATATACTATTTTCATTAAAAAAAATCAGTACTCAATTGTTCCACAAAAAACCTCCTTCCTTAACCTTGAACAATCCACACTTCTTTACATATCCCAGACTGCTCACTTGTTGCCAAGTATAATTGATGATCAATGAGATGGTTTCCAATCAGACACTGTTTTAGTGTTGCCTCTTTTCTTCTAGAAAACCTACTTCCTGTCTAACACTCCTGTACTCATAACAAAATTAAAATGAAGGCAGAGGGAATTTCTTCTAGGAAGCTTATTAATCAAAAGATTATGCTATTTTTGGGGGGCTTTGTATTGGTCTTTTATAGCTTTTATATGAAGTTTGCTAAATAGATTCAGCCAGCCTTACCGATTCTTTATAAAAGTCCAAGTTCTACTTGTCAATTTAGTTCAAGATTGCCTTCTCAGTTTGCACTAACTGTTGATAACAAGATAAATACACATATGTTAGATGTAAGTGTAAGAACTCATTGTTGCTTGCTAAATTTGTCCAGATGTATAATAATGAAAGGATGACCCACTGTCTTACATGTCTGTATATACTTCATGATTCTTGTTTTCAAGTTCATTGACTCTTTCTTTATACTGTGTCAACAGTGAATCAAATTAAAACCAAAAAGTAAATACATTACAGAAACATTGTCTTAGGAGATGTCTTGATGAAACCTCCTCCTTACATGCATTTCCACACCTTGTCACATTTGGACTTTGATAACTGTTGACCCAAATGGACACATACAATCATGGCTTTTGTTCAATGAGTGCTCAACTGCACAAAACATTTTATACTTTTGTGAGAATGGAAACAAACTTCATCTCACCCTGGGGAAAATCAGCATTATATTATTAATAGCAATGGGACATGGCAATAACACACGGAAAAGTAAAAATGCAGTCAGAAAAAAATTCCTGTGATTCATAAAGTGGTGCCAAAATTACCTTGTTATTCTTTTGCAGTTCTAGAGCATAGTATTTGTTACTTTGAGGTGATTTTCATTACCTTAAAGCCATGCTTTGAAATACATATTTAAATCTGTCTGAGTTTTAAATAAAATTTCTTTTTTATCTTGTATTAAGACTGTAAGGCAAAACCAGAAACCCTGGCTCAGTGGACTTGACAGCATAATTCTTAAGGTTACATGTAGCACATTAATATAGCTGTGGCCAATAACTACACTGTCTCTATTATTCTCCAATGTCCTGAAATTAAAATGAAATGGGAATGTTTATTCCATAAATGATGGGCAACGCTGTGAGCAGATAGTAAAATGTAAGGATTTGCTTTAAAGATAAAATACTTTCCTCATGCCACTAAAATGAGAGGTAACTTGATGATAAACTTGTCCAAATAGGCAGCCAGCTGACCATCCTGTCAAGACATTCAAATAGACAGAGAATTATTTCAAGTTTAGAATGTTCAGATGCCATGAGAAATTAAGTTCTGATTCACAGGTGAGCTTGGGTCCTCCTGGGGACCAAAACTCGCCCACCATCCCCTCCCTAAAACTCCCTGCTCATTCTCCTTGCATGCAGTGGACCCGCCCAGTCAAGTAGGACATGAATCCTGCCAGACCCTACCCCTGGCTTTCCTCATAACAGTGCACCCAGCTTCAGGTGAGCTTGGGTCCTCCTGGGTACCCCTTACCCGCCTATCACCTGCTCCCTCAATCTTCTGGGGCCACTCCTGGCATTGAGAGGACCCGCCCACACAGGAAAGACATGAGTTCTCCCAGACCCAACCCCCAGCTCTCCCTACACCTGTGTGCTGGGTCCTCTCAGACTCCATCCTTGGCCCTCCCCACATTCAAGCTCCTGGCTTCAGAGATGAAGGAAGTGAGTCCTGCCAGACCCCATCCTCTGCCCCCCACATACCACTGCACCTGGCTTCAGGGAGACCAGTGGAGAGAGAGAGAGGCCCCACCTGTACCCACTGGGATGGGAAGGGATGGGAAGACGACAGTGTAAGAACACACTCAGTAATAGAAAAGCCACTATGACTAAACCAGAATCTAGAGACTCCACAACAGCAAGACCTAAAAAGCACAACATAGATGAAGCAGAAGAGACAGACCATAAAAATTATTTTATGAAGATGATAGAGAACCTGAAAGAAGAAACGAGAAAACCCCTTAAGGAAATAGAAGACAAAACAAACCAAAAATTCAAGAAATATGCAAATCTCTTAAAGAATCTAAAGAGAGTCAAGAAAAAAAGAAGTGAAGGAAACAACTCAAGCAGTTCAAGCCTTGAAAACCTAAATTGAAACAATGAAGAAAACACAGAATGAGGGGATTCTGGAAATAGGAAAGCTGGGTAAATGATCAGGAACTACAGATTTAAGTATAATCAATAGGTTACAAGAGATGGAAGAGAGAATATCAGGTTCAGCTGACCTGAACAAGGGGGAGCTCATGGACCCCAGACTGATATCTGAGAGGCCAGCATGAGACTGATCCAGACCCCCCTGAATGTGGGTGTCAGTGAGCAGACATCGGCATTCTCTAGGGCCTAGTATTTATCCCTGGCATCCAAATGGACTTTGGGAGCCCATTCCACATTCAGTGATGCCCTCTCAGACTGGACCCATGGCAACTAGGGCCTTCCTCGGATGATATGACAGACTTTGGCGATCCCCATGAAGGGCCTCACCCTCCCTGGAGTGTGGAGTTGGGATTGGGTGTTGGGTTGGGGGGGGATTGGGGAGCAGGAGAGGAGGGAAGGGGAAGGAGCTGGGATTGACATGTGAAGCAAGCTTGTTCCTAATTTAAATAAAAATTAAATTTATATTATATGTAACAGATATATATAAACAGTAAGTAGCTCAAACATTTTGGATCGATGGTTGAATATTTGAGTCTAAGAGTCAAAATTTCATACACTTTATTGCCTTTGTGATCGTTAATGTGAAATTTAATTAGTTTGCTCCACTGCCATCACTTGGAAAATGGAGTTCATGTTAGAAACTGTTTCTTTCTTTTTTTTTTAAATCTCAATTGGCTATTAGGCATCACAAGTAACTATCTCCATTCAGTGGTTTTACTTTGCCCATTGTTTTTTTAAATTTATTTTTCAGTTTAAATTTAGATAAGAAACTGCTTCACAAGTCAGTTCCAGGTCCCTCTCCCTTTCCCTCCCCTCCTCCCGTGCCCTCCCCCAACCCCCCCATTATGCCCTCATTTCCCCAGGGAGGGTGAGGCCCTCCATGGGGGTGTCCATAGTCTGTCATTTCATCCAGGGCAGGGCCTAGACCCTCCCCCAAGAGTTCAGGGTGAGAGTGCACCTCACTTTGTTGGATGGGAGTCCAAAGTCCGTGTGTATACTCGGGATGAGTACTGATCTACTGCCCAAGGCTCAATAGATTACCTAGGCTTCCTCACTGACACCCAGATTCAGGGGGTCTTGATCAGTCCCATGCTGGATTCCCAGGCTGATGCCTGGGATTCAAGAGTTAACCTTTGTCAGGTCAGCTGTTTCTGGGGGTTAAACCAGCCCAGTCTTAATCCCTTTGGCTATCAGTCCTCCCTCTCTGTTACTGGCTTTCTTGAGTTCAGCTCAGTGTTTAGCTGTGGGAGTGTGCCTCTTCTTCCATCAGCCACTGAATGAAGTTTCTGTTTCCCAGACTCTCTGGCCATGGGAGTGTAGGCTGGCGCTCCCCAGGTCTATGTCTAAAATCCATACATAAGAGAGTACATGTCATGTTTCTCTTTTTGTGACTGGGTTACCTCACTCAGGATGGTTTCTTCTAGTGTCATCCATTTGCCTGCAAATCTCAGGATTCCATTGTTTTTTTTTCTGCTGAATAGTACTCCATTGTGTAAATTTTCTCTATCCACTCTTCGGTTGAGGGACATCTAGGTTGCTTCCAAGTCCTGGCTATTAGAAATAATGCTGCTATGAACATAGTGGAACAGACATCTTTGTTGTATGAAGACGGCTCAGCCATTAAAGGCTAGGCTCACAACCAAAAATAGAAACTGTTTCTTAAAGCTTTTGTGAGAAAACGTTTCCTGCTTGATTTTATGCAAGTTGAGATAAGTAATTTCAAATTAAATACTTTCAGTCATGACTAGCATGTAGTAATTAAAACTTAGGTTTTTATATAATTACATATGTTATACTGGTCAACCATTAGCTAACAGTTATTGAATAATTATAACATGCCAATTCCTGCTACTGGGAAATCCCTGCAGACTGGGACTGGGGCTTGTTCGAAGCTTGTGGTAGCTTTCCATAACTGCTTTAATAGTGCTTTTTTGTCTCAGTTCTGCTGACACATTATCCTCCCATCTCTCTCAGTTGAGAATAGTAGTCACTTTCACTACCTCTCGTTTTTCTTGTGTATGTTCCATCAGTATTTTTATATTATTTGCATTTTATCTGAGTGTGAAGATTCTTGTGACATGCTGCTTGGTTACTGGGTTTAGGCACTTAAAACATTACATAAAATTTTGGGAGATAAGTACTAACTGTCAATGGATATCAGACATGACCCGTGTTTTATTCAAGTTTGAAGGGCCAACCTATATGTAGTTTCTGACATAATAGGGATACTTAATTTGTGGCAGATGAAAGATTGGTTGGCTACTGATAATCTTTCACTGAGATGATTTGAGGCTTGATATCTTATGCAGGGAAGTAAGGAATGTGGAGAATAGAGATATAGCCTCTAGGCAGAATGAAAATATTGGATT